>NC_138370.1:84568517-84593632 GCF_054177405.1 Leptonychotes weddellii
CCCTGCGGTGCACTCCCACGCGGCTCCTCCCGGGGGAGGAAGGTGAGTCTCCCCGGATCTGCCGCCTGTTGGGTCCCTGCTGGAGGAGCAGTGGCCCGACTGTGCCGCGGATCACAGTTTATGGCAACCCCGAGCTGAGAGCTAATAATAATAATCTAATAATATATTCGCTCCTCCTATTCTCACACCTTTAGAATCCATTCTTATTTATGTTTTCTAGATTTCTGCTGATATACATTTGTAAAATTTTACAATTCTTTTGATATATAAGTTACCTTGACCTAGGTAGGATCTCACTCACTTTACTTGTTTCTAAGTCTGCAAATAAAAATGTTCATTTATGTGGGATTTACAAAGAATGGATATCCCCTTATAAGGTAATTGTACTAAGTAAAGACATTGGAAGTATTTGAACAGTGGGAGGATAACTTTAGATGGGGGAAGAAGGTGGTGACTCTAACTGCAAATGAATTTGAAGTTTTAAGGTACTCAGATTCATTGGCGTTCACCCAAATCTGCTGCACTCCAATTCACAGGTCCCTAAATGAGACCTAAAGTTTTACATAAGTTTACCAATAATATTGTGAATGAACTTGTGCTATAATTCAACAGTTCACAGTTGATACTGATTGTTCTCCAAAGAGGTATGTGGGAAGAACGAGGGGACATCAATCATAGAATCACATTAGTTCTCTGAACCATGTCTTGGTCTAAGAATGTAGGCTGAACTTGTTATTTTCATTCTGTTGCCCTCCAGTATATTCAGAAGCAGTCCGTCCTCCCCAGTTTTTTTATACTCATCTTTTCATGATACCATTTTATAGTAATAACTACTTTATCATCCCAAACCTGCTTCTGATAGAAATTTCATTCCATGTAACTATAGGACATAATTTACCTAATTAATTTGCTACTGCATACCATGGAAAAAGTTTCCCCTATTTCCACCAGTGAAGAAATTTACTGCCTTCATATCTAACCAGAACAAGTAATCAGTTAACTGTCTCTGAGGGTCTATCTCCTCACTGATTGAAAAGTCAAGGTTTGACCCAAACATAGGAACTACTCTGATATTATAAACAAGAGGACATTCAACATATGGAATGAGAATTTTAGAAATTATTTAATGGCTGGGGGACCAAAAGATCAGGGGAAATCACTTTTAGCTTTAGGAAATCACTAAGTATGAGGCATCATGAAAACTGCTTGCATTTATCTCAGCTGCCTCTGGCAACAAAGTGAGTAATTCCTAAAGAATGCAAGGAAGGTTCTGATCAAACTTTACATATGCCACACGTATCCTTATCACTGCCATTGAAATAATCGGTTTTCCATCTATACGATCACTCAAATTCCAGATAAATGCTTCTCATTGGCAAAATCTATATTGGAACTCTCCTAAAATATCCTGGGAAATAAATTTCTAATTTTTCTAGGCTCTGATTTCCATATTGGGGGTGGGGAGAAATTAGTGAAAATGAATGCTGGTTAAAGAGAAGAAAAGAAAAAAAAAAAAAGAGAGAAAGCAAAGTTTTGGATACCTATTAAGCATGGATAAGGTGATGATGGCTAGACAGCTAGATATATAGCTCTGGAAATCAGGAGAGAGATCCAGTATAATAATCTACAATTTCAAGTACAGAGTATAGATACAATTTAAAGTCACAGTTGCTTTGGAATAAGAACCCTATGAAGTATGTATAGGTAGAGAACAGAGGAGGTTCACTGACTATGCCTTAGGCCATTCCAATATTACACATGAGGAAAAAAACAGCTATTTCACCCAAGAAACAGAGACCAATCAGGGATTGATGAGAGAGGAAGACTAAGAGAGCGTGGATCCCAAATTCAAGCAAATAACATGTTTCAAGAAGTAAGAAACCATTAATCACATTAAATGCCCCTGAGAGGTTGTGTAAGATGAGGACTCTGAAATGACCATGGGTTTTAGAAAAATGGATGTTATTTTACTCTGACAACAGTACTTTTGGTAGATTGGTGGCAGAATGGAGACCTTTGGTAAATTTAACATTGATTTAAAAAAGTGACCACTAATCATTATACAAGACACATACGTTAGGATTATATAATCAGTGGATACCTTCCTCTTGTCATAAAAACTAACTACTCAACAAACTAAACAACTAATCCTGTAAATCCATTATGGCTGTGACCAAATGCCTTAGAAATTAAATAACACTTTCGATAATCCAATTGGTGGATGATAGGATCTTGGACTTTCTTGGTTGATATTGAGTTAGAGAAAAGTGGGCAAATAAGAGATAGGGAGGTAAGGCACCTTAGTGAATAAATCTATTGACAAAGATAATACATAAATCATCCAATTCATTCAGTGTGAGGCACAAAAATAAACTTTAAATAATTTCTCATGGTAGAATTAGTCCAGATTCCCATATTTTCAATGCAGTAACTTCTAACTGAGCAATATATCCTAAAGAAAATAGTATTTAGAGTCAAAAGTAAAGGAAAATAACTTCTGAGCCCTGCTATGTATTAGGCTTATGTGTGTTTAATCCTCCCAATCCTTCTTTGTCAAATAAGGTAACTGAGGCTTCCAGAGGTGATAATTCGTCCCCAGTCTAGTCAATGTAGATCTGGGATTCAAACACAAACCCGAGCCAGCTCTTTCCACTTTGACTGCCCTTGGCTTTATGTTTCTCTTATTCTTAGGAAAGTGGTGTACACGTATATTATATAGGTAATAAAATATATTTATTATATTAAAATATATATGAGAAGAAACATCCTCCCCTACCAAATCCTAGACTTTATGTTTATGATAGATAGGATTAAATGAGACAACTATGGAACAGTATTTTATAAACCACAGAACTATAGAACATTAGAGATACAACAGGATTTACAGATCATTTTTTTGACATTTTTAAAGTTATGACTTTGAATTAGATATACCACTTTTTCAAAGGGGGATTTATTTTTATCAAAGTCAGATATAAAACAAGCAAAAACAAGAATACTAGAATTATGACCAGCTGGTGAATTTTAGGCAAATCCTTCACCTACCCAGGAAAAATTTTGAAGATATCCAACAACGTATTTTCAACAAAAGAGTCTCCCAGGTCTGTGAAGCATACAGAAAGATGAATAAAGCATCAGAAATGTAGAGCAAAAAGCTTGCAAGAGAGAAGGAGACTGAGTATTCTGGATAATGATACCAACAAAGGCTCTAATGACATTCTGAACATTTACACATAATTTCATCAGTAAGCTAAAAAAGCAAAATGTCTGTACTCGTAACCTATTTAGAGAAAAAAAACCTTATGCATTTTTTTAACAGAACTTTGGGAGGGAGTTCTTCTGAAAAATCAATAAGCTAAGCAATCTGAAATGTCAATTAAAAACTTACTTTATAATTAATTATACTGTGAAACCTATTGATCTGTAGCTAAACAACTAAAATTTATAGATAAGGTAATATCACTATCTAAATTTTAGTAGATTTTTTTATTCTCAAAAATAATTACACAAAATTTCAGGTGTATTTTTTCAAATCAGAAACATAAGATAAAATGATGATCTGAGTTCTATCATCTCAGAAATTTTAAACAGCATGAATTAAATGTCAGCTACTTAAATGTTGGCATGAAATCAAAAACTGTTTCATTTCTTGTTTTTCTACTAAAATCAATATGATTTTTGTTCAGAATATATTAAGTATATCAAATACAAGAATATTTATGTAAAAAGACTACATACATTTAAAATCAGTATTTGATTTGCTTATACAGGTTTTCTTTGGCACTTTTTCACTTTTCCCCCCTACCTTATCTTAAATCTTATATCCATTTTTCTATTTGCATATTAAATGTTTAGTCCAAAATAGAATGACAATAAATATGGGCCAGTGAGCTAATGTCATAAAGCCTGTTTGTGATTTTAAAACTTTAATATTATGCTCTGTGCCCAAGTGTCAATAGTTCCTTTATAAAATAGAAAGTTATGAAGAAATATCTTAGTTTTAAACCATATGTCTGCAATAAAACACTTGCATAATTAGAAACTTGGCAACATTTCAGTGAAGTTAAAACTAGACATAATCAGGATCAAAGCAATTAAATTATAATAAAGAGTATGGGACCCATCTGTACTTAAGATAGATGATAGAAGTACATTAGAAATCTTGACAATAGATTTCACATGAGATGGGAAAATAATGACTTCCCTATTGTCCTCTTCTTAGACATTCACCACATTTGTTATTACCAAATTCTCCAGCTTTGTCTTGTTATATTTTTCCAATTGGCAGCATTAAAAGTTAAAGGCACTATACTGAGACTGGGTTTAAAACAGTCATGACAAAGGATGCTTCCAAACTCTTCCAAGTAATATTTGCAGCAAGCCTTTTAGCAGAATTCACAGAAGTTTATTCACACTGCTTGAGTTGTATGGTCTAAGCAGTGGAAAAGAGAAATAAAAACAATCCACCAGAATGTGTTAAGAATTGAGAGAATCAAACTGTTTAAACAATCCAGAATATTTAAAGAATTAGAGAAAAGCAAATTTGATTTGTAACCTCCTCACTAAGGCAAGTATAAAATATGAACATATTTATGGCCAAACTCGGAGGATTTTTTTTTTCTTTTTATGGTTTTATTGTGTTTATTTCTGTATGTGAACTGCCGCATAACATAAAACCAGAAAACACATCCTGAACCATTTGGGAGACATAGCATCCTTCACACATATCTTGGTGCCTCTTTATCTTGATGGCTAGTGTATGTATTTTGGTCATAACAATAATTTGTGTCAAGCTTAACTATTTTAATTCCTCTCAGAGTCCTTAATGGCCATTAAAGTAGTAAATGCTGTGGGGCATTATAATAGCTTTTAGTTCTAGAGATACCAGTTACTTGGCATGATTAGAGGTGAGCAAGTTTCAGCTATAAAATTATTTTGCATCTCTTAAACAACCTTTCCTAATTGCAAGCAAATAAAGGAAACAATAAAAACTTTAAAAAAAATTATAGGGCCAAAGGAATTAAAAAGAGCATATAGTAAAAGACAAATAGCTACCATTATAATTTTAAACTGTTTTTCAAAAACATATGTATTACTATAAATGTAGTTATTAAGCAAAATTATAGGTATTTTCATATCTATAACATGTAATATCAAATAAATTCACATATATTATATATCAATATAATAAATTCCAAGTGGGAGTAGAAGAGCTAACTTAGAGTAGTGATATTAAAGAAAGAAGAGATATTATTTCTAAACCAGAGTGTCTTATTTGAGGATTCATGGCCACCTCCAGACCTAATTATTTTAACTCAACTAAATTCGTTTTAACTTTTCTCATCAGAGAAGATGAGGAAATTTGACCACAGCTTGATGACATTTTAGTCAGGAAAAAAATTTGAAAAAGTAATAAACTTCCAGTGAAGTACCTAAATTTTATATCTGCAGGTTTTTTTCCCCACTAGCAAATACGAAATTAACTGCAGAAAAGTCTGTTTTCCACAGATTAGCTTTTTTTCTTTTCTTTTAATTTTCCTAATTGCTGGGCTTTGACATGACAGTGAAAATAAACTTGTTGCCCATCTTTACTTTGGCACTGAAAGGCAATTCACATTGAATTAGTAGTAATTTCCTAGTGAATTTGTTTTTTTATTCTTATTTTTTTTACAAGGGGGAGGGCAGAGGAAGAGGGAGAGAGAGAATCCTGAGCAGCCTCCATGCTCAGCAAGAGCCCAACGTGGGGCTCAATCTCATGACACTGAGATCATGACCTGAGCTGAAATCAAGAGTTGGATGCTTAACCAACTGAGCCACCCAGGTGCCCCTCCTAATGAATTTTTAAGGTGGACTATATTTTTAAAGGACAATTGTGCTTTATAAGAGGTATGTGTAAACTGGAACTTTCTGCTATGGTTAGGACTGTTTCAACAGAAATCTCTCTTCAACTGGCTAACATAGCATTTATAATTAAATATGCTTCTTCTAATCAGGTACACTCTGGCTTCTAGTCATTCTCCCAACTTTGCATATATTTCCTATGCCAATAGTATCATTGAATATAAAATTCTTAATTTTCTATGAGCAGCTATGATATTAAATAATTTTTTTCCCACTAGAAAACATAGACATCAGTTTAAGTCAGAGTGATGCACTAGAACTTTGTGGGACTTGGTAGCCACAGACCTGAATTTCAGCCCTTACTCATCTACTCAAACTGTTGTGTTACTTAAACTGTCCAGTTTCAGTTTTCTGTAAAATGAGAATATGTGTGATAATGTCCATCAAATAAAGTTCTCATGACGATTAGAGGTAATTTATTAGTTCTTAACGTATATGGTGTCTGCTGCTTAGTTGGCACCCATTAAATGGCAACAATATTATTTTTAAATGTTTTCCAAAGAAGAATGAATATCTGAAGATCTTCATATATCTGTTTATTTAATGCTGAAAAACATGACAGTTGAGTATAATGTCTTTAGTATCAATTTCTTATATTTTGCTCCTCTTACCTATCCTTCTCCTAACTATAATTCCTTTAAATATTTTCTTTGGCCCCAACTATATAAAAGGCCTTATATTTATATATATGAGTTTGTAGAGGCTTGGGGCATCAGTTGTTGCAGGCTAGAAGTCACAGACGACAGAGATAGCAGGGAAGGGTCTCTGGTTTCTCACCACCTTGCAGAGTGCCATGCTTGCGCAGGCTCCAGAAAGGTTCCCTTGGGGTCTCTCCAGGAGAGGGATTCCCAATCTTCTGTGGCTTTCCCTTTTGTGAACAGGCAAAAGAATGGATTTGTGAGAGGGGTGATAAATATTTGGGGGTCAGGAGCCAAGAAGAATGGATTTTGGTGCCCATAGTTGAGAAGAATGCTGCCAGCTGCCCAGAAGTTGGAAAACTTGTGCTCTAGCCCCATAAGATTCTGAGAACAGGTGCAGTCCCTACAGCTGGGGGTACTCAGATAGACCATGGAGGACTTTCAGGGTGGTTGAGCAGACAGTGTTACTGGTCTCCGCAGCAGAGTGGGTGGTGATCATATGCTCTTAAAGTCTCTTAGTTTCCTTGTTCACTACTACTAGTCTTTCAGTCTAGTGAGAAGAAAATCCTACCATTCTTGAAAGTGTCCTGTGAACATACATCCTCCAATGACCTTGGAGGGACAAAAAATTACAAGAACCGCTGGCCACAAAGCAATAGTACAAAATCAGATAAAAATGCCATGGTGTTCTGTATTAAGGTGAAATTCTCTATATGAGCAATATATTTTTATTAATGATATTTATTTATTTATTTATTTGAGAGAGAGAGAGCATGAGCGTGTGAGTGGGAGGAGGGGCAGAGGGAGAGAATGTCAAGCAGACTCCCTGCTGAGCAAGGAGCCAGGTGCAGGCTGGATCTCAGGAATGATGAGATCATGACCTGAGCTGAAATCACAAGTTGGTCGCTTAACTGACTAAGCTACCCAGGTGCCCTGCTATATGATCGATATATTATAACAAACAAGATTGGGCAGTTGGAACAATGAGCAGTTTGCATTAGAAGGTTCTCTGTTTTCCTGGTAAAAAGCTGTCTCAATACAAAAGCTGCAAGACCTTGTGTGCAGCTCTACCTTGCTGAGTACTCTGTAGGTAACATTTAAATGTCACAGGTGCCATTTGAGATTATATATGATAAATAAAATTTTTAAAGTGGTTTGTGAATTTTGAAGGGCTATAAAGTGTTAATAATTTTAATAGTACTTCTGAAGATCTTGAAAAAGAGACATAAGCCCCGGTGTTTGAGTTAATATTTTCAAATTCTAGAAAAAGATAAATGTAATTAAAAACAAATAATAGTTATAGGAAATTTAGATTTGTCTCTGTCATAAGTTTTGCTTTTAGTTATTTCCAACAATATAAGTAGTAAATACTATTTTGTTTGCTCTCTTAGATCATTTCTATAATACTGACTGATATGTAGATAAGTGAAAAACAGAACAAAACCCTCACAACCAAAAAATATTAACAGTGGCTTTTTCTGGTAGGAGAAGTTACAGGGATTTTATTTACTTCTTTTATATTTTAATACTTATGATTTTTCCGTAAGTTCTATGTGTTATTTTTATAATAAAACATCTGTCGAAAATATGATATAAAATTATTTAACTAATAATAATTTTATATTCTTAAATATTCAAAATCCATACTGCCTACCTGATTTTTGTGCTGTTCATGGTTGTGTGCTGAGATCATCATTCTTTTCCTCTGATTTCAAGAGATTTCATTATCTTACCATGTCAGTTTTCAAGTAAGTTATAAAATGTAACATTTTATTTTTTTTATTTTTTTATTTTTGTTTTTTAAAGATTTTATTTGTTTGACAGAGAGAGACACAGCGAGAGAGGGAACATAAGCAGGGGGAGTGGGAGAGGGAGAAGCATGCTCTCCACTGAGCAGAGAGCCTGATGTGGGGCTCGATCTCAAGACCCTGAGATCATGACCTGAGCCGAAGGCAGACGCTTAAAGACTGAGCCACCCAGGCGCCCCAAAATGTAACATTTTAAAAATCATCATACAAATTATTAGTATCATCTGTTTTCTACCCTCAAGTATCTTAAGATTTAAGGAACACTTACAAATCCATTGCTCATTTACATTATTACCAAAGATGCTCTTCTCTGCCAGAAATACAACTTCAGTCTTCCATCTTCTCATTTCATGATGGATTCAAGCATAAGATCAACCTTAATAACTGAGGCTTATCCATGTATACTATGAAAATAATGCTCTATTTTTTTTATGCTTTCTCATTTTTCCTGTAATAATGCTTTAACATTCCTGAGTCATCTTTCACTTGCTGTTCCTACTATTAGTTTTATAAAATGAACACGAAATTGAATGTTACTAAACATATTAGATGAATTTCTAAAGTTTTTTTATGAAATTATATATATATATGATATTTCTAACTGATATATTTTATTGAAAGCTCATTAACTCAAGAATAATTTAAGAATATAAACTGTTACTTAAACAGACTTGGAGCTGGTATGAAGCAAATTTTGATAATTTTCATAACAGTTGAGATATGCTTTCACATTGATCTTCTGAGCCAGGATCGTTCTAATTTGATGGTTCTTCTGTAGCTGCTGCGTGTGTTTCTGAATTGGTTACAAACCTCTTAGAACTGGTTTCCACTGAACTGCTCTTTTGCATTGTGGCCTCTATTGAGACATTTTATTTATTTATTTATTTATTTATTTATTTATTATTTATTTTTTATTTATTTAAGATTTTATTTATTTATTTGACAGAAAGAGACACAGCGAGAGAGGGAACACAAGCAGAGGGAGTGGGAGAGGGAGAAGCAGGCTTCCCACCGAGCAGGGAGCCCGATGCGGGGCTCGATTCCAGGACCCAGGACCCTGGGATCATGACCTGAGCCGAAGGCAGACGCTTAATGACTGAGCCACCCAGGCGCCCCAAGACATTTTAATACAAACATCAGCCTACAATTCATTATTGTATTAATTCTGGGGCTATAAATGAGGACTTATCCCAGCACATAACCCAAAATCCCTTTTATGAGAAGCCACATGAGATGCATCTTTCATTATTTAATATCAAAGAAAAGCTGTTCATATTTTCACTGGTGTATTTCAATTTATGAACATAATGGAGAAGTTTAAGGTCTCAAGATTCTTTGAATACCCTCGCTGGTAGGAACCATGCAGTCAATCTATAATCCTCCTCCAACAACTGGACAGAGCCTGATTTTATCGAGTGTGTCTAATTACTGCATTCCTGGAATAATGCAATACAGTATTAAAATTTATTTCCATTCATCCTTATTTACAAATTCATTTAATTTTTTTATCTTGTTGTATTATACACTTCTCTGTAATTCACCTTATATTTCTTTTTAAAAAGAAATGTTATGAAATGAGTCACAAGGAGGCCAGTGCCTTTTTTTAATAAACAATTTACGTATAGCAACATGGTCATACTGGGAAAAGTTAGACAATCGGGAAGGCAATAGACTTCAAATAATGTATATTCATTTTAAAGTACATATTAATTTTTTCCCTTATAATTTCTACTTGTTCCTATTTTTAAAAATATGAAGCAGGGCGTCTGGGTGGCTTAGTTGGTTAGGCGACTGTCTTCGGCTCAGGTCATGATCCCGGAGTCCCAGGATCGAGTCCCGCATCGGGCTCCCTGCTCAGTGGGGAGTCTGCTTCTCCCTCTGACCCTACCCCCTCTTGGGCTCTCTCTCTCACTCTCTCTCTCTCTCAAATAAATAAAATCTTTAAAAAAATAAAATAAAAAAATTAAAAAATAAAAATATGAAGCAATCACATGGGCTATGATGTTGTTACAAATATTTTAAGCAAATACATGTACAAAGATCCATTCAATTATCTTGTTGGCTATTAAAGTGCTTTCTTAAATTTGCAATTTGTGATTATTTTATATTGATAGATGAGCGAAGGAGAGGAAGAATGATCATATTTATGTACTTCAACAAAAGAAAGCAAAAGCTTTGCATTCTTGTCAGTAACTATTTATTATATAATTCCATTAATTTTTGGTATTGCACATACTGTAGAGGCAATAAAGGTGGAAAAACAGATAAGGTTCTTGGCACTTAGCTCTATATACTAATGAGAAAGGAGTCTTTGATTTTGACTTTTACATAGAAACTTTGGTGAGGATGGACCAGTCATCAGTATGTTTCTTCTGTCCCTAGGAGAAAAGGAACCTGGTTATAGGTCCTTATGAACAACAACAAAAAGGAAGACCAGGAAAAGCTAATCGGTCTCAGGAGAGTTGCAACTATTTCACCAGAGGGCACCATGGGATCTTGAGAGAATCCTTGCTTCAGAAAATAGAACAAACGATTAGAAGGAGCAGATAGTCAGTGACTCGGTCTTCTTTGGTTACTTCCTCCTCTGTCCCTACTGAAGTAAGTGCTAGGAATGCTTAATATAATCTACCTGTGTGGCTAGGGTGTTTAGGGATAAATTATCTCCCTCTCCCCATCTTCTTCTTTCACTAGCTCTGGGACTTTTGGAACATTGGATGAAACTCTGCACAAAGATACCAGAACCATACTAGATGCTTCTATTGAATGTTTGGCCAACCATGGTATGTAATAGATTAGGAACTCTCCTAAAATGTAAATCAAAGCTTTTCTTTTCCTTAGAAATTACCTATATAAACATTTATCATATACCATCATAGTGAATTGAACAGTGTCCCTCAAAAATTCATGTCTACTCGGAACCTCAGAGTGTGACTTGATTTGGAAGTAGAGTCTTTTCATATTTAATTAAGGTAAGGATTGAGGAGAGATTATATTAGAGTTGAGTAGGCCCTACATCCAAAGAAAATGTCCTGATAAGATATAGAAAAGGACACAGAGATATAGGGAGGAAAACCATGGAAAGACTAAAGCAAAGATTAGATTTACAATAGCACAAGCCAAAGAAAGCCAGGAGCCACCAGGAACTAGAAGAAGCAAAGAAGGATTCTCCCCTAGAACCTTTATAGGGAAGTTGGGCCTTCTGACATTTGACTTTGGACTTCTGGCCTCCAGACCTGTGGGAGAATAAGTTTCTGTTTTAAGCCACCCACTTTGTGGTAATTTGATATGGGATCCCTAGGAAATTAATATAGCCATCTACAGGCCACTTAGACAAATTATTTTAGGTGTGAAATGATCCAGAAAGGTCTTTGATGATAATATTTTAGTTTTAAATAATTTTTGACCACTACAAACATTCAAAAAGTAAGATACTTATACATGCCTGTTGTTCTTATCATCTCGTTATGATTTTTCATATTATAGTTGAAACATCTTTTGGGCAAACAGGCCCTGGCTTGTGTAATATCTTTGGAGTCCTCATGTCCACAAGAAAACCGATTAAAACTTTTAAAGCGCAACAATTTCATCTGAATAATGAAGGGTTGAATGATGGGTGCAAATAAAACCAGAAATGACAATTGGTGTAGACTTAGAGTTTATTTATTAGGACAACTTTTAGGTATAGGGCTCACGGAATGCTCAGTCCCCTGGACTCTATCCAACACTTGGAGAGGGGTCTTTGATCTCCACATGCAGAAAGCAAACGAGTTGTGTTTCAGGAGAGGGACCCAGAGCCTCTGATACCTTTATAGTAAAAAAGGAGTTGGGAGTTGACAGGGACCCCCTAATTGATTTAGAAGACTTGCATTTGCAAGTGGGTTCCAGCCTTGTTGGCGTACGAAACACCCACTCATTGAACTCCACTCTCTAGGGCAGCGTGCTGACCAGTATACGTTTCAGTTGGAAGCCTTGAAGGCCCCTGTTGAACTGGCAAGTCTATTAGAAGAATGTTAATACAGGATTTACATAAACGTAGATAGAGACTTTTACCCTGAATTTAGTAGGTACCCTTAAAATGATGTCTACTGTTAAATTTTGAGGGGTAATATAAACAAATGTCATCAATACTTAAATTGACGTCCTGTTAAAAATTAAACCAACATGCCAATGTACCTGAACTTCTTGTTCTTTCTATTATGAATGACACTTCATATTAATATATTACCATAGATAAAACATCTGAAGAAATTTGACTCTTTACATTATTTGGCGTGACTTTATGTTTTACAGCTTTTCTTAAACCAATAGACCCCTACTATTACCTATGTCATATTTCATTCAACTCAAAATGAGCTTTAAGTAACACTTTAGCTCTATTTATCGATGTAAAAAAAAATTGTAACATTCTGAAGCTCACATAAATAAATGTCAAAATATTTAAAAAGACTTCAGTATTACTGTAGATCTGGGGATTAGTATTTCATGATACTTGTATGTTATTTTTTGATTTAATGATTTTTAATATTGTTTAATGATTTTTGGTTTTTTTGCTTTTCCAAGATATTAGGCTGGAAAGGACTGAAAAGCACTGGAATGTAAATAATAGGAAATAAGGAAACACTAACTTTAGAATTTTTATAGACTTAAATCATAATTTATCCTTTTAGTTCTATGACCTCCACTGGATGGCTCAATGACTTTATTTTCCTAAGTCTGAAATGATAGCTTCTTTGTAAGCTTAGAACTCCCTATCATTCCTTTCTTTCCTAAGATACTTTTGTGTAGTAGTATCATTCTTTATACTGGAAACCTGCAACTATGTTGCCAGGCAACATTGTAATAGAGACTTACAGCCAACACTTGATCTCATTTCAGTTTTCCCAGTTGAAAGCTTTCGACCATTGACATTCTGATTCAAAATTAATTTCAGGGTGCCTGGGTGGTGCAGTTAGTTGAGAACCTGGCTTTGGTTTCGGCTTAGGTCATGATCTCAGAGTTGTGAGATCGAGCCCCACCTCGGGCTCCATCCTCAGTGTGGAGTTGGCATGAGATTCTCTCTCCCTCTCCCTCTCCCTCTGCCTCTCCTGCTCATTCTTTCTCTCTTTCTCTCTCATAAATAAATAAGTCCTCAAATTAATGTTATCTAAGTGGGCATTTGGGACAGAACATGGTAAGATCATTAAAGCAGTTTTGCTCAAAGTGAAGACAAAGTAAAATGGGTAAGCCTATTTTAAAAGTCCATCAGAATATACTAAGAAAGAAGAGGCTGGTCATCCTATATAAGTATTGCTTTAATTAGGAACTTCTAGTCACAAAACATAGGGAAAAACTATTGAAATTAGAGAAGTAATTTCTATATTCAATTCACATTTTTGCCTCTGTTTTAATTAGTAGTCACTGTCTTGAAACCATAAAATTCAGTAATTTAGGGGGGTTAGTAGTCCATAATATATGGACTATTTTGAAACTGGAAAGCTCCCTTTCTGTGGTAAGCTGAATAAGCCCCCACACCCAAAGCTATCCACTTCCTATCCCTGGAACCTGTAATGGTTACCTTACATAGGAAAGGAGCTTTGAAGGTGTGTTTAAATTAAGTATTTTTAGAGAGTAGATGAGATTATCCAGGTGGGCCCAATATAATCAGAGACATCCTTATAAGAGGGCAGCAAGAAGGTCAGAGAAAGTGATGTGATGCCAGAAGCTGGAGGAGAAGAGATGGATGCTAGGCCACTACCTGAGGAGTGGAGGCTGCCTCTAGAAGCTGGAAAAGTAAGGAAATGGATTCTCCTCTACAACTGTCAGAAGGAACTAGCCCTGTTGACAACTCAGACATTTTCACTATTCAGAATTCTAAATTTCAGACTATAAGAGAATGAATTAGAGTTGTTTGAAGCCACATAGTTTGTGGTAATTTGTTATGGCAGCAATAGAAAACCAATGCATATTTCTTTGGTTCCCTACTACTTCGAAACCCTAGCAGTTGGTGCCCACGTATTCATGCTTCCTTCCTCAAAAGCGAGTGGCCCTCCCTCCTCCAAGGCTCTGAGAAGGCAGACACTTTTCTTCTACAGTTATGATGAACCCGGCTTAGTGGTGGGCAGAAAATAGCCAGTCTATTATCAGATTATCTATATTCATATTATAATTAATAAGTAAACAAGTATTAAAACTACCGACGTTTTAACTGAAGTCATAATATCATTACACTTAAACATACAAAAGAAGCTTAAAAATTATCTCATTCTTTTTCAACAATAATCCCCTCCATTGGTGTAGCACAAAATTTCCAAGTTTTCAGAGGCACAGGGTCTCATTTGCTCATCACAATTTTGTTGGTTAGGCTGTTTAGACACCAGTACCCCCACAGAACAATGCTACACAAACTAAAGGTAAGTCAACGGCCCTACGCTACAAACCAATCAAACAAGAGCCCAAATCCAAGACTTTCAATTAAAAATCTACTCCTCTTCTCATAATCTGAATAAAAATCTACTTTGTTTCTCTCACTGAGCTGGATATATTTAACTCATCTCTTCTTTTTTTATTCTCCAGTTTACATAGAGAACATTTTATCAAAAGAATTGGCCTCCCATAATCATATGGCAAATTACTTATGAGAATCAAAACATCAACCAAATTTTATGAGTTAACAAAAACTGAGGTAAAATTGGATCAACCATCACATAAAATGAAACTTGCATGCTGGTCTTGGGTTGTTGTCAAAGATAAGGTATCCCTCAGCAAGACTATTCAGTAATGTAAGATGTCACCTTGCAGGTGATGTAAACAATGTACTATAGTGGCACTAGGTCTCCAAGGTGATGAAATAGAATTTGTCACCCGTAAGTCCAGGAAGAGATGGAGAGTCTTAGTGAATAAGCCAAGAAATACTAGATGGTTTTAAAAAATGCATACCATAAGCACTAATCCTGCTGTGATACACAAAATTGATGGACGAGTAGTTTCAGTAGCAAGAGACCATCCGTATTCATGTACACATCCTTATATTTATAATATCTTTATAATATACTAATTCAAACTACTGGACTCTAAGATTCATAGAGGATGAGGAGAATCAACATTGTAAGCAAAAAGAAATGTCAGGACAGCCAATCATAGAAGGGAAAGTGCAGGGTCATTTCAGAAAATGAGTAATTCAGTTTAATTTATAGGAAAGATAAGTAAAAGGGAACAGTAAAAAATAAGATTGTAAAATTAAGTTGGGAGAAGCTTTGAATGCCAGGCTAAGAATTTCATATATATATAAAAATATATAATTTCATATATAATGGGGGGGCAGTGGACATTTTTGTGTATAGGTCTGGCCAACAATCCTGAACATTGTTTTCTTTGTAAGGTAACAAGACATAACAAACATGTTTTTGTTACGTCAAAACATAAAACTTGTTCTTGATATAACAAGAACATGTTTTAGAAAGATTTTTCTGAATGGAATTTATATAGGATGACTTGGAAAGGAAAAAAATAGTGATGGGGAGGATACTATAATAGGTCAGATGAGATAAAATAAGGGTATAATGTTATTTCTATTTCTTATGACATAATAAACAATAATAGCTAAAATGAATATAGCACTAACAATGTACCAAACACTTCTCTAAGCACTTACATGAGATAATTCATTTAATCCTCAGAGCTCATTTATGAGTAGCTATGATTTTATAGAAGTTAATAGATTTAGGTGGCTCGGTGGCTCAGTAGGTTAAGAGTCTGCCTTCAGCTCAGGTCATGATCCCAGGGTCCTGGGATGGAGTCCTGCATGGGGGGGGAGGGGGGCAGTCCTTGCTCAGCAGGGAGCCTGCTTCTCCCTCTCCCTCCGCCTGCTTCTCCCCCTCCTTGTGCTCTCTCTCTCGCTATCTCACTCTCCCTGTCAAATAAACAAAAAATTTTTTAAATTCTTAAAAAAAAAGAAGTTAATAGATTTGCCCAATGTCATACAACTAGTAATTGGTAAAGCTACCACTTTGAATAATAGTCTTTAGAAGTCATAACTCTATATAATACTG
This sequence comes from Leptonychotes weddellii, assembly GCF_054177405.1. Taxonomy (NCBI): domain Eukaryota; kingdom Metazoa; phylum Chordata; class Mammalia; order Carnivora; family Phocidae; genus Leptonychotes; species Leptonychotes weddellii. The sequence continues at coordinate 84,584,892 of NC_138370.1, forward strand.
ATATGTAATAAAGAATATACAATTTTGTAAATGCAAAAATAGTCTCATTTGATAGCTATTTATCATGTCATTCCATTCTGTGTATGCATGTATATGTGTTATATTTTATTTATTTTTATTGTTGATCTGAATGCATCTAGGTTCATCTTAGAAAGAAGCAAAATATTTTAGAAAGAAACAATGTTCAGGATTGTTGGTCATTATTATTACTCTTTTATTTCTCCTATTTCAGTGATATTTACTGAGCACTTGGCTTTGTGTCCAGCACTGTGCCCTTCACTAAGAAACAGATACAGTTCTTGCTCTCATTGAGCATGAGTTACTTTAGGTTTTAAATTCTCTACGTGTCCCAGTACTGTTGGTCTTGCCATATTCTTTGTAGAGCAGTTGTTGTTATATCTGTCTGCATTTTCAAACTAGTATCCTTTTTAAAATTATATTTAAAATATTAACATACGGGGCGCCTGGGTGGCTCAGTCGTTAAGCGTCTGCCTTCGGCTCAGGTCATGATCCCAGGGTCTTGGGATCGAGCCCCGCATCGGGCTCCCTGCTTCGCGGGAAGCCTGCTTCTCCCTCTCCCACTCCCCCTGCTTGTGTTCCTGCTCTCGCTATCTCTCTCTCTGTCAAATAAATAAATAAAAATCTTTAAAAAAAAAAAAAATTAACATACTCTAGTATAGACAAGAGGTGTTCGAAGTTATAAAATGCCAAGTCTTAACCGCTTTCTTTCCTTTTTATTCAAGTATAATTAACACACAGTGTTATATTAGTTTCAAGTATACAATGTAATGATTCAACAAATTATATTTCTCAGTGTTTATCACGATAAATGTACTCTTAATCCCCTTTATCTATTTCACCCATTCCCCAACCACCTCCCCTCTGGCAACCAGCAGCTTGTTTTCTGTATTTGCATCTGTTGTTTGGTCTCTTTTACTGTTTATTCATTTGTCTTGTCTCTTAAATCCCACATATGAGTGTTTCAGTGGTTCTCCCAATCTTGGTGGGACTCCGCCATCTCTTGATCATCTCCACCACATAATAGAGTGGAATGATACTAATGCAGTGGATTCTGTGAGATACATATGAAAATCACAGATTGTATGCAGGTGCAAATTATGGACTGTTACTAACATTATTTATTCCTACCTACTGAAAAAAATCTAATTTTTAGCAATGAAAGGTAAAGCATTCTTGTGTTAATGATACTGATACTGGGATTGAACTCCTTAATGCTGTGACATTCAACTTTTATTTGATGTTAATTGCTTAATTATATGCGTATTTTTTGGTCACAACTGGCATACATTTAGGGACATTGAATGTATATGATTTATTGAACATTTTTTGTATACATCAACATTTTCACACCCTACTCAGTATATTTACCTTACTTTTAAAGTTTTTCTTAATTGAATATCCCTTCTTATATCACTGTGAAGGTTATTTTTCACTTATGTATTCTTCATGTTCATTCTTTCAACTTGAGCATATAGAAAGCACTTTATGAAAAAGATTACAAAAAATATAAATGACAAATGCTTCAAAAATGCTTTTATATGGTTTTGAAGAACCATATAAACATATGAGGCTCCATTATCATATATCCAAATACTGAGGCTTCATTTCTTCCCTATACATTTTAAATATATCACATTGCTAGACCATGCAAATTCATTAACAGTAGTCTTAGAGTTTAAAAATAAGGGTGAAAATTACTCTTGTCAGGGGCTAGGCAGTGCTTGAGCATTAGTATATGAATGAATTTTCCTAGTAACTTTATAAGCTCCCTGGAACTACTCAATTATAAAAGAAACCATGGTTAGTTTGTCTTCCAGAATTGCTTCTTTTATAATAGAAAGTAAGACGTAAATAATTTTCCCTCATTGTCTTTCTTTACAGAGTCTTGATTTGCATTTGGCTAGTGCACCATTTAACAATCTTAATTGGATCATCCTTTTATTCACCTAAAAATAGCTATTGAAACATTATACACAATCATTTTGTACTGGACCAAGCAAGTCATTTGTGAAAGAACAAATCCTTCTATAAGCAATGTCATGTAGTCTAGCACGCATTGGGAACAAATGACTAGTGGTGAGTAGCAAGTCCATAGAGAAAACTACACTTTTTTTTTTTTTTTTTGGTAAGTTTAGAAAGGGGAGAGAAAAGAATTTTAGGTGTCTGGTACATTAATCAATCAAATATATATTTTGTTTTGAAGATAACTTTTATCCTGTGAATATTGTACATCACTTCTTTATATGAGAGAAAATAAATTACCTTCACTCAACTCATTAGTACTGACAGCGTATTATATGAGAAGACATCAGAACATGAAACAGCAAATGTTTTCTATCTCAAAGCAGTTTTCAAAGATGGGAGGAAATTACATTTTGTTCACTTCATATTCCCATTTCTAATCACTAATTTTTGCAATCAGCTATGAGTGTGATGAACTGTAGAACTGGGAAATTTCATTTTCCAGAAATCTGCTCATAAAAAGCATGCAAAAGATATCCATTAACGTCTCTTCAGAAGTAAGGGAAGAAAACTAACTTCCATCTGAGTGGCAGTTGCATAAGCTCAAGAAGCATAGATGCAAAGGGTTCTTTGACTGATTAGCTATCTAAGGGGGCAGGTATGTTATTTAGAAAATTTTCCACAAGGGCAAGAAATGAGTCACATTAGAAACTCTCAAAGTTTGGTTTAGGTTACCTCAAAAGGTTGAACAGTTATAATGAATAATAAGTACCTGGATTTATTTGATCCTATCCTACAATGAGTTTCCCATTGAGCTACATACCTTGTCTTATCTACTCTTCATTTCTTCAGGACTCTAGAGGGATGTCGAGTCCTCCACAATGGTCCTCATTCTTTCACCTTCTCAGATGATGTTAGATATTTTCCTCTTTGATCTCTCCTGGCATCTTGTTCTTAATTCTATTATTGTCCTTACCATAATACTATGTTTGTTTTCTCATGACTCAGTATTAAATTCCAAAATATAAATTTCTCCAGACATGGATACAGTCTTCTATTCATTTATCACCCTGTCTAGTGTAGTATATTATTTGGGGTTTTCCCAAAAATGAACTCTGATTCAAGGATTCAAATGCGGAGTTTATTTAGGAAGGGCAGAGAACCCTGGCATGAAAATGGGGCAAGCAATACAGAACAGAGAAAATTATTAAGTGGTGAACTATTAAGTATACTAAATGTCAGGGGAAACTTGAGAAAATGGTCCAAAACCTAGTCCTCAGATTTATCCTTCCTGAGGACAGGGGGAGTTGGGTAACTGAATACCAACTACTGAGAGGAATTGATTGAGGGCTATTCATTCCTTGGCACTTCCAGACTGCTGCTTTACAATCACGAGCACCACAACTTTCTGGAGTTTAAAGAAAAAAAAACCCTTGGGCACATGCCTATAGATATTGACACTTGGAAGTCTACCTGAACGCATCAAGAGTATCAAGGGATGTGAAATACATAGCGGATGTTAAGGTCTGCATTTTGTACTGTTCTGATTTACTCATGCCTCGTGTTAAATTTCCTCCCTCTCATTCCTGCTTCTTTAGTATGGTTGCCAGTCACAATTTCTAGGGAGGAGAGAGACATCATAAAGGAGGGTTAGTGGAACAAATTACAGTTTTCACTACTGCAATTAATATCCATCATTTTTCCCCTCTTCTACCCATTCTAGATTCCCCTCACTCTCGGCCAGCACTTCTGTTTTGGAACGTTTGGCTGATGGCATAATGCAGACCTCATTCTTGATGAATTGGGGCCCCTTGCTATCATGTCCTTGGCAGACTAAAGTGGCTGCAGGTGCCCATTTACCATTACTACTAGACATAGAATCACAAAAGGGCTGTTCAAGTGAGTCTCCTTCTCCACATTATAGAGCAGCAGTCTTAGCACCCCATAATAATCAGGATCAATTTTCTATTCTGGCATAAGAACGACTTTTTGCCTACTAATCTACCGGCCAATCGGGTGTAGCCATAACTTTCATGCTGGTGTGCTAAATTTAGTGGTGCTACCAACCTTTCTTAGACAATTCATCTTCTTCATTCTGGAAACTGTTAATGATTTATCTTCTACCCCATGATACATATGGTTTTATGAGGGCATCCAGTGCACATGCCAACTTTCTTTAGGTAAAATTAATATGGTGCCCTCAATGTAGTAGATCAGTGTGATGTAATGTATAATGTCCTGATGATCAAGGTCCTGTCTGACTTTCTTGTGATGAAGAGAGTCAACCTCATCCAATGACAAAACTGAATCTATACTGCTATTTATTCCAAGTGAATGTGAATGATTCTGATTCTCCATGACAGGGATTAAAGGAATGTATTAGCTAAATCAGTAGCTAGATACCAAGTCCTAGAATTTATGTAAAATCTTACATACCACCTGCAACACAATAGCTGTGATTAGGACTACCACTTGAATAATTTATGGTAGTCTGTCATTGCTGTAATCCATGTGGCTTTTTTAGGGACCAGACTAATAAACAGGGATATAAGTGGTGCCCCTGGATCCTTTAAGTTATTGAGAGTAGCACTAATATTTACCATTTTATCCAGAGTAGAGCATTAGTTCTGATTTACTTATATCAGTCAGGGAAAAGAGTGTAGTGTGAAGGCTTCCTCTTGACCTTTCCTATCATTATGGCTTTTACCCCAGACGACAAGAAACCAATGTGTGAATCAAGACAACAACAAATTATCTCCATCCAGGAGAAGTAGGCCTGGAAAATAATTGGGTGCATTGTGAGATGGGCTTTAGTTAGGATCCCAGTTATCACCTGGCCTTTAAATGTCCCAATCTAACAGTAGGGTCTTGACGGCATTTGAGTCTTCAAGTATCATTGTCTTTTTACATTCTGTATTCAAATATCCTAAAAATTTTCGTAGACCCATTTTCCCATTGTACAAATATTTTAGTAAGTGACTAAAGGTAACTTTGGGGAATATGGAGGAAAATCATTACTCAATATATTTTGCTGCTTTGGGTTCTTTTGCAAAATGACCCAGCTTCCACCTTGAACAATGAGTTCTGGGTCATAGAATTGCCTCATATGTAGAAACTAGATGAGACATCATGGTTTTCCATTGTGGCCACTGATGTCACTCTTTAGTTCTCTCATTCTTGATCTTTTCTGGTCACATCGGTCAAGGAAGGCACTTGTCATCTTTTTCTCTATCTCACCTCTTGGAATATCATGGTATGTTAGATATTACTATAGATTATTGCAAGTCAGGTCCCCTTAGATGACAGCTACTTTGCTTCTGACAATTAAATGTTTCTACATGATCCTTATTATCTCAGAATTGTATTATCTACTTTGACCCTAGAGAGCTCAATACCATAGAGATTTACCCTACCGTCAATCTTGATTTACAAAGAACAACCAACAGTGAGCTTCTTAATGATGCTAGTTCCCTTCCCACCATTGTTACTGTTATAACAAAGTAGATGTTTCTGGGGTCTATTAGGGAATATAGACAGCTGTTATATCATTGGATCTTTGGGAATAAGCACTTTCACTCTTCTCCTCTTGTACTTTCCTCAATATTCTATCAAGGCACCCTAGTCAAGCATCCTTATGATCTATACCCAGAAAACTTCTAATGTTTCTTGGCAGTAGATATATTAGTTATGTCTTGCAGGTCTATTAGTGATAAACATTTATCTTCTAAAGCAGAAGAAATACTTCGCTTGGGCTATGCTGAAATATGATCCTAGTTATTTGCCTAGAATGTGCAAGGGAAGATGGGGTCAAATCTCAGAGAACAATTATTATTTTTTGAGGCATCTGCCTCATGTAAGTCCTCTGCATGGTCCTCAGACAAGGACAATTTTCTGTCCTTGAGCAAGGGGCAGTAAACCACTTCTACAGTCCCAGGGCATTCATGAAATGTGGAGGTTCAAGGTTGCTTAGAACATTCACACAGATGTTGTCATTTAAATTTCAAGGTCCCAATACTTCTGCATCATAATCCTTACTCTATAACAAAGGCCTCCAGTGACTGAAAGGGAGAAAAAAGGGCAAAACAAAAATTGCAATTTGCTTCATTCACAATCTTATCCTGGGCCTTGTTTTTAGCCAGCTACAGGAGGTGAGAGTCTTTGGCTCCACATAAAAACTTCTGACTCTTCTATTGTGGTCTGAATTGGTGGTTGGCAAAACTAAACCTGTCCTTTCCTTTCTTTCTTACATCATTGGCATTTAATGAGAACCAACCAACTCCATATTTCTTGAAATTCCCATTATTATCATATAAGCCAAATGTTGAAAAATTACATGATCAATGCATCCCCCTTTATCTCTATCCTATCCCAATTCAGTACAGGTGAGACTTAATAATTGTAACACTATAGCATTCCAGGGGTTATGCTTCCTCTACCAGAACAACCAATGGGTTTCTTGTTGTCATTTGACTATAACAATCCAGGAACTTGTTCTTGGGACCACTTCTGATAAACTGTCTTAGTGTGGGTTTTTCAAAAGCAGATCCAAAGACAAGAATTTGAATGTAAGTAATTACTTGGAAGAGCAGGAAACATGGTTTTAGAAGTGGGGGACATAATACAGGAAGGGAAATCTGTCAATAAATGGTGAGCTATTAAATGTGCTTCAGAGCTATTTAATATGAATCTAGAGCATAGTGCAATTCTGAAGAAAGATGAATAACATATCTAAAAATTATTCTACCCAAAGAATAATGGAACTAGAGTATTTATATATCATCTCCTGACAATAATTCATTGACAGTTGCTGGTGGTAGTGATGATAGTGGGTTCCATGATGAATATTACATCTTTTAATAGTTTCAATTAAAAAAAAAAACCCAAAACTCTTGGGCCCAAAGATGAACATGTTGACATTTGGAACTTAATGCATTCAAAGAAAGTAATGAGTAGCCATAAAGAACATCTACTGCACATTGTATGTAGGATATATTAAGTGTAGAAAAATATATGATGAGTATTAATCATAGGAAGCATAATCATAGACCATAGGAAGCTGGGCTCTTAGGAAGTTAATTTTCATATGAAAATAATTGAACTTTCAAAAGACGCTGTATTTAAATGTGAGCTTTTATGAAAGCACAAGTTTACTGTTGAGTACAGGCAAAATGTAATGCAAAAATATAGCTTCCAGAACGATAGAATGGGTTTTGACACATGGAGTCAAAGTCATTCTACATATGAGAATTTGCATGATTTATTATCTCTAATAGTAATTTTATCTGTCTCAATCTTGACAAATTATTAAAACTCTTTGAGTGTCAGGGAACTTATTTGAAAGCAGGAGTTTATTGCAGCTCATGTTATGGCTGCAAGTGACAGACTCAAACAATAAATAGCATATTTACCATCTCTCATAACATGAAGTCTGGAGGCGAGAGAACCTCAAGAGTTGATAAATGCAGCAACTTAGAGTTAATGTGCTACATTTCTCTGTCTTCTTGCTCAGCCATTCTCAGCCTGGATGTAACATAGCCTGTATGTTGGTTTGGCTCCTCCTCACAGTTCAAGGGGCTCATGTGCAAAGGATAATATCCAAACAAAGAATATATCTGCTTTGTGTCCACTTTTTTTACTCTGAAGAAAATCCCAAATATCCTGTAGCAAACATTTCCTCACTTTCCATTGCCAGGATTCTATATATGTTCACGTCTACACTAATCACATGGCAGTTAGGAGACAATTCTCCATGGTGGTCTCATGTTTCTGCATGTATTGCAAGCAGATGTACTGAGTGCTCTCTGTTCTGGACCATCTTTTGAAGGATGTTTGCATAATGAAAAAGCCTTGAAAGATAGAAATAGTGTGTCCTTCTGGAGCAGAGAGTAAGTTTACTTATACTCTTGGCAAACAAAGATAGTGTCTTCTTTGGGACTAAAGACAGGTCTGCTTATTGAACATGATAAAAGACTGCGGTTCCTTAAGTTTCAGTTTTCTCCTCTGTGTTGTGCTCACTGTGTGTGCAGGGGTGAGCTGGCCCTTTTTGCCTCACTCTGTGGGGATCAGGGCTCAGAGAACTGGTGCAAAAGCTGCTGCTCTTCTGGCTACTGATAATGTGGTGGGTTTTAAACTGTGCTTCATCTGACTCAGAAGGAACATGTCTTCTACCAGAAACTGTGCAACTGTAGTGGGCTAACTTTTTAGCTAGCAAGTCAGGTAGAAGCTCAGACCTGCACAATTCATGAGACAAAAGGAATAAAAAGCTCAAATACATAAAAGCTTACACCCTGAATCTGGGAATATTTTAAGCCATTTCACTTAAAAGTAGAGCAAAGAAAATTAGAATTCTATTTATAAAGTATGTATCTGGAGATGGCTATTGGATGAATAGCAACAAAAACAACAGCTACAACACACATACACATATACACAAACTACTTTCCACAAGGCTAATAAACACCTTGTAAAATCATTTGGATTAATAGATGTGTATTTAATAACTCTGGCCATTTGATAGATATTTAATAAGTGCATACATCCTTTTATAAAAATGGATTATAGCATGACCATTGCTTTTCAAAAATAATTTATGAATATATAAAGTAATATATAAATATTTTAAAAGTTCAAATACAAAATATAAGTTAAATATCCTTTTGCTTCACAAGGGCTGAATAAGTGCAAATTTTGTGAATCTCTCCTCTCTTTCAAAATCACATTGAAAGAGAGAAGAAACATAAAATTGAAAATAAATCTTT
>NC_138370.1:84593732-84613478 GCF_054177405.1 Leptonychotes weddellii
GCGCCTGGGTGGCTCAGTTGGTTAAGCGACTGCCTTCGGCTCAGGTCATGATCCTGGAGTCCCGGGATCGAGTCCCGCATCGGGCTCCCTGCTCGGCAGGGAGCCTGCTTCTCCCTCTGACCCTCCCCCCTCTCATGTGCTCTCTGTCTCTCTCATTCTCTCTGTCTCAAATAAATAAATAAAATCTTAAAAAAAAAAATGGATCTTAAAAAAAAGAAAATAAATCTTTTGCAATATTAGGAAATGTGGAAGGTAGCCTTTAGCAGATAAAAGGAAGAAGAATTTCTGAGAAGGTAAATAAAAATGAGAGTAGGTTATACTGATAATCAATTCTAATGAAACCAAGATGCAAAATTGGTTTGAGAGTATTATTTTTAATTATATGAGAGTATATAGAATGGAAACTTCATAACCGTTCTTACACATAAATTAAAATTTGCCAAAAATAGTACTACTCTACAATCCATCAATTGCACTACTAGGTATTACCCAAAAGATACAAAAATACAGATTTGAAGGAATACATGCTCCCTGAGGTTTACAGCAGCATTATCAACAATAGCCAAACTATGGAAAGAGTCCAAATGTCCATCAACTGATGAATGGATAAAGATGTCAGTCAGAGATGTCAGCAAAATAAGTCAGTTGGAAAAAGACAAATACCATATGATTTTGTTCATAAATGGAATTTAAGAAACAGAACAGGTGAACATATGGGAGGAGTGGGAAAAAGAGAGACAAGGGAACAAACTGTAAGAGACTCTTAAGGATAGAGAACAAACTGAGGATTGACGGAGGGGGCTGGGTGGGAAATGGGCTAGATAGGTGATGGGTATTAAGGAGGGTACTTGTTTGACAAGCACTGGGTGTTGTATGTAAGTGATGAACCACTGAATTCTACTCCTGAAACCAATACTGTACTGTATGTTACTAACTAAAATTTAAATAAAAATTTTGAAAAAAAAATTTGCCATAAGATTTGTTTCAATAATTGGGACAAAAGAAATGTACATTTCCAATTCATACCTATGCATAACAATAAATATGGGTAAATAAATCTGGGTAAATATGAGATCTCACTAAAAAATATACTAAAAGCAAAGATACAAAAAAAACAAAAGAGACTTTGTTCTTTGCATGGTGAAAAACTTTCAAATGAAAAAATAAATCTATCTTTATAAACAGACTTTGGATGTGGAGGGCCTTTCTAAAAAGGAAGGGAAAAGAGCTCCAAGGAAAAAAGACTAGCAAATTTAGCTGAATAAAAAAGTCTTGTGCATGTCAAAATTCATCATGATCAAAGTCCAAATAAAGCCATAGTTTGAAAGAAATTTGAAACTCCTACAAATCAACATGAAAAAGACAAGTAACTTAATAGATAAATTTGAAAAAGTTATGAAAAAGTAATTATAAAAGATGTTGAAACTGGAAAAATGATTAACTCTGTTGGCAATAAAAAGGATTTAAAAATGAGATATTTTGGAACTAATTATTTGGGCAAAAATACTCAAAATTGATAATATTGAGTGTTAGTAATGGAAAAAGATTTTTTTCATACAGCATTTTGTGGAAGAATGAATTGGTAGAATCCTTTTGTGGGCAATTTGACAGAATGGATAAATTGTGAAAATTTACCTCTGTGTTGCTGCGGTGATTCCATGTTAAGAATCTGTCCTAAAGGGGCGCCTGGGTGGCTCAGTTGGTTAAGCGGCTGCCTTCAGCTCAGGTCATGATCCCAGGGTCCTGGGATTGAGCCCCAGGTCAGGCTCCCTGCTCAGTGGAGAGCCTGCTTCTCCCTCTCCCTCTGCCTGCTGCTCTGCCTACTTGTGCTCTCTTTCTATTTCTCTGTCAAATAACTAAATAAAATCTTAAAAAAAAAAAAAAAAAAGAATCTGTCCTAAAGAACTTAGTATTCAGACATGCAAAAATTTTTCTCTATTAGAATATTCCTTACAAAAAACAAACAAACAAAAAAAAAGAATATTCCTTACAGATATGGTAATAATAGTCAACAAGTAGAAAATAAACTAAGTATCCAATAAGAGGAGTGATTAATTAATAAATTTGTATGGACTATTTTATAATTAATAGATCAGCCAAATCCCATCAGACTGTTCCATGTGTGGATGAGCCCAGACAAGACCACAAAAACCTGTTGGCAAGCCTAATGTCACAAACTGGTGGGGTAAATATATCTATTTTGTATGCCACTAAGCACTGATGTTTATCTGTTATGCAGCATTATTGTAACAATAATTATTGAAAACACCTATAACTGAGGAAATACTAGTAATCAGAAATTTTAGAGATATTTTATATAACTATTACAAAGGAGAAAGTGAAACAACAAAAAGAAGATAGTCTAAATGACAATAAACCAAAAAGGATGTATAATATCATTAAAATCAGGGGAATGCAAATTAAAATTACAAAAAGATACTATTATGCATCTTTTACTAGATTGGCAAAAATTTGGAACTCTGACACTATTGTGTATTAAGAAGAAAGTTCCAAGAAATGAGAATTTTCTTTAATGTTGGTGAGTGTGTAAATTGCTACATCTTTGGAAAAGAATTATCTTTTATTTATTACCCAACAAAGTTGAAAATCCATATATCCAATAGCTAATCAATTTTCCTGCTAAGTATATACTCTAAGTATACACTCTTACACGTATGCAGCAGGAAATATATATAGTAGAATGTTCACAGCAGCACTGTTCATAATAGCAAACACTGGAATCCGACAAGAGGCCTGTTGATACTGTATTAGGTTAATACACTGTGGTATATCTATTCATCAGCATACTTAGTATACAACAGTGAAAATGATCAAACTACAGAAAGATCAGTCATGACAGATAAATCTCACAAAGAAAATGTTGAGTATAAAAACCATCACAGAAGAATAAAAAAAAAGTGTGTGTCAGTTCAAATAAAAATTTTTAAATATAAAAATTTAGTATACTTGATGGATTCATACATAGGTTTAAAAACCACAAAGAAAAATTGTGAGAATAATCATCTTAAAAATCACAATAGTGGCAGTATATAAGGAAATGCTGTGGAATAGGACACGCTAAGTGGTTCCAAGTGACTGCAATGCTTTTCTTAACCTGAGTCATATATGATTTATAGATTATCTTTTCTTTTTTTCCTTTTGGTAGTCATTGACATTCTTCTACTGAATAGAATTGTAGAGGAAAATTGCATTTCGGGAAATGGATAAAGTTATTATAATTATTAGATAATATATACAGCTGTTTTATATAGTTCCAATTTATATACATTTATATTTGCATATAGATAGAAATACATATATCTATATATAGTTTTTATATATTATATATAGTTATATATATTAGTTATAATTTACATAGTTATGTATATAGTTTTAATACGTATTTTATGTATAGTTATATGTATATGGTTTATAGATATTTTAGTTTATATATAGCTTTATATATGTAATTATAATATAGTTATAGTATACTTAGTTATATATAGTTGTACGTATATAATTATAGCCATTATAATGAAATGTTTTTGTCATAGAAACCGTTTTATTTATTCCATGTCTCTTTCGTATTCCTAAGTGGAAATATACGTGTGTGTGCATGTGTGTATACATGTATACAACTGTGTCCATGCATGAATGTATATATGTATAAGTGCCATTTTAAGGCTCATCATTACTTAAAATGAGTCAGTCAATACATTTTTATTGAACTCTCAAGAGTTCATATCATGATAATGTATATATTTCATAAAATCAGCATATATTTTGCTTTAAAGGAAAAGGTATGTTTTTACCTATCCTGACAACATAATAAAGGTACTATTAAAAATTTCCAGGAAAAAGTAATAAATCCTAAATATTCAATTATCTATTCTATATTAAGCACGTGGAGTATAGTGATATAAAAAGAAAGATGTTGGGGAAGAATACAATCCTACAAATGTAAATTAAGAATAAAAATAAATAGAACTTCTGGACGGATGATAAACATTTCCTTTTCTAGTTCAGAAAACTTATTACTATGAACTCTTACCTCAAAAATAATTCTTATCTATAGTGTACTTACAGTGATACTTGAAATAAGGTTTTGATTACAAACACAACTTCCTTTATGTAAGTACAGTTTTATGATAAGAAAACAAAGAACTCACTATAATCCAGTCGATGAAAAATATACATGAGACATTTTTCAAGCAATAAAATGCCAAATAATACATTGGTAAATGACACACTTATCGTTGCATACTACTCGAAGGAAAACATTGACGTCTGGAAGTTTAAACGTTCATAAAGTAGAATTATGAAGTAGAAAACCAAAGCTTAGAAACTTGTCTAAAGTAGCCACTGTGATATGTGACAATAGTGTAATGACGTGGAGTGACAAATGTGGCACTTGAAATATGGATTTATCTTGAGGTATCTCATTTAACTATTCTTGACTGACCTATGTTTTACGTGAACTTCATAGAGTCTTGCCATTTCAGGTGTGCCAACGCTTACTCAAGTCCTTCGATTAGCAGGTGTACAGTTGATATCTCATAATGCCCTTCCTTTTTCCTTGTATTGGTTCCTTCTTTATGTATAGTCAGAGAAGTCAATATGTGCCTGCAGCAAATACCTTTATCTAGTTTCTGCCAGAAAATAAAAAAATAATGAGAATTAGAGGGAAAAAAGATAATGTATAATCTCAATTCCCATGAAAACTTACTGGTTAAAATAACTTCAAACTTGGAGATTGCTCAGGACTTGCAATGAGGATAACATTATTTGGCATTTCCTTTAGCTGCCTTTTCTTAAGTGAACAACAGATTTTTACAGAAAGAATGTATGAAATAATTTCAAGGAAATGTATTTCTAGAATGTCTGTACTCAATATAACCTGAGTTCTGATTTTATCCTATGGCTTACAAACCTGACTGTAGTCAATTTATGTAATCTTTCTAAGCTCTGGTTTCCTCATGTGTAAAGAGGGAGAATACATACATGCAGTTCATGCATACATATGAGATCTAAGTATTAAATGAGATAAATGAAGTATGTAGTGTGGTATCAGACCCACAGTAAAGAATCAAAAACTTCTACCCAATTATATTGTCTCAGAAATGGGAAAATAGATTAAGTGCCTTCTTAATTGTCTTTGAACATTGTCATTTGTTTTTCACATTTTTAATCTCAGAAATTCTTTCAGCTTCTTCGGTATTTTGGCAGGGCTATAAACAAGGAAGGTATTCACCACTTTTCATGTTGTCAGTCATCCTTCATTAACAGAAGATTCCTTTTAATTCATATAGTTTTTATTTTAACCATCTATGATAGCAAAATAGAATCAAATTGCATTGTTATTATTACTCTGAGTTCTTAATGTTGAAGTGACTATCAAATTTGTATCTATGATTTTTCTAAAATTTCATAAAGTTCTAAAAATGAGGGGCACCTGCGTGGCTCAGTCAGTTAAGCATCTGCCTTTGGCTCAGGTCATGATCCCAGGGCCCTGCGGTCAGGCCCAGTGTTGGGCTCTCTGCTCAGTGAGGAGCCTGCTTCTCCCTCTCCCTCTGCCTGCCACTCTGCCTACTTGTGCTCTCTCTGTCAAATAAATAAATAAAATCTTTAAAAAAATAAAAATAAAATAATGGTCATGCCTATGAATATCTAAAAAGGCATTAAAGAAAGTATTATTTTTCTTTCTACATCATTTGTCTTACTCCTAATAGCTTCCAGGAAGTGTTGAAACAACTGAGTTAATGTTCAGAAAAATAAAAATCCCTACCTCATGCCACAATTCAAAATAATTTAATCTTCAAAGGAATTAAATATGTAAACACAAAGTTTAAGGAATAAAAGAAAATATTGGCAAATAGTTATCAGACTTATGGTTGTAAAGGTACTCTAAGTGTTGTGGCTAATCTGAGGAAACAAAATGGACCCTAAACCGTAATTTAGTTCAGATGTCAAGACAGATGATGCCACACACATACCAAGAGGATACGAAAATATTTATTACTCACATAATGAGGCTTTTGGGGAAGGGCAGGACAAACTTCCCAAGCTGATCTGAAAACAGCTTGAGAGAGCAAGAAAATGAGATTGGCTTGGGGTTTTTATTATGGTTAGGGAGTGGGGCTTGGGTTCCCATGTGCAAAAAGAGGCTTGCAGAGTTTGAGTATTCCCTGCCAAGCACCAAAGGAGGAAGCGCCCAGGCTTTCTTATTAGTTTACCCAGATGTATGGAAGGAAAAGAATGAGATCTGAAGCTTAAAACTTATTCTAAGCCAAACACCAAAAAACAGAATCCAGAATCCTTATTGTATTAAGTACTCATCCAAATATAGATATCATAAAAAAAAAAAATCATTGATAGATAGTTTTGTAATATTCAAAAAACATCAAAACCCTCCATAATTAAAATGATTGGTATTAAAAACTGTGGCATATTTTCAATGTTTATTAAAATGTTAATAACAAAGATTCCTGACAAACGGATATAAAAAAGATGAAAATTGCTAAAGAAAAATAGTCAAAGACCATATATAGCTAATTCATAAAAGAAGAAATTCAAATCTAAATACACACACACACACACACACACCCTCAACTGCATCAAAGAAATGTTTTTTAAAAGACTACAAATTAGATATGATATTTTTCTTCTGGAAAAATGGCACAGATAAACAAAAAATATAAAATTTAGGTCAGGTGCTCATCTTGAGAAATGACACTCTTGTAAACTACTGATGGAAGTTGTGATGGTACACACTTTGGGGAGCAGTATTGCAACTAAGTGTCAAAATCTTTAAAAGCATAAAAACTCTGTGATCTGGCAATTTCATCTTTGAAAATTTTACTGAAGGAAATTAAATAGATATGCATAATTATTTATTTTCAAGGATGACCAACATAGAGTTATAAATAATAAAAACAAAATCCAGGAACAGAGGAACAATGACATGCCCAGTATACATGAATGATTGCATATAAATTATGCTACATTTATATAGTGTACATCTATGTAGTCATTAAAATTATATTTCAGAAATAAGTTATATAATTATGACTAAGCACAAACACGTTATAAAAACATGGTGTGTGTATGTATATATACATGTATACACATACATAGTGTGTGTGCGTGTGTGTCTATATGTAGATAACTTAAAGATCTATTTGATACCACCATTTGAACATCTAACAAACATTTTTTTTTTTTAGGATTTTATTTATTTATTTCACAGAGAGACACAGCCGGAGAGGGAACACAAGCAGGGGGAGTGGGAGAGGGAGAAGCAGGCTTCCTGCAGAGCAGGGAGCCCAATGTGGGACTCCATCCTAGGACCCTGGGATCATGACCTGAGCCGAAGGCAGACACTTAACGACTGAGCCACCCAGGCGCCCCTAACAAACATCTTTTGAATGTAGTGTTTTAAACAAACAAAAAAACATTTTGGACAGAATTCTTTCCCTACTCATATTTTTCTTCTATCTTACCTCCTCTCTATAGATGGCACCACCATCCACTTGACCCAGGTGGCGATCTAGATCCATCCTCTTTTCTTAATCCTCGCCTGTCATCCATTCCATCCTTAAGTCCTGTGACTCTACCTCTAAAAACGTATTCTTATGTCCTTTTCTTTACCTTCACTGATATTCTTCTAATCCAAGCCACCTTCTTCTTTCATCTGAACTAAAGAATAGCCCACACTTCAATGCTCGGCCTCTGCTTCTCTCTCCGCCCACCATGTTCCATTCTCCACCCAGAAGGTACATTTTTTTTTTTTAAGATTTTTTTTTTTTTAATTTATTTGAGAAAGAGAGAGAGAGAAACAGCATGAGAGGGGAGAGGGTCAGAGGGAGAAGCAGGCTCCCCGCTGAGCCGGGAGCCCGATATGGGACTCGATCCCAGGACTCCGGGACCATGACCTGAGCCGAAGGCAGTCGCTTAACCAACTGAGCCACCCAGGCGCCCAAGAAGGTACATTTTTTATGAAGGTAATCAGACATAGCACTCTTCTCCTTAATAACTCTTTAATTACCTTTTCCTTAAATGAAAAGCAAACCATATGAAGTAAGTAAATCCCCAATCCCACCTCTGAGTATATATCTAAAAGAGTTGAAATCAGGATTTCCAAGATATCTGTGCTCTCATGTTTATGGTAGCACTATCACAATAGCCAAGACATGAAAACAACCTAAATGTCCTTTGGCAAATGAATAAAGAAAATGAGGTAAATATACATACAATGGGATATTATTCAACCACAAAAAGAGGAAATCCCACCAATATGCGACAACATGATAAACCAGGATGGTATTATGCTGAGTGAAATAGGCCAGTCACAGAAAAACAAATACTGCATGATTCCACTTATATAAGGTATTCAAAATATTCAAACTCATAGAAACTGAAAGTAGAATAGTGGTTACCAGGTACTGGGGAAAAAGGGAAATGGAGAGTTGCTGCTGTTCAATGGGTATAAACTTTGTTAGGCAAGACAAGTATATTCTACAGACATTACCCCCAATGATACTGTATTGTGCACTTAAAATTTTGTTAAAAGGATAGATCTCATGCTAAGTGTTCTTACCACAATGAAACAAAAAATTTTAGTAAAATAAAATCCAAACTTCTTACCGTGGCCTACACAATCTGGTCCAATTGCTTTTCCATTTTCACCTCATTATCAATTCTCCCTTGCTCAATATTTTCCATAATTTCTGATGTGTTTTTTGTTTTTTTGTTTTTTCTGTTCCATTACCCTGAAGCTTATTCCCGCTTTAGGGGTTTGCTTTTTTTTTTTTTTTTTTTTTAATGCTTCCTGGAAAATTTCTTTCATGGATGACTACATCTTATTATCCCGGCTGTAGTTCGAACAGCATATCCTCCTCTTTTCCTGATCCCCCAGTTAAATTCCATGCCCTATGCCCTTCTCCTGTCATGCTTTATGTTGTCCTGTTTTTTTTCTTCCTATTATAATTATCAGACATTTTGTTGTTCTTAAATGATTTATTTTTATTGTCCTTTCTACTGTAATGTAGGCTCCAAAAGCAGAAGGTTGACTGTCTAGAATAGTGTTTGCCTGGGTGACTCAGTCATTAAGTGTCTGCCTTCAGCTCTGGTCATGATCTCAGGGTCCTGGGATTGAGCCCCAATCGGGCTCCCTGCTCTGCAGGAAGCCTGCTTCTCCTTCTCCCATTCCCCCTGCTTGTGTTCCCTCTCTCGTGTTTCTCTCTGTCGAATAAATAAATAAAATATTTTTTAAAAAAGAACAGTGTTTGCACATAACAGATGCTCAGTTAATAGCCATTGATTGAATAAATATATAAGGAGCAGAAGTAGTGAACATCAATATGTTATTATATTTTATGTGTAAGTAGTTAAAGAATAATTTATGTGTGGGTAGTAAAAAAAATAATCTTCCTTTCTTCCTTTCTTAGTAGTCTTTAGACTCAGTGTGGGGCTTGAACTCACAACTCTGAGATTAAGAGTTGCATGCTCTACCTACTGAGCCAGCCAGGTGCCCCCCAATTTCTCCTTCTTTATCTACACCTGAATCTTCAAGATTCCCCAATCAACACACAACATATTTGTATAAAATACATTATAAAAAGTATGCAAGCAATTTAAAACCTTTAAAATGCCAAAATTTATTCTCCTACTTTAAAATCCTGCATATTGGATTTAATTTAATCTTTCTTGTTTATTTAGCACTTTGAGTGTCTCAACAAAAGAAAATAGTAATTTGATGTACTCGATGACTTCTAAAACATTTTTTAGATATTGTGATCAAATTCCATAGTAGGTAGTAAATCTAGAAGGTGAAAAAGATAAAATTAACCAGTATAGATCATATAATCTGGATTTACCTTTTATAAATTACCATTAATGTAGTTACTGTGATTTCTCTCTTGTTCTCATGAGTTTAGGGAAAACGTTCAAATAATCATTTGAGGATTTCCATTATTTGCTTCAAGTAATCACAGATTGTTTCTGTAGGGAAAATAGAATACTGATAATACAAAAGTATGAAAATGAAATTGAAACATTTTTCCCTTCCTTCTTTTCTTGGATCTAGGAATTGTGCATCTTGCTTTAAACTGCATATTTTCCAACTTTTATGAAGTGAAATAAAATTAATGGGAAAAAGTTGTAGTAGCAAAACCCAAGTTACAGTCTGTGAAAATCATTATTGGTGTTCTAACTATTGACACATGCCACATTAGTTGGCCAAATGTGTAATTTTATTAAGATCATTCTATATAATGAATCATTAGTTTCGTAGAAATATAAACTGGGCCCCCAAAGAAAATAAATATCCAAAAGGGAGTCATTTTCCATGCTTAATAGCAATTTGAGAAATGTAGATTTTAGAAATAATCAAAATAAAATATATTGCTATATTACTGGTGCTTTTTTATCTGTCAAATGGATTTCTCTGGTATAAAAAATTACATGTTCAAACTTTCAGCATACTCATGAAGATGAAATAATTTACAAACAAGAAGCATTGTTCTTATAGAAGGTTCTTAATCACAGGAATTCTTTATACCCTTTGTAATCAATTACTTGCTTCTCATCTGAATATTTATTGATTTGGCCTAAGAGCTGCATAACTTCTTATTCATGCTGTTTAATATAGGATAGAAGATTAATAAAATCAATAATGGATATAGCAGAGGAAAGAATAAAAAAATGCATCTCAGCAAGATTGTTCAAGGATGTCAAAACAAATCACCAAGAATACAGAAGGCTCTGTTTCAATTATATTTAGAGGGAGGGCATGAGAATGGAGAGGGAATTAGTTTCCTCTCCCTATTGTTTAAACTATAAAACTATGAAGCATTAAATGTCTTCTGGGAGCTCACCCAATTTTGGAAAAAGAAGCTTGATTCTCTGGAATTTGATGCATTCCTCTCCAGAATATAAGCTCATCCAGAGTTAGTGTGTTAAATAAATACTGGAATAGGGAAACAGAGAAAGGGGAGGGAAAAAATCAATAACATAAATTATGATGAAAAGATAATGCACAGCGCCTCACACATTAATAACACTTATTTTGAAAGGTAATATTTAAGTAAGCATGAAAAGGGAGCCACTGGGGAATTGAGATTAAAATAAATCACACGCTTGTTCAATAATTATTTGAGTAAAAGCTAAACACATTCATTAACAAATGCAAATGATTCTTTTAATTAGACATCAACAAATGAGGTCCAGTAGCGGAAGTCATGCTGTTTGGTCTCGGATAGATTTTTATTCTAAAGCTCCAGCACTTCAGCTTTCCCTGAGTCTTCTGTACAGTTGCACACAAAGAATATGAATTTAAAACTTTTAAAAACTACATTTTCTCATTTCCCCAGCTGAATATTTTGAGAACAGTTTATCTTATTTTTTCTCTTATTAGTCAAAAGCCAAAAAAAAAAAAAAGCATTTATCAATTATCCGATAACTTTGATCAATAAAAAGTAAAATTATAGTCTGAATATCCCATGCTAGCTGTGGTGACATATCATTTAAAGTCAACACATTTACGATGAAAACTATTTTACAAAAATGTATCATGCCTGGAAACTGGTGCTGAGTTTAACTCAAAACAAAAAAAAGATTTGTTTGTTTGTAACCCACAGAACTCAGATTCCACAAAGGGAAAATGGTATACATATATCTATATATAATTGACGTAGTATCCTCTGTATCATGTGCTTATATTTTTTGTTTCATTAGAACTTCTCAGTAACTATGAAACACTAGTGATATTCTCATAGTTTGACTGAATAAACAGTGGTTCTTAAGACTTAGCAACTTGCTATAGCTTACACAGCTACTAAGTGGCAGAGCTGAGATTTAAAGATCTACATGACTAAGAATCTCATAATACTAATCCTAAAACAATCTAACACAGAGACAGAAATTACTTTTTCTTGATCCATATGGTTAGTTTTAAGACTGTTTATTCAACTTAACATCATATTGGGGTGTCACCCTGAGTACATAACAAAGTGAAATATCTCTTCTGGCACATCTAAGATGGTCTCCTCTCCAACTTCTCGGACCTCAGAAAGTGGCACCACCTTGCATCCAAGTAATTACAGCTGAAATTTCACTCTCCTTTTAGAATTCCCCAAATGAGAACAACTCTTCTTATTTTCTCCAAAAATCTTTGAATGTTTTAACTTCCCTCTGTTCCTCATTTCTGCCCCTACAGTCTAGTAAATAAATGGGATCCTTTACAATTACAAATTTCAAAATGTAGCGAAATACCAACTCTAGACAAGTTGAACATTCATTTAATCTATTAAAATAAATCTTAATTTTTGTTTCCTAAGTCACTGGTTTCACTAAGTGCTAAAACTATTAAAATATTTCTAGGCATTGGTTTAAGTTTAATTAGAAACTAAATTGCTTTTAGTTTCAATAGTAAAATAATAATTAGTGATAGTTTTAAATTGTCATCTAAAAAAAATTAAGGACAATGTCTCTGGCTAAAATTAAGATAAGTAAAATTTATTTCCATTTTAAAAATTCTATTTTAAAATTCTCACTTAAAAATGACTTTGTTGGGGTACCTGGGTGGCTCAGTTGGTGAAGCCTCAGACTCTTGGTTTCAGCTCAGGTCATGATCTCTGGGTCCTGGGATTGAGCCCTACATCAGGCTCCACGCTTAGCACGGAGTGTGCTTGAGATTCTCTCTCCCTCTCCCTCTGCCTGTCCCCACCGCTCACATGTATGCACACTCTCTCACTCTCTCTCTCAAATAAATAAATAAATCTTAAAAAAAATAACAATAAAAATGATTATTTTTTGGTGGGATACCAAAGAAATGGTGTACAAATAAATTTTAATATATCTATAGATTTGTTTAACCTCTATGACAATCAAAGTTAAAAGGAAAAGTCTGTGGGGCGCCTGGGTGGCTCAGTCGTTAAGCGTCTGCCTTCGGCTCAGGTCATGATCCCGGAGTCCTGGGATCGAGCCCCGCATCGGGCTCCCTGCTCGGCGGGAAGCCTGCTTCTCCCTTACCCACTCCCTCTGCTTGTGTTCCTTCTCTCACTGTGTCTCTCTCTGTCAAATAAATAAAATCTTTAAAAAAAAAAAAAGGAAAAGTTTGTCCCTTTCTAATTATTAGTCTGTTGTGCGGATATACCAGAATTTGTTTATCCATTCACCCATAAAAGAATATTTGGGTTGTTTTCAGCTTTTGCAGTTATGAATAGAGCTGCAATAAATATTAATGAACAGGTCGTTTTGTTGTTGTTGTTGTTGTTTTTTTGGAATATAACCCAAGAGTAAGATTGCTGGGTCATATAGCAAGTATATGTTTAACTTTGCAAGAATTGTCAAACCTTCTTCCAGAAATGCTATGACATTTTGCACTCCTATCCACAATGAATGAGAGTTCCAGCTGTTGCAAATCTTAGCCATCACTTGGCCTTATCATCCCTGATATTCCAGGTTTGCTTCTGCTATCACTTCCCTTTGTTGGAAAAACTTACTTTAATAGTTTTTCTAGTAAGTCCAATGCCAAAAATTCTTTCAATTTTTCTTTATGAAAATGCCAAATTTCCCCTTCATTCCTGAAAGATATTTTCTCTGGATATAGAATGCTAATCCAATTTTTGCCCTTGAAAATATATCATTTGGTTTGAAGAATCCTTAAAGAAAGCTAGAATCATGATAGTGTAATATTAGGCAGTTGTAATTTAATTATCAGAATAGAGCTTAAAACTTTAACCAGAAAAAAAGTTTATAGATTAAAAGGATGGAGACAAGTTATTTCATATATAATTTTCAGCATTCAGTAAAAAGTCTATTCAAAAAAATAACCAAGAGAAAAACCAGATCATTAAAAGAGACCCACAGGTTATCTGGATATTACAATTATCAAACACTGAAATAGCTATGAATAATATACTTAAGAAAATATTTGACAAAATATAGTCTAGAAAAGAAATACACAGAAATAGAACAAGAATCAACAACTAATTAAGAATTCAGTAGATGGACTCGGTGTGGCCACTGCACAGACCAGACTTTGCTCCTCCAGATGCCTCAATCCACTTCCTCTGCAACCAAGTCTGACAAACATGATATGGCTGAAATTGAGAAATTGAGTAAGTCAAAATTGTAGAAGACAGAAACATAAGAGAAAAATCCACTGCCTTCAAAAGAAATGATTGAACAGGAGAAGCAAGCAGGTGAATGGTAATGAGGCGTGCACCACCAATATGCACTGTGCACTTCACAAGCATTTCCTTCTTACCTTACTTCTCTAAGCTGTTTAACTTTGTAAGATGCAAAGAGGTTAGGTCAAGTTTAAATGACTGTTGCCCCTTTTCTCATCAAAGAATCTGGGAGCGCCTGGGTGGCTCAGTTGGTTAAGCATTACCTTCAGCTCAGGTCATGATTCCAGAGTCCTGGGATTGAGCTCCCCCACCCAGATGGGCTCCTTGTTCAGTGGGGAGTCTGCTTCTCCTTCTCTTGCTGCCCACCCCTCACTCGTGCTCTCACTCTCTCTCTCTCTCAAATAAATAAATAAAATGTTAAAAAAAAAAAAGAGGAAGAAGAAGAAGAATCTGAACTACTGTCCATAAATGCAGAGCCTCCTCTCCAATCTGCCTGGCTGGCTGGCGGGGAAGGAAAAGAACTGTCATGTTGGTGAAGGAAGAAGCTGAGTGGGAACAGCCAGTAAAAACTAAGTTGGTCCAAGGTGTCCTGCAGGCTGTAAAATACAGTCAAACAGAATGCCGTTTTTTTTTCTTCAAATGATTTTAATTATTGGAGTGCACAAATTTTAAATTTTGCAAATAAAAAGTTTAAAATGTGGAGAAAAAAAAGGAATTCAGTAGATGGATTAAAGCAGATTAAACCCAGGAAATAAGAGTAATAGTGAGTTTAAAGTTGGATCAGAAATATTCAAACCAAAACAAATATACATGAAGAAAGAAAGTAGGGAAATAATGTCAGAGACATGGCGGTCACAGAGTAAAAATTCTAATAAATGTGACTAGATCCCCAGAAAGCAACCTTGCCAAAGAACCACAAATTTAGAGACTCAAATATTTTATAATGAGCTGAAAGCACACCTGTTGAAACTTTTACCTGAAAGGAGACATTTTTACTATACTAGACAGTAAAACATGCCTTTTAGTATCTCTCTCTTATAGGGCTGTTCGCTGTCTAAACATCTGTGAAGTTCATCCAGAACTAAGGCACTGGTACAACTACCTGCAAGATGGGCAGAAACATCTGGCTGCCAACAAATAGAAACCTTAAATAGTTCAACTGTTCTGTATGTATGAGACAAATTGAATCCATAGTAATGGTCTCGGAAAAATCCTTTAATAAATTTCTGCAACCTTTCATGAAAACCTCTTAGCCAGCACATGATAGCAACTCCCTTAATTAAATTAAGGCTTGATACAAAACACTAATATGTAATATTTTGCTTGTGGTGAAATATGAAAAGATGCTGCTGTCACAACTTCTGTACTGGCTAGTAAAATAAGGTCTTATTTAATTTCTGAAATAGAAAACACACTTCATTAGCATAAGAATATGGCATTGTTAAATACGTTCCACTTAAATTAAAAATCTGTTCATCAACATATTAGGAAAGTGAAAAGGTAAGTCAAAGTGGGAGAAAATTTGCAAACATATCTAATGCAGGATGTGTATCAGGATATACAAACAACTGCTACAAATCAGTGAAAAATGATAGACAATCCAATTGAATACAGGCAAGATATGAACTGATACATACACAGATTATGTATAAATGGCCATGAAGGAAATGAAAAGGTGATCATTTTCATCATTCTTCAAGGGAGTGGAAAGCAAACCACTGAGATATCACTGCACAATCTCCAGAATGGCTAAAGTTAAAACAAAAAACCAAAAATAGGTCATATAGGTGAAATGAGATGCAAATCAGTCTCAAGCTGCTGGTGGGAATGTGATTTGATACAATCAGTTGGACTCATTATTTGCACTGTCTACCCAAACTCAACATATGCATACTGACACTTTTACCCATACGGTATTTTCCCAAGAAAGCTGTGTCTATCTGTGCACAAATGGATATGTACAGGAATGTTCATAACCACATTATCTATAATACTCAAACACTGGAAAAATCTAAACGGCTATCAATACTAGAAGGAATAAGTAAATTGTGTATTCATGTATTAGAAGACTGAATAGTAATGTAAAAAAATGTACTAGGGCTACATGCAACTAAACTACATGGAAATAATTTGGTTCCATCTTAAGTATTTATTCTCCCTTTGCTTAGAATAAGAAACAAATAGATTTGACATTTGTTTTTAATTATCATGCACTTCACATCAAGCATGTTAGAGATCAGTTAAGGCATTATTGCTGTAAATCCTTCACAACTTACAATTCCCAAAATCAACATTCCCACACAGCCCTTATTTAGGAATTTGGCTATGACTCAGATTATTTCAAATCATTTTTAGGGGGGAAATCCTTAGACGACTTTATCCCTTTATGAGGATTATCTCTGAGGTTGCATCCTGGAGGTGACAGAAAAACTGGTAAGGAAACTTTATTTCTATTATTTGTCTCTTGTTTTGAGCACTTGCAACTATTTTTATAAGAAAGAATTTGAAATCATTGTGCTATTTTGTTTACTCATTTATGCAATTTTGTTTATTCATTTATTTACTGCTACTTTTATTAAAATTACTAATGCAAGAATATAGATTTTGTTGGGGTGCACTTAATTTATAGACTACTAAGCTATCCTGGAGGTGACAGAAAAACTGGTAAGGAAACTTTATTTCTGTTATTTGTATTATATGTGTATTTAATAGCTCCAATTATAGGAAATGGCTTGTACTGATTCATTATATCCCCTCCTATGTTCCTTACTATGATCAATGGCATATAAGTTGCTAATATATTCTACTAAAACACTGGATTACTTAAAATTACTGGTTAGTGTCTCAGGTAGAACAGCAATTTTATTTACTTACTACTATTCCTTCAATTTTAGAATGTCTTTTGCAAAGCTGAAATTGAACTGTAAAGGAGATATTTTTATTCCAAAATAAGAGTATGTTAAAAAACATGTTGATTAAACAAATATAATGGAAGTGTTAATCACTGGTCTGGAATGATTGACCAAAGATCAAAGCATAGCTTCCTGCTTTAACAACTAAAATGAAAAGGAAGACTGATCATAGGTAGAGTGGAAAATAAAATGACAAGCAAATCAACTTGGTATGACTCTGTTAGCTTTCTCAGAGTAAATCTATGAAGTGAGGTGTGTATTGTATTCCTCATTCTTTTGGGAGTTCACTTAAAATAATTGTCCTTAATTTGAGAACCCACTGGAAAATAATTTGTTGTGGACTCTTAGGTGATTAAGTTTAACAAGAACCAGATAAAAGAATTCCCACAATGGTAAAAATGCATACAGTACATACGTACATATCTATCTCTACCTATATATATCCATTTGTATACATATATATGTATGTGTATGTATATATGATGTATAGATATAGATACTGACAGATATATATATGTATAAGGCATTGTATGTGTGTAAATGTATATCCATCCATCTACATATCTTCATGATGCTTGCGTCCGAGATGTTATAATCATTGTTTTGTTTAAAGGACTTCACATACTTGATAAAAATAAATAGGCCCTTTTGAAACAAATAGTATTTGAGCATATTTTCCATTATAATGTTTGTCAGGTGGAACTTATCTCACCTTATCTCTTCCTGATATTGAGATTCTTAAGTCATCTTTCATCAGCAAAACTGGGGGCCATAAACACCTGACATTTATAATTCCTAGTATTTATCAAGGTCTTGCTATCCATCTTTGCTTCTGCTCCTCATAATCCCTTTAGGAGCTCTCATTCAAACTATTATATTAAACTGTCCCAAAATGTGGGATCATTGCTAACTAATTCATTCAGTGGCTATTTATGGAATGTTAACTATGCGCTATGCATAATTATTCTAGATTCTGGGGTTATATCAACCAACAAAACAAACATCTCTTTTTGAAGCTTACATTCTTGTTAGGGGGTGGGTTAGATACAGAAGGTAATGAGTGCCTTTGGGGGAGGGGAATATAATTGTAGAAGTAAGAAATTAATCTTACTAGCTTATCCATTAAAAAGAAAAATCTCCCCCTTTTTCATTTATAGAAAAACATTTAGAGATGATAAATTAATTAATTAACAAAAGGTAGAACTTTTCTAGAACACATGGTACTTCAAAAATCCAGGTCACTATAATTCATTGAGTTTAGTGGAGATCCCTTAAAAAGACAGTGAGCATGTAGGCAAAGTTAAAACACAGTTCCCTTGTCTTTAAGGAACTTCTGCACATATCGTATGGCATCATTTAAAAATGCTAAGTTTTCTGTTGCTTTGAGGCATACAAAGTGAGAAACAAGTACAATGATAATCATCCACCATCAGCACCCAGGATGGGCTCCTGGCTCAAAGCACATTCTTCGTTTGAGTACTTTAGATATTTGGGGAACATTTATTTTGACTCAAAAGATGTTTTCCTTTTTTAAACATTGGATGGCTATCCCATTCGAAACTGATTTTCAGTAGCATTTGACTTTTAGCTAAATAAAATGAGTTCTGCAAGATATGAAAAACAACAGTCATTTTGATTGAAGCCAATTGTGGTAGGAAATCAGAAGCTTTTGAGGTCTTTCAGTCTTGTGTGTTTGCTTGTTATCAAAATAGCTTTTGACGCCTGATGCTTAAAGATCTCTATCTAAAACAGATGTAACTTTACTAAATCTTCTTGTGGAAAGCTTTGTCTAAAAAGATTGCATTTTAAAATGTAACCATAATTAGATTTATTTTATTAAATAGCCCAGAAAGCCTCAGAAAATTCTCCCCCCACACCCTGCCCAGAAAGGGACTGTTATAGGTCCATTAATCCATATATTAAGTATGTCATAAAAGTCAGCTATGAAGAGTGACTTTAATTAATTTGCCACCAAAAAGGATTTCCTATTTGGTCATTCTTACCCTGCATTTGAATCATTCTGTCAGAAAACATGACAAAAAATATATTTCTCTTTTTATTTCATGCAGAAGGCTTTGTATTCATTGTGAGTTCATCTTAAACTCTAAGTCTAAATCAGTATTTAGTGGATTTTCAAATACTTTGAGTTACTTTTAGGTGGGAGTAATAAAATCAAAAGAACATTGGGGGAAAAAACTCACTAACGTAGTATCAAGTATCATCCTTTCCTGCATGCTGGTGTGCAAGAGTGTTCATTCCAGGCACATTTGACTAAAAGCTAAATCTTTTGAGAAATCAACCTCTCAACATCAGCTAGCTGAACAGTAAATGCTTCCATGTGTGATAAAATCAAAGACTCTTATTTTTCCCCCAGATGATTAAGAAAAGCAAGTCTTTCTTACACAATTCTAGTGGAGAGATTGAAAGCATCAATAGTTCTGTCAGAAAGACTAGTGAAAAACAGGAGAACACAGAGACGATTAAATTACTTAAATATTGGATCCAATTGATTCACAGAATAAAGTCACATTTTCTCTCATTCTACATTCTTTTCACAACGCTAGAGCATTGTTCTGGAAATCATGATTTGACTATGTGGCTATAGATCCTGAATATATTTTTAGTGCTCTCTTTAGCTTGAAATTCTAATATATAGATAAGAAAACCTAATAGTGTTGCATTTATCAATATTGTATTTTTTT
>NC_138370.1:84613978-84716923 GCF_054177405.1 Leptonychotes weddellii
TCAATATTGTATTTTTTTAAATAACTTTATAAATAATATTGAAATGATTCCAAATTTTACATGCATAACTAAAAAACAATTACTCTTCATAATTTTAAGCAAAGTTCTAGTTTTATTTGTATCAGTTCCACTAATACAGAAAGAACAAAATAAGCAATCTTTCCTTAATGGTTCATAATCTATTCCAAATCATGGCAACTATTGAGCCAGTATTGCTGCCAAAAGAGAATTCATGTTGATTACAGCATTTAATAGAGTCAGACAGCCACTTCACATCTAAAAGAAACACATGAGCCTTTGTTCTGTGTCCTCCAAGCAGAAATGTCACCTGTGGAGAGTAAACAAGGAAAGTCTACAGTTTTCAAGGAATTTTTCTTTTCTTTTTTTTTTTTTTTAAACAAGCTGTGCTCATTATCTCGACTAATTTTCCTTAAAATGTTATATTCATAAATTGTTATGAAAAAATGAGCCAACAATTTCATGGCATTATCACATTATAATGCACATGATACAACAGCAAAGAATTGCTCATCAAAAAAGCCAGGAAAGATGTTTAATAAACGGAAAAGAATATTTATATTACCTAAAAGGAACAAAATAATAATATTATCTGAAAATTATCTTTAAAACATATTACCATAAAAGTTTGTTAAACTTCAGATTTTTCACCTCTCTGTGTCTTCCCTTTCCATTCTTTCATAAAGAATTCCAAAAATTCTGCACACTTCTAGCTAAGATTGCATTACAAATTCTAAACCTCTCTCATGCTCAAAACAATGTAATTAGTTCCATGAAGCAAAAATGGAAAATGAATGCTTAGAACTGACAAACACTGAAGCTGCAGTTCTGCTAGATTCTGAGTCAAGAAAAATAAAAAACATAACAATTTTAAAATATTTTTAAAAAATAAAAATATATTTTTAAAAAATAATCACCGAAATTAAAAATAATCTGTTAAAGGAATTAACTCTATAATGAAGTAGAGTTTCCACAGTGGTTAAAAAAAAAAAAAAGTAGTGAATCGAAAGACAATAGGGAGGAATGATTTTAAAGAGTTCTCAGAGGTAAAGAGATAAGAAATATGAATGATATAAAGTCTCATTTGAAGTAAATCAAAAACACAATGGAGAGGTGGCAGAAAAGTAAAACTCAAGGAGTTAATAGCTGAAAATCTTCCAGAATTGAGTTTTCATATTGAAAAAACATAATGATTGAATCACTAAATGCTACGCCTGAAACTAATAATACACTGTATGTTAACTAACTGGAATTTAAACAAAAACTTGGAAAGGAAAATAAAAAAATACATCATGATTATTGACCAGGATAAGTTTTTAATTGTTACCTAGATTCATCACAATAAAACTGTAGAAAATCAAAAACAAAGGGAAAACCTGTAATAGCTACTTGAGGGTAAAGATCACTAGATGGAAATTGGATTGCTGACAGATTTCTCCATAGTAACGATAATGCCAATGTATGTTTTCAAAACACAAAGGAAAGATTTTAAACTGTATTTCTATACTCAGCTAAGTCATCATCTAAAAGGAGATAAGGACATCTTAAGACATTTGGGAGTTTAGTACTCCCAGATTCAACAGTAGGAATTTCCAAGCATGTATTTCAACCAGAAAAGAAATTAACTCAGAGGAAATGAACAGGATGAACAAAACAAAAAGATGAAAGTCACAAATGAAAACAAAATTGATAAAAAAAATGTTTCTAAATTAGCTATTGATATTGATTTTAAAAGAGTGAAACAAATACTGATTTCATTTTTTTTCTGTTTTCAAAGATACATCTAAACTACAGATAACATGATAAGGATAAAGTGAGGAGATATTCAATGTATATTTATTATTTATTGTTGTGTAACAAATTACCCAAGAACTTGGTGACTTAAAACTATATATATATATATTTTTTAATGTTACAGTTTCTGTAGGTCTAAAATCAGGGCTTGGCAGGCGCCTGGGTGGCTCAGTTGGTTAAGCGACTGCCTTCGGCTCAGGTCACGATCCTGGAGTCTCGGGATCGAGTCCCACATCGGGCTCCCTGCTCAACTGGGCATCTGGTTCTCCCTCTGACCCTCTTCCCTCTCGTGCTCTCTGTCTTTCATTCTCTCTCTCTCAAATAAATAAAAATCTTTAAATAAATAAATAAAAATAAAATAAAATAAAATAAAATAAAATCAGGGCTTGGCTAAGCCAAATCTCTGCTTTGAGCTTTCTTCCATGCATTAATCAAAGTGCTGTCCATTTAGCACAGTTATTGTGCTAAATGTGTCTTTCATCTAGCTTGTGAGACATTTATTGCCGAAGTGTTCTAAAAAGTTCCTTATAATCATTACAAAATGGGTGTTTCTTTCCCTCACTGAATTAACACTGTGATGAATGTGTTTTTCATCTAGTTATGAAGACTTATTTCTGTTTTCTTTGAGGGGTTTTGTGGCTTTAGTTCTTATTTTTGGGTTACTGATACATTTTAAATTAATTTTCTATATGATGTGAGGCAGGTGTTCAACTACATTCTTTACCTTGAAAATCCAGTTCTTCCAGAACCATTTGTAGGAGAGGTTCTTCTTTCCCCTATGAATTAATTTTGCACCATTGTCAAAAATCAGTTGGCCACAGATTTATGATTTATCTCTGGACTGTCAATTTTATTTCATATCAATGCTTATGCCAGTACCAAATTGTTTTGCTTACTGTAGTTTTTCAGGAATGTTTTAAATCATGAAATGTGAGTCCTCTAATTTTAGTCTTCTTTTTCAAGATTGTTTTGACTATTTTGGACCCTTCAGAATTCAGTATGAATTTGAGGATCAGATTTTCAATTTCTGCAACAGAGCCTATTGGAATTTTGATAGTATTGTGGTGAATTTGTAGATCACTTTTGGGGATATTGATTTCTTGACAATACTAAATCTACTGGTACATAAGCATGGTATTCCTCTCCATTTATTTATGTCTTCTTTAATTTCTTTCAGCAATGGTTTGTAGTTTTCAGTGCAAAAAGCCTTTCACCTCCTTGGTTAAATTTATTCCTGTATAGTTTTTCTTTTTGATGCTATTATAAATGGGATTTGATGCTATTATAAAATTTTATTTTTGTGCTGTTTATTGCATGTGTGTAGAAACAGAACTACTTTTCCTCTGTTAATCATGTACCTTGAAACTTGGTGAACATTTTTTTATTAGATCTTATATCTTTCTTGTAGATTCTTTGGAATTTTCTATGTGTATGATTATGTCATCTGTGAGCAGTTTTACTTTTTCCTTCCCAGTGTGGGTGCCTTTTATTTCCTTTTCTTCTCTGATTGCTATGGTTGGACGTTCCAGTAAAATGTTGACTAGCAGTGATGAAAGTGTGCATCCTTTTTGTTGTTGTTGTTTTAAATGTGATTAAATACATATTGAGAGTAAATATGTTAATCATTAGGTAAAGCAACAAATACATATAAAACTAATAAAACTGAAAAAGACTAAATATGATAAAGATAAGAACAGAATTCATTGAAATAGAAAATAAATAAAACAGAGATAAGTAGCTAGATCTTTGAAAAGGACTATCAAGCAGATTACAAACCAATATTAGGTTTTTTGTTACTTTTACAGAGTTATACAGGAGAATTGCATTAGAACATGATATTAACTGGGCTTTAAGTACATCTGTAATTTTTTTGAATGACTAAAGGAAGTATGGTGCTTTTGTGAATATTTGTCATGTAATTTTTTGTATTTTTGTAGATGACCTGAATATGTATAACAAAAATTATGTACATGTATTTTAAAAGAAGATCCAACAGAATGTGTAGTTTTTACAGTGTTCATATATATGTGTTTGTTTGTTTGTTTGTTTATTTATTTATTTGACAGAGAGAGAGAGAGAGACAGTGAGAGAGGGAACACAAGCAGGGGGAATGGAGGAGGGAGAAGCAGGCTTCCTGCCGGGCAGGGACCCCGATGCGGGGCTTGATCCCAGGACCCTGAGATCATGACCTGAGCTGAAGGCAGACACTGAACTACTCAGCCACCCAGGCGCCCCGATATATATATATATATATATTTTAAAAACGATTTGTCCTCTAGTTCTGTCACATGAAAAAAAAATTCTAAGTTGGAAAGAAGAAACAAAGGCCTAAATAATATTCTTTCAGAGAAATTAAATAATAAGCACAGGAGTTGAGGAAATCTAATGTCATAGCAGTCTTCAAAATTACTGTGTTTTTGTTTTTTGTTTTTTAAGTTTGAAGCATTTGTGAAAATTAATTTCCATATATTTCCAATCTGTTTACCCTTAGCTATTATTATTATTTTTATTTGGTGAACTGTGAGGCTGGACTATAGGAAATAAGAACCTGAACATGCTAGAGATTACCAAAGGAATGAATATATGAATGAAAATAGCATATACCTGGAGACATCAAAACATTGCAACTTTTTAAAAACATGCAATTCCATCTGAAATAGCTTTAAAGCTCCATGGAACTTAACTCTCTTCAGATTAAAACAAACTTATTTGTTCTCCTAGAATAACTCAAAACTTAACATTTTATTTATGAAAATCTCATTCCATATTTCTTTTTCAGAAACATACACACTTATTATAACATTATCAAAAAGCAAAACATTGAATCTGAGAAATAACCCTGTGATTTTTGTCTCTTGAAATTTTAATAATTTTCTTATTTTTAGTTAAATATATAAGCCAGTTTTGGATTCCTCCCCTACAGCAGACTCAGCAGTATTGTGCAACAAAGCAATTCACACTTGTAATGATGACATCTTATTTTATGAAGACATGGCCACATTTCAATGAATAAATTCATGAAGTCTCACCGCTCTGTGACCCCATATCTACAGTCTTTTTTATCTGGTCCCATTCTAGCCCATTACTGTCATAACAAAAGCAGCCATTCTATTTCACTTCTGATCTTATCTGCCCTTTAAAGGTGAAGAAACATACAAGCAACCAAGAAAATAAGAACCTCACATTTTTCTTTCTTTAAATGGCTCGTAAACTCACTTTTTTTAGTCAAATTCACTCAAAATAGCTATATGCTTTTCAATAGGGGAGTTTCTTAGATTATGAAATTGTACTGAAAATATAATTGCCCCATCTTCAGCTCACCTTTTTCAAAGATGCCTTTTTGTGGATGAAGTCTCATTAACATTCAGAAATTATCCCACTGATACCCTGAAGATAGGAGGTAAATAGATGAGTGTGTGAGCTGAGTCTCTGTAAGGCATTCACAAGGTCAGAGACAACTCATTAAAATACTGCTAAAGGGTCTCTTAATACTGCTAAAGGGTCTCTTAATGACAGCATATCATTCTTCATCCCTCTCTTCTAAGTCCTGACCCCTAGAATCTTGCTAATTCACATTTATGTACAGGTTCAAAGATATTATTAAATATTTAGGATCTGAGAACATGAGGTGATTTGCCGTGAAATTAGTCACCCAAAAGTTCTAATAGAGATCAGATAAATGTGGCAGATTTACTACAGAGAATTATCACATCTCCTTCTCAAAAGCTCATAAAAAGAAAGTGATAAAAAAAAAAAAGTGTAAACCCACAAGGACAGAGAGGAAAGAAATGACATAAGAAATTTTAATAAATCTTTGGAATACCGGTAGTTGGGAGAAAATTGGTGAATTACTTAGAAAAATGGAAATAGTTGTTACCTAAAAGCTTTTGGAGTGGAAGACGGAAAAGTAGCCAGAAACTTTATTTTTGAACCACAAAGATGACCCAGGGCTTGGAAGCATTAAGGGAATAGCAGAAGGTAGGGAGGAGGTTCCAGACTGTAAGCACTGAAACACCTGTAGCAGGCATGCGTGTCCCAAGAACAGAGGGAAAGCAACTAGTATAAGAAGAACGCCCAAACTGGAGTAACATAAAAGAAAGAACAATCAAGTGGGATAATCTTAATTGCTATAAAGACTGATACTCAAAACAATCATTACCATCATTTTCATTTATCTACTTTTAATATTGTAGTAAATAAGAGGTAAGCAATAAACTTTCCATTTGCCATATTTGTTTTAAAACCTATGACAAATATTAGAAAAATATGTGTATTTATTGTGTTGTTACATCCTATTTCATCTCTGAAATGCCCTTTGTTTAAAAAGAGTCAGTCATAATCATATTCATAATCATAATTACATATTAAAGCTCTACTAGTCCTCTTTCTTGAAATGAGGCCACAACAATTTTAAAAATATGACAGCTCTGCCATGAAAGACAACTGTTTCTCTGTTGTTTGGTTGCCATTTGTGATTAATGACTGCTGGATGAATAGAGGACAGCAAACCTGGAACAAAAGAGTCATAAAGTGTGATTAAAAGTGTATTTCTTAGTATTTTATTTAAATTTATACTTGAAGAGATACTTTTGGTTATACACTATTAATATTTAAAATCACTTTTTCAACCTTATATCTTATGAATCTTTTTTGTTTATCATACAATAACAGTTCCTTGAGCTGCTAGTATAATAAGATCAGCGGATAGATTGACTTCTGTATTATAGGCAAAGTGAAAAAAATTTTTTTTTAAATCTACGGTAACAAAGTCACATGTTTACATTATGCCCAAAGAGAAAGGTTAGGCAGAAAACAACTTGTCAGCCCTCCCTACGTGGATGATGTCTTCAGGGCAGAGCATTACTTAAATTTCTGTCTCAACCAGCCTGAGGAAAAGAATGCATTTACTTATCTGCCGAATCAAATAGCAAATAAAGGTTTGGCAGATTGGGGGGAGGGGCGGGTGCGGGTTGGAGGAGTGAGAACTATGGAGGCTACCAATTTGATTTCATAATTTTTCATAATGATTAATCCATTTCTAACAGCATACTACACACTTTAAAATCATTTATAAGGTTTAGTCTCTGTTCTCTGCAATTTTTATGGCTAAGCGATATAATAAGTCAAGGACGATATAATTAGTATCTCTATGTGCAGAATGCCATAAAATGCTAAGAAGTGCTTTTGCCTCATTTCTTATTTCCCCCAGGATTCAAAGGAGTAGATAACACCATCCAAAGGAGTGAGAATCGATCTGTCAGCATTGCTTTGGTGTAGGTTTTAGTAACTGCATCATCTAAGATTCACCCTTAGGCAAGCGGATGATGAGGGACTGTCGCTAAGGCATTTTGATAAATATTTTGTATTTGTACTACTCCATAAAAATCTAATGTAAACTGTGTCACTGCATGATCCTTTATAGACAAATATTTTTCATAATGCTGTGTTTTCCTCTGGTGCCAGAATGCTATCATAAGAATATAAATTTAGAAATTTGTCTTCATGGTTGACTTTGATATCACAATTCTGGTTGTATTTCAGCTACATCCATGACTTTCTCAAAGATAGATTTTTGTTTTCTAGTTTATGTAGTTATTATGAGGTTGGCAAAATTCCTGTTGATGCAGAATGAAATGTTCATATTTAAATTTTACCCCTATTTTTTAGAAGTCTTCAGATTTCATCATCATGGAAAACTGATAATGTAAATTAGGTGAGAATGGATAACTTTTTAAATATTAACTATCAAGTTCAAACATATTTTTCTAAACTCAGAAAAAAAAGTTACTTCAGATTAGCTAAGGAGAGCATTTTAAACAGTATCTCTCCATTATATTCATCTATTGATTATATAGTAGTGAACTGCAAAAAAGATACTCTTTTCTTCAATTTCAAGAGCAATACCTACCAGTTTCTGAGTGCTTGCTATGAGCCAGAAAATGGCCTGCACAATTTACATATTTTTAATGCATAATTTATAACAAATGTATAAAGGTAGATGTCATCACTCTCATTTTTCAGGTAAGGAAACTGAGATTTGGAAAGGTCAAGTAACTTGTCCCAAAAGAGTTAGAAAAAGGAGCCAGATTCAATTCCACATCTCATTAACCGCCAAAAGTCTGCCCACGGACTATTTTATACTGTTCCTTTTTAGGAACACCATTCAGAGTTTCAGAAGTAAGACCTATAATCATGTGAAAGATTGTCACAATACTGAAAAAACTTAAAACTAGTTTTCAAATGCTTAACCAAGTATATTAATAACAAAAAAGCAATGTTTACGGTTTGCTTATGGAAGGACACAATACTATGGATAATATATTTTCATTCTTTTTTTTTATTATGTTATGTTAATCACCATACTTAATACCATTTTTGCTTCTTCATAGCCTGACCTTTTTAAGAAAAGTTGACTTGATTCAGACTACACTAATCTGAATAGTCAATTCTTTCATAAATATTCCGCATAAAATACAGGTTGTTTCAAAAAGTGGAATTACATTATATAAAGTGATTAAGGAATAATTATTTTGATTTCCATATTGCAGAAGAGAAAATAAAACTTGAGGTCAGAAGTTACAAAGTGATTGCTCTAAATATTTAAAAGTCACCATTTAACTAAAGACGAGTTGCTTTTTTTGGAAAGATCTCAAAAATTAAGTAATGTAGTACTTGACATTTTCTTTGTTTAATGACAATTTAATTTTCCAATGTCTCATCCTTTTCCCACATTTGCCTTCTGTTACTATGTCGAAGCAGTGTTCAGTTTTTATCTCCAAATCTATATATAAATCTAATCTTAAATATATCCACACAAATGTTAAGTACATAAAAAGCATAAATATATACATATACCAGCATAATAACTTCTTGTAGCATGGTCTATTATCACTATCCACATAACATGTTATTTTATTAGCAAACAAAACACGTATATTTTTAACTGAATATTGAAGTTAGGCATAAGTCAAAGACCTGCATAACTTAACAAATGATGGGCTGCGTGTGTCAACAACAAAATGTGCTCTTTCTACAACATATTAATCATAAAGTATCAATAATGAGAAGTCTTTCATGAATACCTTTAAAAATGTTCTCACATTGGGTGCCTGGGTGGCTCAGTTGGCTAAGCATCTGCCTTTGGTTCAGGTCATGATCCCAGGATCCTAGGATCAAGTCCTGTATTGGGCTTCCTGCTCAGCAGGGAGTCTGCTTCTCCCTCTACCCCTCCCCCCTGCTCATGATCTCTCTCTCTCTCTCACAGTCTCTCTCTCTCAAATAAATAAATAAAATCTTTTAAAAAAAAGTTCTCACATTATTTCACTTGATTTTACAAAAATCCTGAGTAGTAGAAATAACATGGTTTTCACCATCTGTTTATGGATAAGAAAACAAGAACTCAAGCAAAATTATTTATCTTGTACTGTGAATCCAGGTCTTCTGCTTCTTGGCCCTCAGCTCTTTCCACACACATATGAAGTATCTTTTAGCCAAATTGAATGTTGGCCAGTTTTTCTGTAATCTCTAACTTGATGAGCTCTTATGAGGCAGAGTTGCCCAACCTACTGAGTAAATTATAAAACCTTGCACATCATCCTATTTACAATATCAAAAATAAAAGAGGCACCTGGGTGACTCAGTTGGTTAAGCATCTGCCTTTTGCTCAGGTCATGATCCAAGGGTCCTGGGATCAAGCCCCACGGTGGTCTCCCTGCTCCGTGGGGAGCCTGCTTCTCCCTCTCCCTCTGCCTCTCCCTCAGCTTGTGCTCTCTCTCTCTCTCTCAAATAAATAAAGTCTTTAAAGATAAATAAATAAATGAAATAAAATATCGAAAAAAAGATCTGGATACATGTCCTTCATATTGGTAGGAAGCATAGTTACTGATATTGAACTTAAGATTCCACTGAGTGTCTTCCAGAAATTAATACAGAAAATTGTCTCGGGTGAGTAAGTACTAAAATGAGCTCCCAGATCATTACATTTGTATATTTGTAGGTCTAAAAGTACTTCATGTTATTATCTATATTGAATGTTCTATTTTAGAACCCAGTAAACCAAGGTCTCTTTCATTTGTAATTCTACTAAAGGAATGTCAAGAACTATTGTCAAGAACTCTTCTAAAAATGTTGTTTGTGATTATGATGCACAAAAATCCTCTTACAGTCTTGATATTTAGAGACAGTAATAACATCTGCCTCTCACTTATTCGTAAGAATGAGAGAGATATAGCCCATATCAGTTGGTCAACATGATCATAAATTGAAGAGGTAGACCTGAATCTGAGGCACATAGGAAGTTCCACTAATATGTCTATGTATCACCATATCTATTTAATGTTTAAACACGTTTTACTTTGCACAATAAGCATTTCCATGACTGACGATTTTCTTCATCTGAATTCCACATTTAGAAACAGATAGAACTTAAAAAAAATACTTTGTATCTCACTATATATACTATCCCTGCATGAACAGCTTCAGTGACTAGAATCTGCACCTTCATCATAGTTTTAGATTTTAAATTTGTACCTCCTAATGTACATGTATTTATTTATAGTAAATGCCCAGAGGTAGGGTTGCTGGATCAAAGAGTATGATTCAACTTCACCAACTGTTCTCCAAGGTAATACCAATCCACACTGCCACCAACAGTGCATAAGAGTTCTTTTCAACCCACATCCTTGCCAACATGGTGAATGTAGATTGGCATCTAGCTGTGTCTTCTTACTACTAAATTTATATTACTTTTTATATCTTATTTTGGTTACATATTTCTTTTTTTGTGAAGTGCTTATCCAAGCCTTCTGATTATTCTATAGGTGGTCTGTTTTCATACTGGGATATAGAACTCTAAGTATTCTAAATATGAGTCCATTGTTCTCTATATGTTCTCTAATACGGTTTTTCCAATTCATGTTCCTTTTTTTATTTACTGTATCTGTTGATCAAACAGAGTTTATATTTTTAATACAGTAGATAATTATCTTTTTAAATTTGTGTTTAAGACTTAAAAACTTCCTACCATAAGATCATGAAGACACTCTCTTACCTAATCTTCTGAAGGATACCTTGGAATTACACATTTAGGTCAATAATTAGGATGACCATCTTTTTTGCCTTGAACATTCCTATTTTATACCTACAGTCCAGGGTACTTAATTGCACCTTTTTTTCTCTCTCAACAACATCCCAGTTTGGATAATAAATTATATGGTCATCCTACCTATAAAGCCACATGGAGATAGTGTGTGTGTATTTGTGTGTGTGTGTGTGTGTGTGTGTCGTGAGGTAGGGGTCTATATTAATACATTTTTCTGAGTAACACACAACACCAAAATTTCAGTGCCTTCCCACAGCAAGGTTTATTTTTCATTCACACTTTGTGGCTTCATTCTGGCTGTGTGTGGTTTAGCAGTGGCTTAACTGGTTTAGCTCCAGACTTAAGATTTGGTTCAGTTCTGTTTCATATGACCTTCATCCTACACTCAGGCTGACAGAGCCCACATTCCATTCAGTAAGGCAAACTACATGGTCAAAATGAAAATATTTTGGTCATGAATATATATTCTGGGGCTTTTGGGTGACTCAGTCGGTTAAGCAACTGACTCTTGATTTCAGCTCAGGTTATAATCTCAGGGTCATGAGATCAAACCCCATGTCGGACTATGAGCTGAGCATCGAGTCTGCTTTCTCCCTCTCCTGCTGCCCCTCCCCCTCTCTAAAAAAATAATTTCATATATATATTCTGTCCACATGGAAGCTGTGACCAGGTTGGAGAGAGAAAGAGAGAGAATTGTGAGAAGGGATGAAATATAGCTGTCTTCAACAGGGCCCATTTTTTCCCCCATGTGGATATCCATTTTACCCAGTAGCATTTTTTTTTACCACCCTTTCTTTCACCATACTACTATAATACCTCAGTCATAGTCAAATTATCCATGTATGGGTGGGTTTGTCTTGGGAAAATCTATTATATTTCCTTGGTATATTTGTCTATCTCTGTGACAAAACACCCCTTTTATTGAAATACAGTATACACGCAGTAAACTTTACCAATTTTTAGTGTATAACTTGATGAGATTAGACAATTATATTAGCCATGTTATTACTACCAAAATCAAGATATAGAATGTTTATATCAGTACAAAAAAGCTTCCTCATGCCCCTTTGAGTCATTCCCATACCTGAATTTCAACCTTAGATATCCATTGATTTGCTTCCAGTTAGAATTTTATTTACTTATTTTTTAAAGTTTCTTTCTTTCTTCTTCCTTTTTTTTTTTTTTAGTAATCTCTGCACCCAACATGGGACTCAAACTCATGATCCTGAGATCAACAGTCACATGCTCTTCTGATTGAGCCAGTCAGGTTCCCCCAGTTACTAGAATTTTAAATTTTTAAGAGTTTCATTTAAATAGAACTACACAGTATTTTATGTCAGACTTCCTTCACTTAGCATAATGTTTTTCAGGTGTGTTCAGGTCGTTGTGGATATTAATACTTCATTCTTTACATTGCTGAGTAGTACTCCATTAGAGGAATATAGTGTGATGTGTTTAATTATTTACCAATTGTATATTAGTTTTTAGGACTGCCATAACAAAATGTCACAAACTGCATGGCTTAAAAAACAGAAATTGATTGTCTCACAGTTCTGGAGGCTAGAAGTCCAAAATCAAGGTGTTGGCTGGGTTGATTCATTCTGCAGCTGTGAGGGAGAATCTGAAGTTCTATGCCTAGTTTGCTTAGAATCTTTGTCATTCCTTGGCTTGTAAGCACATCACCACAATTTCTGCCTTCATGTTTGCAGGGCATTCTCCCTGTGGGTATGTTTGTGATTAAAATTTCCCTTATTTATAAAGATATCAGTATATTGGATGAGGGTTCCACCCTACTCCAATATGACCTCATCCTAACTAATTACATTGCAATGACCCTATTTCCAAATAAGGTCATATTCCTAGGTACTGGACATTAGTACTACAAAAAATGAATTTTGAAAAAACACAATTCAACTTATAACATGTTGATTCCAACTTTTGGCTATTATAAATAATGCTTTTATGAAAATGTGTACAAGTCTTTATGTGACTATTTGCTTTCATTTCTCCTGGGTATATACTGAGGAGTGATTATCAAAGCTTTTTAATAAGTCATGTTATCTGGAAGAACAAGTATTCTAACTCTTGTTTTCCTCAAGAATACCTCATTATATTCTTAGCATTTCCATTTGCAAAGAAATTTTAGAATCAGCCTTTCAAGTTCTAAAAAATAAGGAAAAAAATAAAATAGAAATAAAAAGAAAAACAAAGTATTTTGATTGGATTATGTAATAACTATAAGTTATTTATATTTATATATAAATATATATAATTTATATTTTTACAATATTGAGTGTTTCAGTGCATGAATTTTGTATATTTCTCCATCTCTTTGAGTCATAATTTCCTTTATTAAATATTCATATTTATCCATAAACAAATTACATATATTTTGATTTTTCTTGTGGTATAGTTTCATGATGTTAATATACTTTTTAGGAAGCTTGATTTTTTTAAAGATTTTATTAATTTATTTATTTTAGAGAGAAAGAAAGTGCACACTCACACGCATGTGCATGTGAGCGGGCAGCGGTAAGGTGGGGTTGGGAAGGGCGGTGGTGGTGGTGGAGGGGCAGAAGCAGAGGAAAAGAGGGAGGGGGAGAGAATCTCAAACAGACTCCATGCTGAGCACGGAGCCCAACATGGGGCTCCATCTCACAACCCCCTGAGATCATGACATAGCTGAAACCAATAGTCAGATGCCCAACCAACTCAGCCACCCACGCACCCATGAAGCTTGATTTTTAACTGTGGATTTCTAGAATATAAATACAATAGATTTTTCAGAAAGAGAGTGATTTTTCTGTTCAGGATCTTTGTAAATCCTCGTTCTAATTTATTCATAAATTTTTAAAAATTTCTATCTACATAGACATTAATGGTGAATAAAGAATGCTTTTTTTTTTTATAATCTTTACACGTGTCAAAATTTTTTTTTTTTTTACTTATATTAACACACTGGCATAAACCTCTAATAAAAAGTTAATTAAGTGAAAGAGTCAGTAATGAACACATTTGTTTTATTCCCTACCTGAAAGGTAAGATTTTCAATGGATCATTATTATGATTTTTTTAAGGTAGACAGTTTTTGTAACAGCTAAAGAGCTATCTACAGAGGTGATCCACCTTGAAATGGCCACAGGCCCTAACTAACCAATGGGCTGCTTACAACCAGGCACAGTTACAAAGGAAGGGAAAATCCCCTATGTTTCCATACTTCTTCACTCTACTTTATAATCATAGCCCCTCACCAACACCCCTGACTGATAGTCTCTCCTTTGCTGTCCTGCCTGCGGCTCTCTTGCAGCGTAGTCAATAAACTTTCTATCTCCTTTGTTCCACCTTGGTGGAATTCATTCACTGCCCGGGCTGAAGGCCCCCGCCTCATTGGAATGCACCACACTATCCTTGTAAATACTTCATGATTGAAGAGATTTTTTTACGGGGGTGGGGGGTAGGTGGGGAGGATGAAAAAATGTTAAAGTTTAGCTATCCCTTTTTCTGCATCTTTTAAAATAATCATATTCTTTTTTCTGCTTTAATTTGTTAATGTCATGACTCACATTGATTTTTAAGGATTAAACAACTATGTATATCTAGTATAAATTCTACTTGATAGCCATATATTTGTTTTATTAGTATTTTGTGTAGAATTGTTGGTCCTATGTTAATAAGAAGACTGGTTGGTAATTTTGTTTTATCATATTAGTCGTTCATGTTTTTTGCTTCAAAGTTAAATTAGCCTCAAAAATGAATCTGATGAAAGTACCCTCTTTTTTTTTCTCATAGATACTTTATTTAAGATGAGAAATTATAGGGATGCCTGGGTGGCTCAGTTGGTTAAGCGTCTACCTTGGCTCAGGTCATGATTCCAGGGTCTGTGCTCAGCAGGGAGCCTGCTTCTCCCTCTCCTCCCCACTTGTGCTCTCTCTTGCTATCTCTGCCGCTAACTCTGTCTCTCTCTCTCTTAAATAAATACATAAATAAATAAATCTTTAAAAAAAAGTAAGGAATTATATTTTTCTTTATATCAATGGCAACAACCGCATTAACTGAAGCGTTGCCCTACGCCCAATCCCAAACTGCTTCTACATTTTTTTGTTATTTGTTACACAGCAGCAACCTACTTCCAGGTATCAAAATCAGTATTTGTTTCTGATTGTTGCCATAACAAATTGCCACACACTTACTGACTTAAAATAATACAAATCTTATAGTTCTGGAGGTCAGAAGTCTAAAAGAGGTCTCGCTGGGCTAAAATCAAGGGTTTGATGAAACTGTGTTTCTTTCTGGAGGCTCTGGGAGAGAATAGGTTTCCTTCTGTTTTCCAGCTTCTAGAACTACCCACATTCCTTACCTCATGGTCTCCTTCCATCTTTAAAACCATCAGTTACATTACTTTGATCTCTCCTGCTGTCATTACACCTCCACCTCTATCTCTGACACTCCTGCCTTTCTCTTTCACAATAAGGACCTTGTAATTTCATTGAATGCATTATTGTCAACCAGGACAATCTCCCTATCTCAAGAGCTTAACCTTTTTTAGATATTTATTTATGTATTTATTTATATTTATTTATTTTAGAGAGAGAGCAAGCGGGGGAAGAGGGAGAGAAAAAGAGAATCTCAAGCAGACTCCATGCTGAGCGTGGAGCCCCACTTGGGGCTTGATCTCATGACCCTGAGATCATGACCCAAGCAGAAATCAAGAGTCAGACGCTCAGCCAATTGAGCCGCTCAGGGGTCCCAAGAACCTAAACTTAATCACTTCTTCAAAGTCTCTTTTGCCGTGTAAAGTAACATATTTATTGGGACGCCTGGGTGGTTCAGTCTGTTATGCAACTGGTTTTGGCTCCCAGGGTCCTGGGATCAAGACCCGCACCTGGCACCCTGCTCAGTGGAGAGCCTGCTCCCTCTCCCTCTGCCCTTCCCCCATTCGTGTGCACGCATGCACTCTCTCTCTCTCACTCTCTATCTCAAATAAATAAATAAAATCTTAAAAAAAAAAAAAGATAACATATTTACAGTTTCCAGGGATCAAAACTTGGGTATCTGTGAGCAGCCATAATTCTGCCTACCATAATGTCCCAGGGACTAAGTCCTCTTCCTTTTCTGGTAAGTAGTTTCACACATGCTTACTCTAAAGGGTGTACTTAATAGACGCTGTTCACATACACAGAGCTCTGTATCAGATATTCTATATAACTGAAGGACAGAGGAAATTT
Source organism: Leptonychotes weddellii (assembly GCF_054177405.1). NCBI lineage: Eukaryota > Metazoa > Chordata > Mammalia > Carnivora > Phocidae > Leptonychotes > Leptonychotes weddellii. The sequence goes on from NC_138370.1 coordinate 84,630,116, forward strand.
TTAGCAGCTATTCCATTAATTATTTTTAATTGTGAAAGGGTCACAGAATGTTTATCCTACAAATCAGAAAACTATCATTATAAAACAGAAAGACCAAAATAAACATAATATCTATCTCTAAAGGAATAGAAATTACTTAAGAGAGCAAATTTCTCTCAGTAATTTGAGAAGATATACCCATAAAATAAGAAATGGATTCTCTGACAGTAAAAAAAAAAAAAATCACTGAAAAAGACCTTAAATAGGTTACAAAATTTAACTGTAAATTTTAAACAAGAAAACTAAAATGTAAAGACCTGGAAACTAGCCATACTACAGACACTAAGAATAACAGAGAAAAGGTAAGCTATCATGAGGACCTAAGAAATCAGTGTCATATCCATTTAAGCAAAATCCTAGATAGAATAAACAAAATGGAGGGGGAAATTACTGGAAGAAGAATGCAAGATATAAGCTTTAAGGTGGGACTATCACACTGAATACCCACTCAATGGCTGAAAAAGCCACCTCCAAGCAGATGAAATCACAGAAACTTCAAGAGTAAGAGAGGATATAGAAAAAAAATATGTAAGAACAAAAAAAGAGATCAGCACAGAGTGTAAAGAACAAGAATGACTTCAGAATTCTAATTAGTAATTGACAGGGGAGAAAAAAGATGCTGATGCCTAGCAAAATTATTTAACAAGTAAAAGACAAATTAAAGATATTTTTCAGACATGTAATTAATCAGTTAAGTTTTCCTTTCTTGACCTCTTTTTAAAATGTTACTGAAGGATGGGTTCCTATAGAACACAAAAATTATAAAAAGGTTACAATTCAGTAGATATCACAGATTTCAAGAAACAGTGGACCTCACCTATAAGTACTATGAAAAATATCCCAAGATGATATGCCATCTGATAATCCAAGAAATAAACTGATGTAAATTAGAACAATAATTCAACAAGCTCCAAGAATAATACCTCAAGAAAAAACTGAATTCAACTGAGCAAAAAGTAATTTGAGTAATAAAGTAAGCACAGAGCACATAGACAATTCTTGTCAACAAAATTGAACATGATTAGAAATTTCAAGGTAAACAAATGATGGAGAAACCATGAACAAAATGTGCAAAATGTGAAGCTAGTGAAAATTTGGCATTATTTTACATAACTGATAGAATTTGGAGAAAACATTCATATTTTTACCTCCATATTGTTACATTATTCATTACATTACCCACACTGGTGGTATCTTAAGACCTTTATCACATGACTTATATCTTTAAAGATTAATCTTCCAACAGTCATAATATTTCAAATGCATTTTCAACGTTATAAGTTTAGAATTAACTATAAATGGGTGATGGATGGTTTAATAAGATTATAGATTAGAACATAAATCACATAATTTTCACAATGTAACAAATAACGATGACATAGAACTAAGTGTTTAAGTTAGGTAGAGAATTGAAGGCAGAATAATTTCGTCATTGCATTTAATAGAGGGATAATAAGAACTTTCAGAATTTGATGAATCAAGAGAGATTTCAGTTATGAAGCTTATGAATAGCAAAACAAAATAAAAATATTGAAGGAAGAGGGGAAAAGACATTAGAATAGAGAGATGTTGGATATACTCCTGATTTTCCATGATAGAAAATCAAAAGATATGATTTTAAAATAATAAAACAAGAAATGGACTTGGAGCAACAGAAAATCCAGCAGAATTATGCAAATGTGCAATGATTAAAACTGGCAAAACCTGGAAATTAGGACTCTGAATAGAAGTTTGTGGAAGTACAATCTACAATTTTATACCATATTCTTATTTATTGCCTTAATCGTTCTTTATAACTGGTTTGTTTACATTTATAGTGAATTGAAAGTTCACATACCACTCTCTCTTACCCCACCAAAAGAAAACTTTAAATGGCTAAATTAGAAGATGCTAAATGCAAAGCAAAAAAAAAGATCAGGGCTAGCATGACTTTTGTTCTCCAGAGGGCTAGAGGATTGATGAGGTGATTTAATTTATTACTTAATTTATATTCTTCGAATAAAAGGATTTCATATATAATTATTCCATCTTTGCAAATCTAATCTATCTTAAAAGACTCAAGATTATATATTTTTAAAATATTTTTAGGATTATCTACTGTTTTGAGTTTATGCAAGTGTAAATTCCATGGTAGGAGATTTACATGTACTTATTGAAGAGAATTATCTTTAAATTAATTAACTGACACATAGGAGATAGACCGAACTGAATATAAAACTCTGAATGAGCAGAATGAAAAGCTCATCAGAAAAAGATTGGAGTCATCGGGAAAGAAGAGGCTTTTGACCTCTATCTCTAAATTAAAGTGATGAGCGGAACCGACAACTGGAAGGAAAAATCCTGACTTCCTGGAAAACAAATCTATTTGTCATTCTAACACTTAAAAAGAATATGGAATGGGTTGTTCCTTATCATTTCTAACTTAAATTTTAATCACCCTAGCATAACGTAAAACTGCCAACACAATCGTGCTAGACTGCTGCCAATTCAGCCAATTTCGTTCCACAAGAGCCACTAGAAATGGTGCTCCCTTGAGCCGCAGAGGAAAAAGCTGGACCCTCATTTCTAGAATCCCTTTCCGGTAGGACTCCCATTCTTCCAGTTAGTGGCACTATTGAGAGACTTACAAGGTGGAAGAGGAGACCAATCTGAGTACTTCAGGGTAGAAATGTGAGAATGAATAGACAGTGGGTAGGGGTTTTGCTAATGGCTTCCAAGTGAAATCTTACAGCAGAGAGGTCACTGAGAATGTCTTCTCTGTGTTGGCTTCTTCTCTGCACTGCATTACCTACTTAATAATCTGAAGCAATGCATGGAGCATATCACATATAAAGTACAAACTAGGTATTCCATTTCAGTACTAGATAAATAGTTTTTAGTATATAATTTTATTATTTATTTTTCATTTATTTTTTTTTAAAGAGAGAGAGAGAACATGCAAATGGGTGTAGGAAGGGCAGAAGGAGAGGGAGAGAGAGAATCCCAGTCAGGCTCGCTCCACGCCGAGCTCGGAGCCTAATGTGGGGCTCCACCTCAGGACCCTGAGATCATGACCTGAGCTGAAACCAAGAGTCAGACGCTTAACTGACTGAGCCACCGAGGCGCCCCTTAGCATATATTTTTAAATTAAACTTATAACACTATTTAAAATAAAATAGATTTATTCCTTGGCCAAATCTTTGAAACTAGCATTGAAGATCACAACTACAAGACGTCTCCTGAATATTTAAATTCTAATTCTCAACTTGAAGTCACTCTTTTTTTTTTTTGATAAGTCTGAAATAAGAAAGCTCAATATCTCAATGTGGTTTTACAGTCTACCTCTGTTGTAACATTCTTTATGCTGTAAAATCTACCTGTCTAAAATAATATTCTTTTACTCAGAATTAAATTACACAAATAGTTAATATTAACTGAACAAACTTTTGTCAATAATACTTCCTTTAACTGAAGGGCTATAATTAATTTACTTACTAAAATCTGAATTTCTATTTTGAAATTTCCCAAAAGAAAAGAGCTATCCAAAAAAGCATTAAAAGTATGACAGCTTAATCTTCTCAATATGTCACTAAGAATTGTAAACTGCTGTTACATTTTGCTGCCTTTGAGACTGACAGAACTGGTATTAGAAAGATCAAGTGCTGGAAGAAAGTGTCACATTTCAGGGTAGTTTGGAAATGAATACTGAGAAGAAGAATAAACAGAATTGCACTTAAGAGATTAGATCAGTAAAACATTATAAAAGTTTAGCACCACCTATGCAGAATCTCAAGGATAATGTAAAAAGCTGATTGTTTTGCAAAGTATACAGGCTATTATTATTTGAATTTGTGTCAAAAGGTGCTCTTCCAGATTCTAAAGTAACACTCAGTGTAGAGGTAACTGAATTCCCTTTAGCCTTTCTTTCTTCCGTTGTCCTAATGGTACATTTATTCTTGACAAAACAGAAAGCAGACATCAAAATATATGTACGTATGTATTTTCAGGTGAAAGATCACAATGCCTGTTAATTTAACCTTATTTTACTGTCCATCCTGTCAGTGCTGACGCCATTAACTAATGGTTCCATTAGTGGATTCAGCTAAGGCTGAATACTCTGGAGTGAGAGTCCCCTTGTCTTCCATCAGTTTCCCTTGGACTCTACTTCAAAGATTGCACAAGATTTCCATTCAAATAGATCAATTCCATTACTGCTTTGTGAGTTGTTTGCGACTGCTTTTCTTCCCTGAACCCAGGCATGCTACCTCATTTCATCCCTGATTCTATGTCATTAGAACATATGTCTGCCCTTTCTCTCTCCCTCTCTCCTTCAACTTAATTCCTGTGAGCTGCTTTGATTTTCTGTCATCAGATATGGATTAAGGAGTGGGTCAGTAAGGCAGACGCCTTGAGGCAGCAATCTTGAAGGAATGTATTTCGAAAGAGAAAATTGTATTTACCAGAACTCCTCCCCAGAAGTGTGCAAGAGCATAGAATTGGAAGGAAAACCTTGACAAGCCCTTTAGTTAGAGGATCAGATTACCCAGAGACTTGCTTAAAACTGGTAGCTGGTCAATCACTTGTTTTCCACCAAGGGGAAAACCTCTTAGAGACAGAGCTCTTCTTTCACTGCCTTTTCTTCCCCCCAGCTTTATTTCCTTCCCCAAGAGCCATTGAAATGATGCTTCCTTGGTTGCAGAGGAAAACTTGGAGCTTCGTTTCTAGAATTCCCTGCCAGTAGGACCTGCATTTTTCAAATGAACAGCACTACTGTGAGATTTGCAAGTTGGGGTTAGGGCTGAATTGCCTAGGGCCATTAGAAACCAGTAGCCTAGTGTTCCTTCACTGTCTTCAGGTACACTCAGGGTCCTTCAAAAATATTCATAGACTATCAGAAAGATGGGATATAAAACCTTTCTGGTCCTGCCCACTATTACCTGTTTCCCTTTCATGTTCAGCCTGGCAGGAGAGTGATGCAGTGAATAGACTGCTTGAAAACCAACTGTGAAGAAACTCTTTCAAGTGGAGCCCATCTTATGACTCAAATAGTGATTGCTCTACATCATAACAATTTTGAGAGAGAAGAGATCATACCAATCAAAGGCCTTCTTGTTCCAGAGGGCTTAAGTGTCTAGTACCTGAACCCAGTCAAATTAGTGGTAGATATAGGATTATAAGCCCTTTCCCAATAAAATGTTCTTTAATCCTTAAACATCTGTGATATACTCAGTATAATCTATGTAGATACCTGGACAATGGCCAACTATATATTCTTTGGAGTTTGATGCCGTATCTTGTTGTATTCATAAAAATTACCTCCCACTACAACAAAACTAAACCAACTCCGTAAACATGCTTTTCTTTTATCTTACATACAAATGATGTATTTGTCAGACTCCTTATCAGGTGTTTGGTGACACCATCAATTTCTAGAATGTCAATACATTCTAGATGTCTTTCAATGTTTCCTGACTTTAGTTTTATTTAGGTCTTTAGTTGTAGTACTCTCAACAATACAAAACAGTTTGTATTCTCAGGGCACCTGGGTGGCTCAGATGGTTAAGCATCTGCCTTTGGCTCAGGTCATGATGCCAGGGTCCTGGGCTCGAGCCCCATATCGGGCTCCCTGCTCAGCGGGAAGCCTGCTTCTCCCTCTCCCACTCCCCTGCTTGTGCTCTCTCTCTCTAGCTTGGTCTCTCTCAAATAAATAAATAAATTCTTTAAAAAAAACAGTTTGTATTCTCTCTACGTCTTAATTTAGCTTCCAAGAGCACTGTTATCACACAAAAACTTAGGATAATAGTCTCTATACTCTGAATCATTGTGAGTATATGTGTATGTGTGTATGCTTTGGGGAGGTAAGTGTGAATTTCATATTTATTGTTATATTTATTTTTAAAGATTTTATTTATTTATTTGACACAGAATGAGAGAGAGAGAGAGAGAGAGAGAGATCACAAGCAGGAGGCGGGGGGTGGGGGGGTTGCGGAGGGAGAGTGAGAAGCAGGCTCCCAGCCGAGCAGGCAGCGTGATACGGGGCTCGATCCCAGGACCCTGGGATCATGACCTGAGCCAAAGGCAGAGGCTCAACGACTGAGCCACCCAGGCACCCCTATTGTTATATTACTGAGAACGAAATATAAACTCAGTAACAACAGCCCTGGTAAATAAACATCACTTTCATTGATGTTGAGAAATAAACCAGATTAGATGACATTGACATTTCCTATAAATACAAAGTGATAATTATAGAGTAATCCTAGAATATTATTTTAAGATTCATTTATTTATTTGAGGGTGGGAGAGGGACAGAGGGAGACAGAGTCTCAAGCAGATTCCGAGCTGAATGTGGAGCCCAGCAAGGCACTGATCCCATGATCCCAAGACTATAATCCAAGCTGAAACCAAGAGTTGGGCCCCCATCCAATTGTGCCACCTTGTCACCTCTACAGTAATCCTAGAATCTTTAAGTTTAAAACTCTAAATCTACATGAAAGAAAAATTATTATTCATCAAAACATTTCTTAAAGATGACCATGAGGTATTAGGGTGTACTTTGGTTGTTAAAAATTGTGGACAATATTTGTTGCAATGCTTGTATTTTTTATTAATTTAATTTTACTTATTTTATATTTATAAATATATTTAAATATATATTTTACATATATTTATACATTAAAGTTATACATTAATAGTTTGTAACACATGGTACATGTGTTAGCTATTATCATGGTAATTATGCATATGAGTGAGTGATGGACTTCTCTAGGAAAAAATGATATTGAATGAATGAATGAGTGAATGAATAAATAAATGGAAATGCTCATTTTCCATGGCAATGCTAAGTATTTACTATTTGCTTTTAAGCATTCTATAGTCACTGGTAAATATTTATGAAAACTTAAGTTTGTTTGTTTGTTTTTTTAAATAAATAATGCAAAAAAAGCACCATTGATTTTGAAATACCCATCTTCAGTGGACTGACTAGGAAAAGCAGCTGCTCCCTGCTCACTTTTAGAATTAATTTAGGGTGGGTTTTTTTGTTTTTTAGAGTAGTTAAAACATTTTTTTCCACTTATTTTCTTCCAGTTTGTGAATATATGTATGCAGAATGGACATTGCTCCAATATGCATAATTTTTTTAACTATTAAGGAAACTGCAATTTTATTTATTGTTTTTTATTTTATGTATTTATTTTTTTCATCATGATATGTGTACTCTTTAATCCCCATCCTTCCACCCATCCTCCCACCCACCTCCCCTCTGGTGATCTATTTCATCCAACCTCCCATCAACCCCTCTCTGGTGACCATCAGTTTGTTCTCTATGGTTAAGAGTCTGTTTCTTGGTCTCTCTCTCTCTCTCTCTCTCTCTGTCATTTTTTTTTCTTTGCTTGTTTGTTTTGTTTCTTAAATTCCACATATGAATGAGATCAGATGGTATTTGTCTTTCTCTGACACAATTTATTTTTAAAGCATTTTCTTATACTTTGAATATAGAAGATATATACAAAATCAAAATTTTAGTAACACTTTGTACTATTATTTTTATTCTAGCTAGTACTAAAATTAAGCACTTGAAAAAAAAATCTCAGAGATGTCTTCCAGTACTTTTTTTTCCCTCTCAACTCAGTGATCTCTGTGAAGGAGTTTGACAGCTTAATCTTCTCCATGTGTCTGTCACAGCATGAGCTGTAAACTGCTTGCGTGGTCAGTCGGCTTCTGTGATAGGTAGAAATGGTATTGAGTCAAATGCATGAAAATGAAAACATTAAATATTGGTTAAACCCACTTTTATTGCTACAGTTTATAATTTCATACTTGGTAAAATATGATTTTAATTATTTCAATAATTTATTTAATAATTCAATAATTAATTGTAATACAACAATGTAAATATAGAATCAGTGTCAGACTTGGGAAAAATATGATGCAAGTGACATTTTCTTCAATTCTCTTTCCTTTATCCTAATTCTCTTTCCTTTATCCACTTGTGTTATCTTATTCTCCTGCTACATGGATCAGTGTCCTATTAAAAGGCCAAAGTCCTATAAGACAAATCATATATGAGGAAATTTCTTCCTTAAGTACAAACCAATTAAAATGTCCATGTCTTAGGCTTTATTCTTAGAGAAAGCTCTTAGTTAATTGAGTGCTTTATTGACACACTTTCTTTCTACCATGTAAAAAATAATTCTTACTAGAAAATCAAATATTAGTTGCTACCAACTAATATTTTAGTCTTTGTGAAATTTTTCACATTCTAAAGGACAATTTCTGAAAACATATGAAGTGTATAAGTAGCATTTCAGAAACGATATAGTTCAATTGGAAGAGCATCTCTTAAGGTAATCTTCATGTACTATATATCATTACACTTGCACTTTGCCATATCATATCTGCCTGGAGATTTCTTCAGCTCTTTCTACATGTAAATCTTCTCTTTGTTCTTTGTCAATTCTTCACCATTGATATAACATATGACATACAACAGATGCATGTCAAAAAACGTCAGTATAGATACGTCGTTTGGTTATCCTTGACACCTTTCTATTTTTATTTCTCCTTCACCTTTTTCAATCAATTAATAGAAACTCTAGGTTTTCAATTTATAAAACTCTCTATTCCTCTCCATCAGCACCACCACCAGTCTTGCCCAAGCTATCCTCTTCTCTCTAAACGATCTACTAGGATAAGTTCTTAAATGGACTTCTAGCAACCTATTTTGTTCTGTTCCATTTATTTTTAATAGTAACAAGATTGCGGGGATGCCTGGGTGGCTCAGTCGTTAAGCATCTGCCTTTGGCTCAGGTCATGATCCCAGGGTCCTGGGATCAAGCCCCACATCAGGCTCACTGCTCAGCCGGGAGTCTGCTTCTCCTTCTCCTTCTGCCCCTCCCCCTGAGCTCTCTCGATCAAAAAAATAAATAAAACGTTAAAAAAAAAAAAAAAACCAGTAACAAGATTGCAAAAGTACTAAATCCCTTTAGAGGCTCTCTAAACTACAGAGAAAAGAGTATTTTACATGCAGAGTAGATAATTTTGTAATGAACCCCTACTCTGTAGGACCAACTACTTTCATCAAGAATCACATCATAGTCAATAATTATTTTTGTTATTCATTCTTTAGCTTAAAATTTTAAAATAAGAATAAATTTTAATGTCAAACATGTCTTAATTCAGTTTAACTATTTCAAGCATGAATGGATATTTGCACTTTAATCTTATTAGTCAACACCTTTAATCTTGTTAATCCATAGTCTTAATTTCTTTCCAGTTTGAAAAAAGGTATAATCCTTTATCATTTCTTATATAAAATCAATTTCAAATGATATTTAAATATGTGAATGTTAAAAATATTTAACATATCTAAATGAAAGCAAATGTTTATAATATTGAACACAGGTTTTTCTTTTTTTACTTTTTTTGTGGACAGGTTTTTCTATCAAAGTAAAACTCACGAAGAAAACAACTTACTGAATACAGGAAAAAATTTAATTTTCTATGAAAAAAGTATGATAAAGAGTAAGGAAAATGACAAGCTGGGGAAAAAATTACAATATACAGCACAAGGAAGTAAAAATAAATACATCATAATCCTTATTTTTTTATAATGGGCAAATGAATGATTACCAATATAGCTTTAAAATAATAAATTTCAAAAAAATTGTGAATAAAGCAAAATTGGCAAACAGATTTAAATTTGACAATGCATAATAGATGATTAGGCTAACCTTGCTGTCATCAGGCCCTATAGCATCCTCTCTCCAAAGCCATAGTCATTGACTTACCTCTACAAATGGATCTGTCTTAGGTATGGGGACCAACTGTGTACTTAATCAGGAGAAATGAAATACGTATTAATTTTTAAAGTCAGGTGGCTCAGAATTGAATTCAATTTTATCCAATTCCTCTCCTGCCATGTTTCCAGGTTTAGCAAAAGGGTCTATTTATTTTGTTTGTTTTTGGTTTTGTTTGCTTCCCCATGAGATTCTAGAGCCAGTAATTTGATTTTTTTGCCCCATTTCAAATCACATGTTCTAATTAAAAAACAAATATTTTGTATCTCTTTCTGTGAAGATATCCCAGATGACTCCTGAGTTTAAATAAATCATTTTGTTTGAGAGTATGATTTTTGAAAAGGTTAATACTGAGTGTAAAAGATCATTTAGTAAATGACAAAATATATTTTGTTAAGCAATGACATCTATGCAAGACAGAATAATTAAGTATGTACACATATATATGTGTATATATGCATATACACACATATAGAAATATACATGCATAGACATACACATATGTATATTTATATTAATCAGAAATTTAAATAAAACTAAACGTGATGATCATTGATTTTTTTTCACTCTTCTTAAATTCTGGGGTATTTAATAGACAATATTCTTTGGAACAAAAAAATGGTAAATATTTTAGCATAGTTTATATTTTGAAAAGAATGATAAATGGAAGCTGGCTAGGAGGTAAAGTAGATACATACTAAACATAAAGAAAGATGAAATCTAAAATAATTTAAAACAGAATGCCACCCATCTTATATCGATAGCACCAATAGTCTTGTTGTCATATTATAATTATTAATAGTGCCCATCTTTTAACTCTTGAAAGTGTCCTATTTTGGATAGTAATTTATATGCTTGCTTTACTCATGCATTTTGCAGTGTTAGGAAAATGGACAAGGTCCACTGCCAGGGGTACAGAGTAAGGGCAGGGGGGAAGTACACAAATTTGCTGTGGAAAGAAATTAGTCTCTCTCCTTCATTCCATCTCTACCACTCTTCAAATGACTGGACAAAATTCAATAGTCCTGTCTCTCATCAATGTTCATAGGCTCTCCTGTGAGTGGGTTATAATTGAGATTGAGTCTACTCTTGCCCTGTTGGTGAACCATTATTCCTAGCACCATGAAGATACAATTATTTTGGTCTGTTCTAGCTCAAAGCTATAATATGTTGCATAGTTCTTGTGTTTCAATTTAATCCTCCATAAACTAGAGGGGTGGCTTCTTCAAAGATGAGTGATGAAGAATAGCTATGTTTAAATTATATAAAGGTCATAAGTCCCATATAAATGTAGAGTATAGCAAATGATCATCCACAGACTCTTGCTGGCTTCTTACCAGGATAGCAATCACATTCAGAGCAAATGCAGAGAGTATAAATTGAGAGTATAGCATGTCTGAACACAGAGGATTTGCATTTGTTATGTGAATTCATTTAATGTTTCTCTAATTCCTCTGAGTTTTGCATTTCATAGACAGCCGGCTCAGTGTGAAAGCTACAAACCTGTTCCAGAATCATCTAAAAGAAGTATTTAGTAACAGATGGCAATAAAAACACTACAATGGACCTTATTTTGGTTTATTTTATTAGACCAAGGTTATGGCCACAGTTATAAACTTAATCTGTCTTTTTTTATAGTCATGATAGTGGTTTACATTGCTGTCGTATCACCAGCTGCCTTTGTTGAATCAAATGCTCTTTACTGCTTAATGCAGCTAAGCAGTGGAGCAAATAACCTATTTAGTGTAGCATCTTATTAGAAAATAGGGGTATTTCTAAGAAGGCAGTTTGGAGTCTAGGTAACTCACATGCTTGGTTTTAAGTTAGATGCATCTTTAGAACAGAAAAATAAAAATAAACATTAATTGCAAATAATGAAGAATCTTTAGTAATATTCATGATTAAATCAAAACAAGCTGAAACAAGGGGAAAATGATAAGGCAATAGCAAAGAATGAAAAAAAGGTAAGTGAGGAGAATCTGGTCATGTAAAGTGATCTCTAATTTAAATAAGATTATCTCATTTTTTAATAAATGTCCGTAGAACAATTTCTTCTTTAGTCTAATTTTAGATTTGGGTTATTCTATTTCATTATTAAAATAAACAAGACACAGGATGCAAAACGGACAAAGGACAACTGAAGCTCTCACGAGACAAGAGTCCACGATGTGTAAACAGGTTGTATTCATTGTTTACTTAGATCCAAACACATTGCCTTGTGTAAAAGACAAAAAAGTAAATTAGAGATACTTACAGTAGACTAGGAGATTCTAGTTAATCAACAATACAGGAGAATTTATACAATCAATGCCATTGATTTCAATAACCCCAACATCCTTAAACACCCTAGCTTTCACGCTTGTTCCCATTAAATTTCTATTTATTTCTTGTGCAAAGCCATTTCACTCTCTCCTTTTCTCCCTGCTGCTACTCAGCTGTCTTTTAATTACTAGTTTGCTTTCCAGATAGCCTGACACCAAGAAGGGGATGGGATGAATGTTGTACATACAAGCATGTAACCCTTGTCAAAAATTTGAGGTACAAATTTTACTGGCATTTTGCTACATGCATCAGTCATGATTGAGTTTGGTTAGAATTATTTAGGATGTGAAATCCAGGTAAACTCTGATTACACTACAGATTTTAGTCTCTCACCCCAAAAACTGAGGATCAGATACAGTGAACTTAAGTGTCACCAAATCTCCTTCCTTAATTGTAACACATAGTATCAGAGATAAAGAGATATGCGAAGTGCACTCACTACAAAACAATATCCAAATTCTGTTAGCCACCACTTATACTTGTACATTAATCTCCTTTGTGGTTGATTACAGAAAAGATATTTTTTAAATTATCAAAAATTTTTGAGTTTATAGTTTGTATCTACCAATTTAACTTACAACTACCAACTGCTATAAGATTACAGAGAAAGCATAAGCACCACTTGATTATATGGGCCTATGCGTTGAGAGTTTCTAAAAATGGTGACCAATTTCAGAGTTAAAAATGAAACGCAAAATAGTTCCCAAGTTGTATGTTTAAAACAATTGTTTCAGAAGTATTTTTATGATAGATAATAGAATTCACAAGTTGCATTAAAGAAACTCATTTTAGTGACAATAGAAGACTGGATTTGAGAATAGCACTGAATTTTGTGATAAAATGTCAGTAGTAAAGATGCAAAGTCAGAATGTAAATAACGTAATTTTTTTTTCCACTAGTCTCAATATGCATGTGACTATGATTTATGCCAACTTCAATTAGTTAACCCCCTCCCCCAATTGTCTATGTTACATAAAACGATGGTGAGAATTTGGTGGTCTGTTCTGGTTTGGTCCCTCTAACTGCAGAGACCTTATCTGGGCAGAATGGTGTGCTTTGAAAGGGGGCTAAAGGGACATTTCTAACTACCTCCTCTGCCCCATGCATACCACTTTACTCTTCAGCTAAATCCAAGCCTCCTTAAATAGAAGCACATGACTCTGGCAGATCAGCAAAACTCTGATTCTGTCTTAGAAGCTAAAACTGAGCCTGTAAGGAAGCTATGTTTTCACAATTGCCCTGACTATATATTTTTTGCTAAAGTTGTTACAGACCTGAAACAGTCTGCAACTGGAACAGGTCATTCCAAATGGCTAGAAGATCCAACTCCTCAAGCTGGGGCTCCCATGGACCCATACCAGCATTTGGAGTTATTTGTTAAGGGATGTTTACGCTACTTGGCAAAAGAGATGAGACACCTAGATTGAAATCCTTTGTTAGGTATTAGCTCTGTGAGCTTTGATTAGGCTACCAGATTTCTCTATCCATCAGTTTAATCATCTGTTAATTGGAGAAATGGACCTCACCTAGCTATTCCAAAGGCTAGAGTAATCTCTGTTAGAGTATCTGACACAGATTAGGGTCTAATAAATGTTGCAGGGGAAATGACTTTCTCCCTGTGACTGATGAGTAACCGGATTCCCAAATTCTCCTTATTTTTGATGCTACTTTGTATAACGAAGCCCAAACATTCTCTGGACGCTTTCCTTATATACAGTGAAACATACAGCTTATTCTAGCTAGAATAGACACCTTAGTCTTTTCTGAAATAGTGGACATTGTTTAAAATATTAATTACAATTTTGGCCAACACATTTTTCAGCAGAGATATACACAGGATATAAAAAATATGATATAAGCATATTTAAATCTTCAAAACATTTTTAATATTCTGATTAACTAAATATCTGTATTTAATTTATTTAATTTATTTAAATATCTGTATTATTGTTTAAATTGTAGATTCCCTGGGCGCCTGGGTGGCTCAGTCGGTTAAGTGACTGCCTTCGGCTCAGGTCACGATCCTGGAGTCCCGGGATCGAGTCCCACATCGGGCTCCCTGCTCAATGGGGAGTCTGCTTCACCCTCTGACCGTCTCCCCTCTCATGCTCTTTCTTACCCTCTCTCTCTAAAATAAATAAATAAAATCTCTTAAATTGTAGATTCCCTATAGTTACAAGTGGTTGACTATGGCTTTTAGAGATGGTGGCTCCTGAGCTAGGCCTTGAGTAGGGTTTTGATAAGATGATACAGTAACATGGGCTAGCGACATCACAAAATCCAGAGTTGGTTCGATCTACGGAACTAACACATATGAGAAATCTCTGGGATAGCAGAAAATGAAGAGTTGCTGAGTCCATGAATGCGTTTTTAGGTAGAAAATGATTAAGTATATCCTTTTTTCTTGCTTCCATTGTTCTGGATGGACCACTGCCACCTCAAAAGCCCTTCAAGTGAGAACTCTCTAAGAAGTCTAGGTCAGTGAGGAAACTTCATAGTGACTGGGACAGGAATACTTTAAAAGAGGGGGAGATAGACCAGCCAACCCTGAGAATGTTTTCCTTTCAGCATGCCCTTCCACATCCTAGAGTAAATGAATATAATTTAAGGAAAAGCTCTTGAGGAAAAAAAAAAAAAGAATCTCAGCAGAAGCATATGTTTTTGTTTGTTTGTTTTTTAAAGATTTTTATTTATTTGACAGAGAGACACAGCGAGAGAGGGAACACAAGCAGGGGGAGTGGGAGAGGGAGAAGCAGGCTTCCCGCGGAGCAGGGAGCCTGATGCGGGGCTCCATCCCAGGACCCTGGGATCATGACCTGAGCCGAAGGCAGACGCTTAACGACTGAGCCACCCAGGCACCCCTAGCAGAAGCATATGTTAATACATATAAGTTTTCTGCGCTGAGGCATATTCTCTTCTCCTAATAGATATCCTAAATTTAGCATAGGGAAATAAGGTAGGGTACAGGTGTTATAATCCTCACCCAGCTACACATTATCAGTTGAGGTACTAAAACCTCCAGGGGACAAATAACAGTGCATTAGCAGTGTGGACTCTGTCATGAAAATACCACAGCTTAATACCTGATTCAACAAGGCAGAATTAATGAATCAGATGAAGTAAAGGATATTAAAAAAAGCATATTTATATTTTTGAAAATTAAGGATGGAAAATTAAAATGTGAAACAAACAAGAAATTATGAAGAACAGTTTTCAAGGTATAATAAATACATTAAAAGCTCAGTAGATGGAGTGAACTGCAGAGCCATGCAGCTGGAAAACAAAACAAAACAAAAAAGCCCAGAACTTTTGGAATCTTTTTCAAAATAGAAGTTAATGGATATGAGATATAAAAGTAAATATATGACAACATGTATTATATGTGTTCCAGAAAGTGAGAAAAAAATGCATAAATGAATGTAAAGGAAATCTGACAAATGAAGACCAATAGCATTTTAGAATTAGAAAAAGATGCAACATTTCAGGCTGAAAGACTCAAAGCAAGTCCACCAAGATTACTAAGTTTTGAAATCACACGTTATAGTGAAATTCAAACCATTAAACAGAGAAAAAATTATAAAATGTGTTAGAAATCACCTATAAAGAAATAAGAAAAAACATGCTCAAGATCATTATTGGATGAAGACAGTGAAGTAATATTTTCTATTTGTTGAAGGAAAAGAACTTTAAACATACCAGTGTATTACAAGCTAAACCATCGTATCAATCTGGAGACCAGTAATTCTATTATCAGGAACACACTAAATGTCTCAGAAAGCTTATCATAAACAGACCCTCTGATAAGAGTCCTCAAAAACGTATTCCATCAAGAAACATAAGATGAAAAGGATGCTGTGACACCTGGGAAGTAAGGGTGAGTAAAAAACTTAGAACATGTAACAACATATCTAGATTAGCAAGAAGCATAGATGCTGGGGGCAATGGGGTGATATGAGGAAAAAAATAAAATCAAGCAATAGTAAAAACTTGCACAGACCAAATAAACTTCACCAAATAAGCTTCTGTGTAATGAAACAAGATGTATGACTGTCTAAGAAAGAAGAGAAAGATGAAGACAAGGAGAAGGAAGACCAAGCACAGAAGGAGGAAGAGGGGATGGATATGAGGTGGATCATGATGGAAATTCAACTTAGAAAAATTGAGTAGCCCAGGGGTGCCGGGGTGGCTCAGTTGGTTAAGCATCTGACTCTTGATTTCGGCTCAGATCATGACCTCAGGGTCATGACATCGGGCCCACGTCGGGCTCCGCACTCAGCTCAGAGTCTACTTGTCCCTCTCCCTCTGCTCCCCCCCCCCACTTGCACTCTTTCTCTCTCTCTAAATACATAAATAATCTCAAAAAAGAAAGAAAGAAGAAAGGAAAGAAAGAAAGAAAGAAAGAAAGAAAGAAAGAAAGAAAGAAAGAAAGAAGAAAGAAGAAAGAAAGAAAGAAAGAGAGAGAGAGTATCCCTGATTAGCAAGAATGGAAGTTTGATCTCTTATCACAATAAAAAATAAAACTAGAAAAGTGAGGGGCCAACTAGTGAAAAATTGAAAATTAAAAAGCAAGCATTTAATTCTGAGGACAATGGGATTCACTGAATGCTTTTGACTAGGCAAGTAAGATGATCAAATTATCTTTTAAAAAGATAACTTGAGCACTAGTATTTAAATTGGTTGATAAGGGCGCCTGGGTGGCTCAGACGGTTGAGCGTCTGCCTTCTGCTCAGGTCATGATCCCAGGGTCCTGGGATTGAGTCCCGCATCGGGCTCCCTGCTCCTTGGGAGCCTGCTTCTCCCTCTGCTTCTCTCTCTCTCGCTCTCTCTCTCTGTCTCTCATGAATAAATAAATAAACTCTTTAAAAATAAATAAATAAATAAATAAATTGGTTGATGGAAGAGAAGCCAAGAAGGTATTAAAAGGGTATTAAAACAATTCAAAAATGAATAATAGCTGGCAATAAGATGATGGTTTAGCTTATACGACAAGGAGAGGAAGAGTTAAACAGAAGTGTCCCCTAAGTTACCTTATCTAGCATAATGCTGAATTATATCACACAGTATTGTCACTTTGATATACAATGGGGAAACACATTGTTTTCTCACACCCCCAATAAGAAAAGTTCTCTTTTGACAAAGGGTATAGAATATATATCTTTTTCACCAAACTGTAAAAGAAAATGCAGAGCATAGGAATTGAAATTAGCACAGTTCAGAAGGACACAGGTAGAATGAAAGGCAGAGAAGCCAATCCTAGATCCAGCAGTGGGATAAGATAAACCAGATTCCAATCACCCTTCTATCAGGGGAGTTAACTGGAATGAGGAAGAAATAATTGGAGCTGGCACTATGTACAACTGTTATGGCTGAGAAAAGGTCAAATACTTTCAGAAATAAATTCTTAAGTGCATGGTTAAAATCACACTAACAGGAATAATTTGTTTCTTCATTTGGCACTTGCCCAGTGATATGCGCTTCCTTCTCAGCTAACTAGCAAGGCCTCAGTTCTAACTGGTTGGGTATTGAACCAGAATCGGAGCATTAACCATTTCCAGTTCAGAAGATTGCAGCCCACTGTCAGCTCCCTTCAGAGTCAGCCTGACTTTGAGCAGAGAGCCTTCCTCAGCACAAGTTTAAAGCCTGAGACCTTTGAAATGATCCCCTAAGGAACATTTCTTCCTGTCGGGAGTATGGATACTAATAATATAGAAAGAGCCACAGGCACATGTGCTTGAGAAAAGATACTAGGGAAGGACGAGGCGTTGGAGAAAGGGAAGGAGCTTAAATGGGAATCTTCCTTTCCCAGGTTTGAAAGTAAGATAAACTTGTATTGTTTATCCTACTCAGCATTGTCTTTTGAGATCAATCAGTTCAGAAAAATGCGTAATAATCTCACTCCAGTCTATTGTGGGTTTTGTTCAGAGAAGCATGAAAATGGCTAAGAAGGAAGGTATTTAGAAAAAGGAATATGTTAGGAACAGAATTGTGCTCCTCCACCCTCCACCCACCCTCCTATCCTACCCTCCACCCCATTCATATGCTAAGTCTCTAAACTCCAATGTAACCTTAGGAGATAGAGCTTTTAGGAGGTGTTAAGGTTAAAGAGGATATAAGGATGGGGTCCTAATCTAATAGAATGGGTGGTTTTTATAAGAAGAGGAAGAACAAGATATCTCTCTCTTCTCTCTCTCTCATGAGAACACAGTGAAAAAACTGCATTCTGCAAGCCGGGAGGAGGGCTCTGGCCAGACTGACCATGCTGGCACACAGATGGAAGACTTCTGGCCCCCAGAACAACGAGAAAATAAATTTCTGTTGTTTAAGCCACCCAGTCTCTGGTATTTCTTTATGGAAGCCTGAGCAAGCTAATACAGGAGGTAAACCCAGTGCCTATTCTGTATGACCTTCATCCTTGATGTTAGAGAGTCTCTGCTGAAAATGAAAATACCTGATCGTTAACCAGCTCCACTCCTGAATGAATACACACACAGTATGTCTGAGCATTGCATTTGTATATGAAGCCTCTGCAATATTACACTTGCTTTATGCACTAGGTTATATTCACGCAGAGTGAAATGAATTTTAGAGCTTTGTCTACATCAATTCCTGGTGTAAAATTTAAGATGTTTGGTGAACCCAGTAGGTTACCATTTACTAAAAATGCTTAGCACCAAAAAGTTTGAAATTCTTAATTTCAACAACCAATGTTTATATTTAGCAAGTAAAATAAGAGCGGGTCATTTATTCTCACTTGCTACAACTTAGTGGTTATATTACAAAAGACTGTCCTTGTGTGTATGGGACTGTGTGTGCGCCTACAGCTAGGACCACGTGTTGTTTCACTTCAAAAATCCTAAAAGTGGGCGCCTGGGTGGCTCAGTCGGTTAAGCGACTGCCTTCGGCTCAGGTCATGATCCTGGAGTCCCTGAATCGAGTCCCGCATCGGGCTCCCTGCTCGGCAGGGAGTCTGCTTCTCCCTCTGACCCTCCCCCATCTCATGCTCTCTCTCTCATTCTCGCTGTCTCAAATAAATAAATAAAATCTTTAAAAAAAAAAATCCTAAAAGTTATGGTTGAGCATTTCTTACATAATTATTAATCACTAGCAGCATGATGAAGCATAAATACTTTATAAAATAAAGTTTTATGTGTAATGTCGGCACATATTTTATTTTATTTCCTTCGGCAGTGCTTAAAATAGATGTTTTGCTATCTTGCTTTCCTGATAGCATTCTCCTTAAAATTTATCTTTTATGGTGAAATAAAATGCTATAATATAAACAAGTTTTAAAGTTCGTATTTTTTTCTCCAGTTCAGGCAATTTGTATTAGCTATTGCACACTTTTAAAAGAAAAAAAAAAATGGATCTTTCTCATCCCTGATCAAAATTCATAGTTGTTTCAAAATAAATCAGCATATGGGAAATTAGTATCATCATATCACAGAAGAGCATTCTTATTAGTGGCACTAGTCCACATGATAAAACAGCTTGCAAAATTTTATATTATCTATAAAAGCCACATATAGTTAGAGGAATTTTATAGTAGCACATTAGCTACCCCTACAAAATGAAAAAAAAAGGTATAGATTTGTAACTGTATTCTCCATCTATTTTTTGTTTGTTTTAAGTCATTGATCATGGCTGAGTTTCTTAACTTTTTTTTGAAGCTCAGATTAGAATAAAATTGTAATAGTTTATGTAAGACTCTGTTTAGAAGTCACAGTCCCCAGTAGATTAGCATCATTTGCTTTGTAATTTTTGTGAGTATATCTAAAATAATACTTATACTAGTTTTGCATATGTGTTTATTTTGCCTCCCTTTATCAGACTACAAGTTCTCTTGTAAGAGGAATTATGTTTTGTTCATTCTTTTGCCCCAAACCCCTGCACAATAATTGACAATAAGCATACCCTCAGTAATTGCCCACTGAATGAACAAATACTCAGTAGAAATGGGAGCAGGGCCTCTGGAGCCTTACTGTGTGGGTTTAAATCCTGGTTTTGGACTTAAACTCTGTTACCTTGACAAATCACCCTATCTTTTGGGGGGGATAATACTACAATTCAGTCCATATGGTTTTATTATTAATTGAGTTAATACCTGTAAAACATTTAGACTACTGCTTGGATCTTAGGACTCAGTCAACATCTAGTATTATTATTCAACATAGGAAACATAAAAAACTGTTAAACTATATTTTTTCTGAAGTTGTGCTAAAAAAAAATAAGGCAATATGTTCTTATTTATGCACAGTGCAAAATGATTTCTATATTCTGCAATTCTCTAGATGTTATAAACTTTTATCGGCTTAGTTAACTTCTCTCAAATTCAGTTCAGTTCATCCACTCAACAATCTTTATTTGGTAGAATTTAAAGTAAAAATAATCCTGACCTTTAAGATATTCGCAGTTTATATGAGGGTTTGACAGATATACTCACAGAGAAATAGTACTTTATGAACATCTTCATTAGCATTTACCTCAATATTTTGTAATTATGTTTATACTTGTCTTTTGAATAGAATCTGAATTCATTTAAGAGATATTTTTAAAAAACACTTTATTGTTCTTATATCCCCAGCTCCTGAACATTTAATAAAGTTTGACAAAATAACATATATGTAGCAATATAATTGATTCAGATTCATCTAAGGGATTAATACAGGAAGTTGATTAATATTTTTTAAAAGATTTATTTATTTATTTGAGAAAGAGAGAGTGCACGAGCATGGGGGAAGGGGCAGGAGGAGGGAGAGAGAGAATCCTCAAGCAGCCTCCCCTCACTGAGCACAGAGCCTGATGGGGGGCTTCATCCCAGGACCCTGAGATCATGACCTGAGCTGAAATCAAGAGTCAGCTGCTTAACCAACTGAGCCACCCAAGCACCCCAATTAATTAATATTTTTCAGGCAAAGAATTATTTAAAAATACATATTCACCTTATTTATTTAAATTCAATTTTAAACAGGGGAAGGAAAACTAATTTGTCTACATTTTAACATGGAGTTCAGAAGTTTTCTATTAGTAGGCGTGTCTTATTCATGTTTTACAATACTCATGCTTTATATTTCTTGTATAAATAGTAGTCATAAGCCACTAACTAGAATTTTCTATTTCTGTTTTTATGAAGAATTTTAAAATATTAATGAAACAATCTGAGTACAGAATAACTCAAGATTTTTTTCCCCTGAGTTCTTAAATAGATCTAAGCATTAATTCAACAGTAGTGTTTTCAATTATTTACTTTCATATTTCTACCAAAAAACCTCGACTTCGTTTTCTTAGATATAATGCTCTTTGTTTTTGCATGTAAATTTAATGAATTAGCAAGAAATTTAAATCTCATAATTACAATGACAAATGCAATTGACATATTTTGGGGAACAAAGACAATGAAATATTTGTAAACATGAGTCAACCTGTGCAAACTTTGGGGCTTGGGTGGTGGGTACTACACATGCATGAGGTAGGTGAATGCTTGAAGAGAACAGAGAGTGTTTGTTAATTAAGTTCTGTCACTAGAGATCTATTAAAATAACTTCCATTGTATATCTGGTTGTCAGAAATCTGGAAATTCTTTACAGAGCAAGTGTTATTTAAGGTAGACCTAAGGAACAGGAAGCAGACTGAGAAATGACCTCAAGTCTAGAAAAAGTGTGACTCCGGACACCTCAATTAGTCTAACTTGAACATATGAACACAGAGGTTTTGAAAAAGTAAATTTCTGAAAGACCTTGAATACTAGGATGGTCAACAGAATTTAATTCCTTAGCAATGCTGGAAATGGAAGATTGGTGAACAGAAACACGGTATTAAGAATTAATCTTTTATCAACATAAGATAATTTAGATGAAATGAGGTACTTGAACAAAGACAAAAAAGCTTAAACAAAATGATGATGATAGGGGAAAAAAAGCAAGATTTTTATTTGAGAAATGCTTTAAAGATTAAGTTATATTCTTTAATCTATATAATTTATATGCATATATATGCATACATATACACACATACATATGTACCATATGTCAAAAGCCTATCTCCTAAGGCATTTAACAGGTTTAACTAATAATAATTATATAATCTGCATTGTTCTAAATGATTTACATGAATAATTCATATAAGACATAATAATTTTAGTAGGTGGTTACTATTATTACGTACAAAATAAGTTGAAGAAACTGAGGCACAGAGAAATTAAGTAATTTGTCCGCAGTCATGCAGCTAGTTAGTAATGGAGCCAGGCTTTGAACTCACACTTACAGCTTTAGACAGCTTTTAACCACTAAACTACAGAGCCATTCCATGAGAGAGATGCAAGCACAACAAAGTGAAGTAGAGGCTGGGGCTTTTATAGAGGTACATGCTTGGGGAAAATTTTTTTCAGAGCCAATCATGTCTTCTGTGCTATATATGCTGCTTTTTTCCCCCTAGATTGTTTCCCCTTCTTGTGCCAAATGTTCCCAAAATTCCACTGAGTGTTGCATCCTTTTCCTGCTGTGTAGAGCTCATTTCTCTACTTTCAACACCAAAGGTAGGTCCTGATTGGTTTAAGTCATTCAACAAAGTCCTTTTCCCATAGTAATTAATTCAGGGGTGGGCAAATGATTCAATTGACATGATAAAATATTTAGGAAAGTAGCTTCTTTGTTCTTCAAGAGAACCACCAAAAATTTCTCTCTCTGCGTACCCCTCCCCCTACCCCTCCCCCCCCACCCTGCTTTGGCTATCAGCAAGGAAGCATTTGCCCATGGTATCAATCTCTGCGGCCATTTGTGGCTATGAGGGAGCCCTGACTGAGGTGGAAGCGTTTATCCCAAAGACAAAGCAAAATGAACCAAATCTTTAACAACACTGCGAAGTTACCGTATTTATGAGCCTCAGTAGATCTCCTTTTGGTATGTAAACCTTTCTAAATTGGATTTTAGGTTATTTGCAACCAAAATTATTCTGTTGCATTTATAATTTCTGTACTTTTTATAACCAGACAATGTCACTTAATTACAAAATTTGTGACATTCTCCTTTTATGATCCATCTATTTATAAATAGAGCATGATACCCTTGATTCCATACTGATGTTTTTCTCCTAAAGGTATGCAAAGATTTTCCTGATTTGGACTATATAGTTTCATCTTTGTTGGCTTGCATCTTAACTAAGGTGTCTTCCTTTACACATTCCAGGCTAAAAAATCTGACAAATTATTATACTTAAAGTTGTTGGGATTGAAAAAAGAAATCTGTCAAGGATACTTACTTTACTCATCTGGGTCACAGAAAAAATTAATTCATACTCACTGGTTTTATTAAACTAAGCCTTAATTTACATTGCTCTTATATCTTATAAATAGGATGTTAGTTTCTAATTATATAGCACTTAGTTTAATCATTCCATAGGTTGCTATAGGTTGAAAGCAGTTTTTATGTATATCATCTTTATATTAGTAAAATGGACAGAATGGGAAGAATAAACAGCTTGTGAAAGAAAATACATTTTATTTTGAAATAATTTTTAAATAGTTTTTGAAATGCACTTTTAGTTTCAAATAAAAGCATATGGAAATGTCAAATAGGAAATTGGAATTCTAAATCTGAATATCAGAAGCAAATTTTCAATCAGATATACATATTTTTAAAACACAGGAAATAAATTGATCCAGACTCAATTATCCTTTCTGACATTATGGTGGGTTAGATGGTTTAAGAAGCCTCCTACTTCAAGGAAAAAAAAAAAAAAATTCTGGACTTGCAAAAAGTAGAGGAGTTCTAAAACAAAACAAAATAAAAAATAAAAATAAACCATGCTACTTTACCTCTGCATCTTTTCCCCCCAAACACCTGTATCTGGAGATTGAGTTAAGGCATAAAACTGTGGATAGACAGGAAAAGAATTTCCCCCAAGGCAGATGCTCATAATAGCCCAACAAGTCTTAGGTAAGAGGTTGAATTTGGGTCCCCCAATTGATTTGGGCCCCTCTGTTGGGAAAGTGGAGCAAAGTTGTTCTGGGTCTTTGGCAAATCCTAACTGCTTGCAAGAAGCAGACCAAAGTTTTTTCTAGAAGCGAGCATCTCCCAAAAAAGCATGGTGGAGAGATATAGATTAGCAGCAAGCAATGAGCATGCATACCAACCAATGGGTAAAATAAAAAAACAGATTTCCATTCCCCAACCCTAAAAGATGATGATATAAATTGCAAAATACAGATAACACTAAATATGACCATGCTTAAGGAAGTAAAAGATGACATCACAAAGATGAATGAGTAATGAATGGATAGAGACTATGAAGAATGACCATTAAATTTGTAAAAATAAAAGAAAATCAAACTGAACTTGAGAAGTCAAAATCATTACTGATTGAAATATAAAGCTCAATGAACAAGTTAGGTTAACAGGTGGCAAATGATCTCTCCAGATTTGGGAGATAGGGGTAATGTTCTAGTTCTTGTGTTGACAGTTGTAGTTCTAGTTCTTGTATATTTACAGTTACTCATATCAATATTAAGCATCATAATGTATAAGGAAGGGTTTAATATATGCTTCAGTAATATATCAATAGTTACATTAAAATTAAGAGAAAATTTTATATAACTTAAGATTGTATAACAGGTGAGGCAGTGTCTTGATTTTGGGGAAGAAAATGAGACTACTGTGTAAGTGGCATGAACAAATTTCAAGAGGGCAAGTTGAAAAATAGCATAGGCATATGATCTGAAAAATCATCAGTGGAAAGCAAGGTGCTAATAACAATAACTATTATATTCCTGCTGTTTCCTAATCAGTTTCTAGATACAATACTTGTTTGTTACATTCTCCTTTGAAATCAGTCAAGGGACTTGGCATCATCTGAGGCAAATCAGCTCTCAATTTTAAAAAGCGTTTTTGTGTGCACAAAAATGAACACACAAATTGCTTAAAATAAAATTAATGTTTAATTTTTTCTGTGATTTTCAAACTTTGCTCTTTAGAACCTTCCCAGGGCCCCACAAAATAGGGGGAAAATCCCAGCTTGACTTTAAGCCCCTCTATTCTATTTCCAGTGGTGCAATCATTCTACAGTAAATTCCTTCAACTATAGTTCCTGGTGGTTATCAACATAAATATTCTTAAATTAATTCAGAAGCTTAAAAAAAAAAAACGGTCTCTAAAAATCATTTGGTTTTTATGTATTTATAAGGCAGTTGTAGTCAAAAGATAAAAAGCACTAGTGATCTGATAGGTCTGTGTCAAAAAAATGTTATACGTTACAGAAGAAAAAACTGGATTAAATAAAAGCAAGGGATCTATTTGATGCAAGAACTAAAAGGTGTAGAGCCATAAAATGTCAAAACCAAAAAAGACCTTAGAGATCATCTAGCCCAATACTCCTCCCTGACCACAAACAATTTTGCAGAAGTCAGAGAAAATTAAAATTAAATAAATGTATTGGGCAAAGTGAGAGAAAAGCAGTATTAAAATATTTTGATAACTTTTTTAAAAATTGAGAATAAACAGCCATAGTTGACAGACTAGTTAATCATATTTTTGTCTATGGGATATTTTTAACCTTGACATTGTCTCTAACACTAGAGTGAAAAAAATAAAAGTTGCATAACAATAATAATGTGTGTTTGTAGTTTTGGAATAAATCAAATAATGTAAACAAATCACTAAAAAGTATCCTTTTTAAAATGTTAGATACTTAGGATGAATAATTAAAGGATATTGTATGAGTAGATAATCAAGCAGGAAAATATTACTTCTAACTATACCAGAGTGTCAGTCTACCAAGTCCTAAGCTTTCAAAAAGTTAGTTTACCCATGAAAACTAATTAAAAATTTTTGATGGGTAAATATCTTACCTAGTATTATATTCTACTGATATTCTAATATTTAATATTTAGTATTATATTTTAATATACAATATGAGTAAAGGACAGGCGGGGCTAGGTAGGGAGAAAGAGCTACGTGATCAGGCTCACAGAAATCCCAAAAATGTGGAGGTGTGGGGAAACCAGAGATAAGGGAACAGACTGCCCTAGGCCTGTGGAGTGGGTGTCTTTTTAAGATAATCACCTGTGACCAACAAAGAATAACTAGACCTTAAAAAGGAAGTAAGCCATAACTAGTGATAACTAGTGTTATCACTAGTCCTTGCTCAATGGCGATACCAATAGAGATGTTAAAAGGATTTAGGTCCCCAGGTTGGCTTTCTATAAAAGATCAACCCTAAAGGCCCTCGTTGGCAACCCTATCGGGACCCCTCTCACTCCTGAGAGCTTTTTCCGTATCCTTGCTTAATAAACTTGTATCACTTTACTCACCTTTGTCCACGAGATTCATTCTTAGACTCCATGAGACAAGAACCTAGCTCTTCCGCTTCAAATGTATCAGTAGTATGTCCATTTATCTTTTCTATAAATATCAACAGTTTACAGAGAAAAAAGTTGGAATACAGGACGATTTCTATCAGCACTTTACGTAACTTGGAGAATTTTTTAAACTTCCTAAATCATTTTTCCTTGGAATGAATGCAACTATTTTTGTTGTTGTTCTCAATTAATAGTCTAAAAACATTTCCTAAGAAAATGTTGGCTGGAATTGACGTGGTTCTGGAATGTCGGTGAGATTCGGTGGGGCAAGGTCCGGAGCCGATGACCAAGAAAGAATTCTTGAGATGTCTTTGGTGCAAAGTGGTGGTTTATTTAAGCGTGGGGACAGGACCCGTGGGCAGAAAGAGCAGCTGCACCGGGGTTGTGAGGAATGGCTGATTATATACTATGGGGTTGGGGGAAGAAAGGAAAAGGGAGGTTTCAAAAGGATTTTCATATGCTAAAGACCGACCTACAAGATACTGGAGGCCTTGCCATTGTCAAGGTAAGGTTGTTTTCCCCTCTAGCAAGGTATTAACATTAAGACAGTTGGGAGATTCCTGGAAGAAAGTCACACCTGTTCCACCCTGGAGTGGGGGCGGGGGGAGGTTGCAGGATGTCAGCTTACGCTTTGTCTTCAGCTAGCCTTCTGCTCCCTCATCAGAATGGCATATTTAATTCAATAAATTAATTCATTTACTTTTTCTAAACTTGTTGGTCAAAAAAGTTTTCAGTTTTATAGGGATGAGAAAGAACAAGTTAGATTAAAATATGCAAACACAAAAAACAGTATTACAAAACATCTATGGCACAAATGTTATCTATGCATCTAAAGTATCACCATGCTTTCCACATGAAATAATGGTTTTGTATATATATAAGCAAAGAGATATAAGCGTGAATCTAATTTCTTCTTTTGTTTAAGAACTCAAATTAGCATATTAAGAGAGATGAATAAAATATGTGGCTGGGCTATGGACCAAAATAAAGATTTCAAGCAAGTGGCGAACGTAATTCTACCAAATACAGATCAAACAAAAACTTTCAAAGGTTGCCAAATCCTTTGTCAGATGTAACTGTTTTTCCAAAGCCTTCATCTCACCTTTGTCTTTGCGAACCATCCATCCATATCTTGGGGCATTCTGCTAATTTTGCTTTTATTCCACTGTACTTCTTGATTCATTTCCTACCCCTCTGAACTCTCCTTCTTTTAGTCTTTAAGACAAACTTGAAGTAGTGCCACTCTTATGCCCGTCAGACTACTGGGGAAAATAAATCTTAGAAAAGGTAAGAAACTTATCCAAAATTTCACAGGTAAGAATCTTGTCCGGGTGCCTGGGTGGTTCAGTTGGTTAAGCGACTGCCTTCGGCTTAGGTCATGATCCTGGAGTCCCGGGATCGAGTCCCGCATCGGGCTCCCTGCTCGGCAGGGAGTCTGCTTCTCCTTCTCCCACTCCCCCCTCTTGTGCTCTCTCTCTCTCTCACTCTCTCTCTCAAATTAAAAAAAAAAAAATCTTAAAAAAAAAAAAAAGAATCTTGTCCAATATCCCATAGCTTTTCCGTAGCAAAGCCAGGGATGTGTCCAGGTCTGCCTGGGTGCAGATTTCCCTGGGGCTGCTCTATACCATATGATAGGGAGCATAATCAGTGGTCAGAGATTCAATTATGGGCAGGTGAGATTACAGAATAAACTGTCTAAGGAAAAAACCCATAAAACAATTGAGGCTCTCCATATGAATGCAGAAATAATTCTCATGGAGATGCTATTTGAAGGAATGAAGGAAATAGGGAATTTTAAAAAGGAAAAGAGCTAAGAACAGGATGTCTGTGAACAGAGGAGCCCTGGGTCTAGAATGGAGAAGGAACTCAATAAATATTCAATGAGATGCTGACAAGGAAGAGAAGTGTTAGTGAACTTGAAAGACAATAGAGATAAATGATAATCAGAAAATCACCCAAGTGATAAAGAAAGAAGAGGTGATTAACATTTCAAAACGTCATAAGGAAGAAACCAAAGACCCTGGATATCTGTAACTTCTTAATTTCAGGCAATGCCATTTTATTAGTGTATTGTTGGAAAGAATGAGTAGGAAATGGGAATTGAAGGAAGTATTTCCTTTTCTTTTTTTTTTTTTTTTTGAGACTAAAACAAGTTGGCATGAAAATTTAAGGAATATAAGATATTTTTATGGTGGAAATGGGTTTAAGAAAAAGTTTGTTTGGCTAATATAGGCAAGATCTGAATTAATTAAGAATTGAGTGAAGTGGGAAAAAGTATAAATGTCACCAGGGCACATGGTCTAAGAGTGCCTGGCTCCAGGGATCCCAAGCAGATGAGATTCAGCCATTCGCTGCTGACAAAATCCAAAGGCAAGAAGACAGTGGTGGTGAAAGAAGAAAATAATTTATTTCAGTGAGACCAATACAGGGAAGACAGTGGACTAGTGTTCCAAAGGCTGTGTCCAAAGTGCTGAAAATACTTCTAAGTTTATATATAAGGAAAATGTGCAACAAAAGTCAGTGGGTACATGCACTTGGGCAGTAAAGGTCAGGTTGATCATTGTCTTGGGGTCAATCACGCAGGGTCTGGCTGGCGTCAGGGCAGTTGTTATTGCTGGAGGGGGTGGTTTCAGTTCCCATCACTGGGTGCTTTGCCCACCAGGTCTTTTGTCCGAGCTAAAAGATAAGCTAGAAAGGATAATAACTTAATCAGTCAGAAGGTCAAAATGGAGGTAGTTCAAGTCCTCTTTCGTAAAGATGCAAAACAAAGAGAGGAATTAGACTGTGGGATTGTTGACTTTTTCTAGGTGGTATAGTGTGTAAATTCTTTTTTTTTTAAGATTTTGTTTGACAGAAAGAGAGAGCACAAGCAGGGGGAGCAGCAGGGGGAGAGGGAGCAGGCTCCCCGCTGAGCAGGGAGCTCCACACGGGACTGGATCCCAGGACCCTGGGATCATGACCTGAGCCGAAGGCAGACACTTAACCAACTAAGTAACCCAGATGCCCAGATATGTTGTATAAATTCTTATTTATATGTATAAAACCAGGATATTTATTAGAAAGAGGGATTAAACATAGTTCTGGGCACTAAAGACATACAGGAAGTACAGAATTAGGGTTTATAGTTGATTCAGCAGACAGCTATAATACTTTAGAGAAGAATCTTTTTGACTGAGTTTATGAGGGAGCAAAAACTCAAGGGAAAAAAAGGCTAGTTATTCAAATTCAATTGAGTCCACAAATAAATAATAAAATAAGTAAGGTGGAAGGAGTAATGCTGAACCAAGCAAACAGCAATAACAAAAAATAAACCTTGAATCTCTGCTCTTCAAATAAAGCATCCTGGAGCGCCTGGGTGGCTCAGTTGGTTAAGCATTTAATTTCCACTCAGGTCATGATCTCAGGGTCCTGGGATGAAGCCCTACGTAGGGCTCCTTGCTCAGTGGGGAGTCTGCTTGTCATTCTCCCTCTGCCCTCCACCCCCAACTCTTACTCTCTCTCCCTCTCTCACTCTCTCAAATAAATAAATAAAATCTTAAAAAACAAAACAAAACAAAACAAAAACAAGAAAGCTTCCTGGACTAAAGGAAGAATATCAAATCTTGTTAAGCAACTTTACAGTCATAAAGAAACTGTATTCAAACTCACCCCCTACATCTCTTAATACTGTGTATATCATCTACTCTCTTTTAATTCCAATCTGGCAGCACATATCTTTGTTTCAAGCATTAGTTCTTTCATAGAATTAACATTCCATCTAGTGATCCTTTAATTTTTACTTAAAGCATCCCAGATGTAAGAAGTTAATTGCCTTAGAAATAATGCATTCAATATCAAGTAAACTTTTGTCAAGGACAGTTCCTTAAAAGGAAGAAAGCAGCAACAGTCTTAAAATAGTATCAGTTAGCTTTGGCTTTTCCCAACTGTTGACAAAGTAAAAGAATCCTGATTAATCTTTTGTTGATGTCAACAATCTAATTCAGATTGAATTATATAAACAAAATTATATTAAGTGTTTGAGATACTTTCAATCAATTTTGTTGGCTGATAAAAATGTCCTTTCAGTCTTAAAGTTACACATATCCCTGTCTGTAAAAAGGGTGAACTCAAATTACCATAATTTGTTTTCTGACATCAGCTGTAGGAGATTTATGCAAACCTCTCTTTCTTTGTCTAAAATATATTGAGAATGCACTAGCTGGTTTCTCTGGTCCTCTGTAGTTTTAACATTCTGGAATCTATGTTAGTCTCTTGTTTTTTCCAATTGTTAATTAGAAGAATGATTTTAAAGGATATTTCTATTTTCAACACTACTTCTTTCACCTGCCTTCATAAGAAAAGGCCATTTCTTTGGTCAATATTGAAATTATTCATTCCTCAAGAGGGAATAGATAATTCCAGGGAAAGGTCTATAAATAAGTTCTGTATCTTCTTCATTTTTTTTTTTTTTGGTATAAGTTATCTATCAAAAGATCCAAGGATAGGTACTTCCTCAATCTGCTTCTCCCCCTTTGACTTTTAGATATTAACTAAAAGAAACATCTTTACGCAAGCACAATCTTGTTTTTTTGGATTGATAAATAATTTCTTCTTGATTAGTATATTTTATGCAAACCAGTTACTTGTAAAGATAAATGGCTAATTTTCTGCTGTATTGGCAATCATGGTGTGTGAGACATGAGAGGCCGCTCTTTTAAATTTACTTCTCTGCATTTTTAGAACACAGTAAAAGTAAGAGAAAAAAAGAATCATTTGCTTTCTTGTATGGTAAGAATAACTTTTGTGTAGGGCCAGTCTTTAATGTCTACAGCTAAAATCTTGACTCCCCTCCTCAACACTGATATAACAATGAACTCTGCCAGCACAAGTCATGAATTGATGATAACTTTGGTGTTCTAAAAGCATGTATGCCGGAATGATAAACTGTCTTGGGTGATGGCGGAGAAAGTAATAAATTGTGCTTTCCTTTATAATCTCTAGGTATTAACCTTGACAACAACAGCAACAAAAATGAACAATCAAATCTTTTGTAAAGGTGCCTGGATTTCTCCTTTAGTGTTGTTGTGCTTGGGAATGGTTTTGCTCACTACATCACATAATACGTTCACTAATAAGATCTCTGAGGAACATTATTTACGCTTTATTAGCAATGTGTATCAGAACTGGTCATGTTTGCTTCTTCATGTTGAATGGTAAAAACTTAAAATTAAATATGCAGTACAGCTTTAGTCAGAATATAGCTTGCCTAAGTTAAAGTGTGGTCAGCAGCAAGTAATCAAAAACTAGATTAAGTGTGGCTTACAAAAACAGAAGTGCATTTTTCTCCCATAATAAGATGTCTGTGGCACGTAATTGTTGGTAGTTTTGCGACAGTTTTATGATTTCAAGGCGCAAGGCTGATATCATTGTTGTTTTCATGGCCACAAAATGACTGCAAGAGCCCCAAATATCACTTTCTCGTTTCATATTCAAAGGCATAAAGCAAGGGAGAGGGTCTTTTTCAGGGAATAATATAAAATTGTTTCACAATTACCAAAAAGTAAAAATTCTTTCCTATTAATCATTCAAAATATTTCTGCTTAATTTCGTTGACCAGAATTAAATCATTGGCAACCCTTAGTGGAAGGAAAGGCAAGGAATACAGAGAACAGAAGAGGGTTAAAAATGTCTTTGGGGAAACAGAGGAATACTTCTCTGCCATGAAAATCTTCATAAACATGGTATTTATGGTATCTTTACTACTAGCTCTATTTATCTTTTGTACTTTTATTTTCTGTTTAACCTAATTTTCCTGCTTTATATGCATTTTTATCTTGCTTCATTTCAAGTAATTTTATGAACCCTCTTAAATCTCTGGAATGAGATAAGTATCTATCTATATCTATATCTATATCTATATCTATATATATATATATGCACATGGGCATACAAGGCAGACTTTTTCCAGCTGCTTCTCTATAACATATTCTATAGAGGCTTATTTGGCCATCTTTACTGATTTGATTTCCACAGACACTGATAAAAATCTTTCTGTAATGCCACAGTAATTTTATAATAACAAATGGCATGGATAGTTTTACAGTTTGTGAACAGCAAAGAACATTCTTTAAAAAGTTAGCAAGGTTTTCAAATATTGTTCATAATAGTTTGAACAAAAATTGTTCAAAATGGTCTTATGACAAGAATATTTTCATTTTATTTTCTTTCATTCTTGCTCATTGATCCCTGTGGAATTGCCATTGAACCATGAGATTAGTGATCCAGGAAAAACAGCTCCCGTGCATCACTAGGTCATAAATCAGCACAGTAACCCAGGGCCACACGATCTCTCCTCCTCGTCCTGCCAAATGGATGGTTCGTTTTGTTTTGTTGTTGTTTTTGGTGTATGACTATGTGGGTTTGAATAAGAGAGGGAGGTGATCGAAGCAGAAAGAGACAAAGAGAGGATAAAACCAAAGTTTTTTTGTTTCTTTGTTTTTTAAATTTTTATTTATTC
Organism: Leptonychotes weddellii; assembly: GCF_054177405.1. Lineage (NCBI taxonomy): Eukaryota > Metazoa > Chordata > Mammalia > Carnivora > Phocidae > Leptonychotes > Leptonychotes weddellii. The sequence goes on from NC_138370.1 coordinate 84,663,099, forward strand.
ATTTGAGAGGGAGAAGCAGACTCAGCGGGATGAGGCGCAGAGAGAGAGGGAGAAGCAGACTCTCCGTTGAGCAGGGACCTCGACCTGGGGCTCAATCCCAGGACCTTGCGATCACGACTGGAGCCAAAGGCAGACGCTTAACCATCTGAGCCAGCCAGGTGCCCCTAAAACCAAAGTTTTTAAAAAGATATCTGATATTTTCTGATTTGATGATACAAATACGAAGAGTATTTAAAAGACTGCCAAATTCCAACGAGAGGAAAAAACTAGCATACATAGCCATTAGCAATCTGGAAAAAAATTTCCAATTTAAATGTTAATAAGAAATATTGATTATAATATGGTTGTAATGGAGGATAGTTGGAAGAAAGCACGCAGAGGCAAGGGCCCTATCCTAAGAGGAAACTACCTTTAGACCCCATCCTGTTACTCTGCAGGACCCCGGAAGGAGCCCTCCACTCTTTCCCACGTAAACAACTACCTGATAGGTAGATGAGCACGTGGACAAAAACCTGATTGGATGACAGGAGCAGGGAGGGTTAATCAGATTAAAACAGCCTGCCGTTATTCTCATACAAACCCTTAAGCATAGAAACTCAACAGCAAGCCTCTCGTGTCCCCTCCCTCTTCAGGAGCTTTGTACTATTATCACCCAATAAACTTTGCTTTGCTGTCCATCATTCTTCTGGTCTACCTCTTCGTTCTTCGGAGTGGTGTGACCAAGAACCGCAGGTACTAAAGGAAAAGAAATCTTGAAACAGTTATACGGAAAAATACAGATATAAGTAAACTGAGCTAGTTAGGAGATGCCAAGAAAAACTGTTACCAGTACAACTGTCTAAGCTTTTGTTTTGTTTGTTTAACTATGATGCTAGTTTTATTTTATTATTATTTTTAAAGATTTTATTTATTTATTTGAGAGAAAGAGAGCAGGAGTGGGGAGGAGAGGGAGAAGCAGGCTCCCCACTGAGCAGGGAGCCGGATGCAGAGCTCCATCCCAGGACCCTGGGATCATGACCTGAGCTGAAGGCAGTCGATGAACCAACGAACCACCCAGACACCCCTATGATGTTGATTTTAAATTAGTTTATGACATTGGTGTTAATGTTACAGAAATTAAAAACTTTTGAGAAAATTTAGGTTCATTTAACTTTAGTTATTAGTGTTGTTTTAAGGTTCTTTCAAATGTTCTTAGATTTAAAATGATAATATATTTATTAAAATACAATTGAGATTGCATCTAAATGATAATATAATTCGTTAAAATACAATTGAGATTACATTTAAATAATGATGACCACTATGTAAAATTATTTATTCATATAGACAAGGATTGGTAAGGAGTATTTTAGAAAGTCAATGCTGATATGTTAGGGTGACATGAATACATTTTTATTTTTTATGTCTACTCAAAAATTATTATGTTGCTACTAAAATTGTTTTATTAAAGTAGGTAAAATGTTGATAACTTTTTTACACTGTACAATACTATATTACTCAACTGAATTAACACCCAACAACTAAAATCTAAAAGTATTTGAAAATATCTTTTTATACAAAATACAGAGATACGATTTTTCTTTCTGGTAATTCACAGATAAATATCTCTATTCATATAGAGAATCCATCTGCACAATTAAACAGAGGGTAAAAAGGGTCTTGGGTATAACAATAAGAGATATTTTCCCTATATGATCTTGTGGGTGTGTTGAAAAGCCATTGTCTACCTTTGGGCAGGAAAAGCTAATTCACTCGATGTTGCTAAGTAATGGCCAAGAGTCATCCTTTGAAGGATGAGTTTTGGAAATATTTCTGAGTCATTGATATCCAAAGAATGAGGGAGGTGATAAGACTGTTAAAATTTTTGTACATGAAATTGAATGGACTTCCTTCTGAAATTGACTAGGTAGACTTTCTGACTGAAAAAGTTTGAACAAAAGCTCCTTTCAAGAGGTAGCTTAAAAAGTTTTGGTAGATGTTCTTGCCTTTACCAAGCATGTCCTCGCCAATTTGTCTTGGAAGTAGGGTGGTGAGGGTGTAGCTTCAAAGTGACTTGGAATAGAATCCTCAAAGAAATGACCTGGAATAGAATCCTCAAAGAAATGATCTTGGTAAGTGGCAGTAATGTTTTTAAACATCTGCATAACCTACCAGAGTGAGAGTTTCGAAGGCATGTTCTTGGAGCCTGGAATTCTGATTGAGATACCTTTCTAACTACATTTTAAAAATTAAAAATAGTAATACAGGAAGTTGGTGTTTCAGGCTAGCAGAAGTCAGTTATTCAAATACATTTCATCTCCATTATAGTGGCGGAGGGTGAAGAGACTCCAATCTTATCAGGACAGGAGCTGAGGGGGTACTGAGGAGTGGTGGTGTGCTTTCCAGAAGTCCTCTAGTCTCATTGGGTGGACCTTACTTTCAGTTTGTCTGTTTGACTAGTGTATCTTCAGATCCTCCTTGTGGAAAGTGGTGGCTCACTTTTTGGATTGCTTGGGAAACTGATACATATGCCACTCTGTGCATTACCTTCTCCGAAGAGAAAGGCAAATTTTTGTCCCCTCCGCTCAACATTTTTTCTATTTTCTTTACTCTTACTATAAAAAAATTGTCTCTATAGTTTATTATCATCATTATTATTATTTTTACACTCATCCACTCTTTTGGTGTCCAAGGAGGTTCTCTTATGCATTTCAATCTGAACTGTAAATTGTTCAATTTACTACTTTCTATTAAATGCAAAAAAAAAAAAGTCTTGGGCACCTGGGTGACTCAGTCGTTAAGCGTCTGCCTTCGGCTGGGGTCATGATCCCAGGGTCCTGGGATCGGGTCCCACGTTGGGCTCCTTGCTCAGCAGGGAGTCCGGTTCTCCCTCTCCCATTCCCCCTGCTTGTGTCCCCTCTCTTGCTGTCTCTCTCTCTGTTGAATAAATAAATAAAATCTTAAAAAAAAAATCTTGATATAGTTTACATTTAAGTGTACAACACACTTAGATATCTTCTAATACAGTTAGCATAACTTCTATCCTTAGGTTTTCATGCATTGTTAAAAAAAGCATTGGTTAATTATTTAACTTGACATGAAAGAAACTTATTTTATTTGATGTGGGCTGGGGCAGAAAAAATTTAGGTGTTTTGAATAGAATTCATGAAGGTAGTCACTTCTCAAACTTTCGTCACTCCCAATACAATTAAGTTCAATTAAACATAATTATTTTTTAAAGATTTGTTTATTTATTTGTCAGAGAGAGAGAGCGAGAGCACAAGCAGGGGGAACAGCAGGCAAAGGGAGAAGCAGGCTCCCCACTGAGCAAGGAGTTCGGTATAGGACTCGGTCATGACCTGAGCTGAAGGCAGATGCTTAACCGACTGAGCCACCCAGGCGTCCCAATTAAACATAATTTTATGAACAAAATCAACAGTGATGCTTGCAGCTGTTGGCAAAATCACTGTTAATTTGGTTTTTATCTTTGTATAACTGTACCACCGCAGGCTATAGATTCCAAAGCATCATATATATGTTTTCTCAATTTTATAATATAGGTACAAAGAAGTCCTCATTGGTTCAAGATCATTATGAATATTGTTTGGGGTCATTTTGATTAATCTCTCCAAGGCTTCTGTAACGTAAATGCTGAAAAAATAATGTGCTGAAAGTCATGATCATTTGTTAGATGGTAGTTACTACTGTGACAGATCCTATCATTTGTTTTCCAAATCAGTAGATGGGGAATGATAAATAATCATTGTAGCTCATTGCACAAAATATATCTCCATGAAGAAAATACTCAGATTTTCTAGTAGCAGTTTTGTCATGGTACTGTAGATAATTTGGCCTTGATTTTCTTTAACCAAATTTCTGTTTACATTGCATGGCTCAATTTTTCAATCTTGAATATATAAATGAACATAAACAAGGGAGCATGATCTTTGTTTAGAAGAGTCCTTCCTTTGTAATCATCCTTTTTGAGAGGAAAATCCTCCCCAGCTGCATGTTGCTATAGAAAATAAGTAAATTTAATAGTAGCTGCCCTTAATTTACAGCCACAGAGGGAAATAATCACATTTAAAATAAAAGCCACAGCTTTAAAATGAATATACACGCCGCTGGGGCATGTCCCTAGTAAAAGCAACTCTCATTGTCATTCACAAGGATGGCATTGGAGATATATTTTCCCTTTATTCCCATCCATTTTTACTTTTAAAGGAAAAGTACTCTCTTTATTGAGAACATCACTGTTCTCCTGACAAGTGCAAGAGGAGGAGTCTCTCTTTTCATTCTAAAATGTCTAAAAGCTTCAGCACCATGTTTTTGTGTTTGCTTTTTTTAAAGTGCGTCCTCAGCTTCTGCTTTGGCACTCCCATCTGCTCCAAAATAAAGCTTTTAAAAGAGACATCAATTTGCTTCTTAGAATCTAATAAAGTATTGATTTTCATTGGATTTAAATTCAGATAACTTACATCACAAAATTAAGAGAAGGATAGTCTTATGAAATCATTCTACATGAAACTGACAGAAAAATCATGGGTAGATTATATACTATTTTTCCCTAAATGAAAATGAAACAAAATTAAAATTAGATTACATGATGTGAGTGATATAAATTATTTCTGAAAAAAATCTAAATACATTAATTTGTGGACTTCCTTGTTTTCAAAAGCAAAATAAATAAAAATAACCTATTTTCTTTTTTTTTAAAGATTTTATTTATTTATTCATGAGAGACAGATAGAGAGAGAGAGAGAGAAGCAGAGGGAGAAACAGGCTCCCAAGGAGCAGGGAGCCCGATGTGGGACTCGATCCCAGGACCCTGGGATCATGACCTGAGCCGAAGGCAGACGCTTAACCATCTGAGCCACCCACGTGCCCAAAAGTAACCTATTTTCAAGAAAGCAGCTGTTTCTACAACATAAGGTGCTAGAGACACCCTTTTGATAGTTACATGGTTTGTGAAATGGAATGAAAGTGGAAGCAGGACATGTGACTCTAAGTGGATTTAACAAAATGCTGCATTTATCTTACGATGATGCTGAATTGGCTTCATAGTACAAATCCAGGGGAGGCCCTAGTTAGTCAGTTGTCAACACCACAAATATTAGAAACAACTTTATTTCTACTTGCTTAAACTTTGTTGACTTTATTCCCAAGGTAAGCTTTGGGTAAAAGTGGATTTAATTATTTCCCACTTGTGATTCTTTTCCATAATAACCGTTTCATTTTTTATAATTCATGTATTATTCCTTTGACTATTTTACTAAACATTTCTATCTAAATCATCTAAGTGAAAATAAAATTAAATTAGTTTAAATTTGATTAGGTCATCCTCCAAAGCTGATAATTCACATAAGTTTGTGTGAAAATGTTTATTAACATTTTCATTCTATGGTTCCTAAGGGGTTTGTACAGACTGAAGAATGGCTGCCACACAGAAACCACCCCATAAATATTAGTTATAATTATCACTTATTTGACCTTTGAGGAACAGAAATATAAGATGAAATATTGATTTAATCATTGATAGAAAACATTTGCTAAAACTTTGTGAAAATTGCTGTGTTAGCAGCCGAAGGAAGTACAAGACCCTGTCTATAAAGATGTTACATCCTAGAAGATAAAAATAGATATACATTATATAGACAGAATGTTTCTTTTGTCATATATTTTATGTATAAACACATAACATGTATATATAATATACATATGTATATATACATAGATCTATATGTATATATCAATATATACATATATATAAGGATATAAAGGCACAAATATATATATAATAAATATCGTGTATTATCTATCTACATATATTTATCTAAAGTATGTATCATCTATCTACATATACTATAAATGTAATAATAATACAGGGCAGATAGTGCTCAAGTCAATGGGATGTAATGTTTGAAAGTTCAGAAGCTGAGAGTTCCTAATGCAAAGGATGACTTAATAATGTTTAAGTTTCAGAACTTATCTAGGGATTCATCTTTGGTATTTCTATCTTGTTTACTATTACAAATTCCCTAGTAAATTATGTAACAGGTGTATTCTCAGTCAGTTTGTAATATTTGCAATGAGTGGTGATTGTGCTGAAATCAATAGAAATATTAATATTAGAAAATAGCTCAATTTTACAAGCCATTATGTTCTGAATGTACAAGTAATATATTTTTCTTGAAATACCATTTAATAGTATTATTTGTACTCAGGGACAATTAAAAGGCTATTTAAGAAGAGACAATAATCCTTCCACTATTTGTTGTTATTATTAGTGGTAGGAAATATATTTATATCTTCCATTATAGTAAAAAGGACCATTTATCCTGAATGAGAAGAAATGGGACTATATGAAAATATAATACCTGTTATAGAAGAACAAGAGATTGTGGGCACCTGGGTGGCTCAGTTGGTTAAGCGACTGCCTTCGGCTCAGGTCATGATCCTGGAGTCTCTGGATCGAGTCCCGCATCGGGCTCCCTGCTCGGCAGGGAGTCTGCTTCTCCCTCTGACCCTCCCGACCCTCCCCCCCTCATGTGTTCTCTCTCTCAGTCTCTCTCTCTCAAATAAATAAATAAAATCTTAAAAAAAAAAAAAGAAGAAGAAGAACAAGAGATTGTGGAAAGACCACCTAACGTGTGTTCAAATAATTGAATTTATAAACATTTAAGGAGTGGCTGCAGATAAGTTGATAGACTTAAGACTGATAGGTAACTAATAAGTACTTTTATATTTCTACACCAGCACACTTTCCAAGAAAGAGATATTCTTTTATGTACTAACTGAAATCTTGTTATTTATAGTGACCTATTTATTTTCTATAAAATTTCAAAATGAAGATATATGCCTATGAATTAGAAATATTCCACAGAGATTCTTTTATGAATATATGCAAGCAATTTATTTCTCACTGAAGGTGATCATTTTGAGGGAGAAATTACTCTGCAGACACGTTTTTTATGATATCGCCCAGAATGTATTACAAACTCTAATGGAGGTCATTATTTCTCCCAAAGCCCATAAACTCAGAATAGCTTATAGCTTTGTAGTCCATTTATTATACAACAAAGAAAATGTTCAGATGTGTATTTGTATCTTATATATTGAAACTTTTTCCTTGGTACATTTTAATCTTTTCAAGGAATATACAAGTTAATTTGCCATAAGAAGAAAGCTAAATGGAAAACAATTGTAAGTTCTTAGATAACATATCACTAATATTTTATCTAAAAATATTTTATTCTGGGGAACCTGGGTGGCTCAGTCATTAAGCGTCTGCCTTCAGCTCAGGTCATGGTCCCAGGGTCCTGGGATCGAAGCTTCATCGAGGCTCTGCGAAGAGCCTGCTTCTCCCTCTCCCGCTCCCCCTGCTTGTGTTCCCTCTCTCGCTGTGTCTCTCTCTGTCAAATAAATAAATAAAATCTTTAACCAAAAAATAAAAATTAAAAAAATTAAAAAATAAAAATATTTTATTCCAAGCAAGTTTATTGTGCAAAAATGTATTATCAGTGTAGAACAGAGAACTTATAACTACGTTCTTACTATTTGTTTTTAGAAAAAGGGAATAATAGAATTGCTTTCACTTCTTATGTACACATTTAGCCACTGATAGTGGATATTTACTTATTATAAAGAATTACTGAGGTTCATGTTGAGGACAGCATACTTCATTTTCCCTTTTCTATTCAGATTTTCTATATATTATTATACATTTTCATTTTTATACATTGTACATCTAACATATGCTTTCTTTCTGGGAAATAATTAACTTCTAATCTATAATTAATGAGAATCATTTCAGCTAGTTAGATGTCTCTCACGGAGATTCAAGCAATACATGCACTACAATAGTGAGGAATTACAGATGTGGGTTTATAAGCTTATCTCTTGGCACTTAATAAGGGCAAAAGATGAGATTCTATGTACTAAACTACAGAGCATGAATTTTTAAAATGCTTTCCACAAAGAAAAAATATTCCTATTTTATATATGCCACCACTGTCGTTTTAAAGTTGTTAAATGTTGTGTTTACCTTTGTCATAGTTCATTTGATTAAAACTATTAATCATTAGCAGTGAGTAGCACATGTCCTCTACTTTTTATTTGGAAATATCTGGAGTCCGTTTGACTAAATTAATTTTCAATAAAGTAGTTAACATGCACCAGACACTGCTCCAGCTCTTTAAATATGTTAATGAACTTAACTTAGTTACAGAAGTAATGCTTATTCATACCTGCTAAGATTGTACCATCATAATCTGGCATAGACTGGTCTTGTCTGACTTCAGCTCATAACATGACACAAAGTCAAGAAATTTATCAGTCAAAGCAGGAGTCGGTGAAGATTTGAGTTTGCAAGTTAAGACGAGCATTCTTTGTGTAGCTAGAAAAGAAAGGTCAAGTAGAGAGGGGACAAGGTCTCAAGGAGTAGCCAGGACTAAAAATGTCAGACAATGTGAGTACTATGAATTAAAAGAATTATTTAACAAGGTTTTATTGATAACATGTAATAGTACTGTCTGCCTTATTATTGATAACAGTGATCAGTACCTTCATGGAGTTTACAGCAGGTTTACAAAGAATCACATTAAAAATATTCAGGTATGTTACTGTGATGGATTGACTAGAATTCTGTTAGATTTGTTAGAATCATGGAAGCCAAAATAACCTTCTGGAATGTGGCTTTAAAAGTTATCAGTTTCTAATGTGATGCAGTGTATCTTTCCTCCAGGGTTTGATTTTTTTTACTTCCAATGGACTGGTCCATTTCCATATTGCCTTTACTCCCAAGCTTTTACTCTAGGATGTTATTCTTACTCCAAGCGGTAGCACTTCTTCTGAAAGCTTGGGTGTCTGGGGTCAAAAACCTGGACATTTACCAAGGCTACATCCATTTGTAGGACCTGAGCTGCAATCTCCCTTCCCAGCACCATGTATCTATCGCCTCAGCTCTTTAGCTTCCTAGCTGCTTTTCCTGGTGGGAGTTTTCGAGTTGAACTCTGGGTAAGTCCAATTTTAGGGACAGACTCATGACTTAAAAGGAAGATTTGGGACATCTCTTGGCAGTTCTGTCCTCTCTGAGATTTTATCAGTCAGGATCCATTCCCCTTGGCAACCCAGAGTGCCCACGGTTTTCTCTTTAGTCCTGTAAGCTTGTTGCTCAATCCTTGTGCTGCTCAATCCTTGTGCTCTAACGCCCAACACTGAGTTGGACAATGCCCCAAAGAAGAAGAAGGTTTAGGTGAATACGGAGTTCACCTTGTATTCAGTCCTTTCAGGGATCATAGCTCCTTAGTTCATGCCGGTTTGCTACTCTTCCAATACTTTTCAGATGTTTATTGAATATATTTTGTTCAGCTTCCACGGTTGTTTTCAGTGGAAGTGTTGGTTCTTTACTGAATCCACTCTGCCATAGCCAAAATTAAATCTACTCATGGACCTTTAGCTTCCAGGTTAATCTTAGAGAAAATTTACCAGATTCCTCAAAACAAAAGTACACTTGAATTTTAACTGTATCTTCACTGAATTCATACTTGAATTTGAAGGAAATCTAAGTCCTTATACTAATTCATTCCATCAAATATCATTAAAAGTTTCAAACATGATCAGATTATATTCATTTTTAAGTAAAAGAGCTTCTTTACTAAATATTAATATATTTAAATTAAATCTAATACATTCACTAGCAACTCTAAAATTGTAAATAATATGAAGAGAGCTCTTATACTCAATTTTGAATTGACAACTCAATGCACTTTTTATTTATTTTTTTTTTTAAAGATTTTATTTATTTATTTATTTGAGAGAGAGAGAGAGAGTGAGAGAGAGAGCGCAAGAGGGGTAGGGTTAGAGGGAGAAGCAGACTCCCCGCCGAGCAGGGAGCGTGATGTGGGACTCGATCCCGGGACTCCAGGATCATGACCTGAGCCGAAGGCAGTCGCCTAACCAACTGAGCCACCCAGGTGCCCATCAATGCACTTTTTAAAATGCCTACCTAAAGACACAACCAGTTGTTGATTTTTTTAATTGCATAATTTAAAAAAAATTTATTTTTTAAATTTGAGTATAGTTGACACACAATGTTACTTTAGTTTCAAGTGTGTAAGTTAGTGATTTGACAAATTTATACATTCTGCTATGAAGATTATATTCTTTTATCTTCACTAAAGTTTTAAATTTTCTCCATAGAGATCATGTGTATTCTAGTATAGGTTAATTTTTATTATTGTTATTGGTGCTATTGACAAATTTTTAATTGTATTTTCCAATTGGGAAGTATTAAAGAAATGCTACTGCTTTTTGCTAAATTTTCTACTCACATTAGTAGATTGTTCAGTGATTCCTAATGGGGAAATCATCTTCAAATAAGAGTTTTATCATTTCTTTTCAATCCTTACACCGTTTATTTTAGCTTTTTATTCTCTATAACTTTAGCCAATACTTCCAATATTAAGTTAAACCTTAGCAATATCATGGGTATCTTTTTTTTTTCCTAAGTTAAATGGAATGAATCAGGTGCCTGGGTGGCTCAGTCAGTTAAGCCTCTGCCTTCAGCTCAGGTCATGATCCCATGGTCCTGGGATCGAGTCCCGCATTGGGCTCCCTGTTCAGCAGGGACCATGCTTCTCCGTGTCCCTCTGCCCCTCTCCCTCTGCACCGCCCCACCCCCCCTGCTTGTGTGCATGCTCTCTCTCTCAGATAGATAAATAAATCTTTAAAAAAATTTAAAAAATAAATGGAATGAATCTAAACTTTCTGCATTAAGAATAACACCTGCTGTATTTTTCAAATGAATAACATTCACCAGTTAAAATAAATTTCATTTTATTTCTAGTTTGCTAATAAGATTTTTGTGAAAAATAGGTGAACCTGATCAAAAGATTTTTTGAGTCAATCGATATATGATTTTTTCCCTCTTACTTAATAATGTAGTGAGTTATTTTGAGAGAAATTTTGATCCTGAACTTTTATTACATTCAGGTGACAGGCTTTCTGATTACAATTATTAAATTATTGAATCTGATTATCTAATACTTTCAAAAACTCTTCCAATTGGATTTATATGTTCAGTGTGACCTATTTCATTTGGCCAGAATTGTGAATCTAAATTTTCTCTTCCCTTGGGATGTGTTCTTTCTTACTATAAAAGACTCCTGGTGGAAAAAAAACTAGCCCACCAGTTGTAAAATAATGCTCAGAATCCAACTATATTGTTTTATTCTTAAAAAAAAAAAAACACTAGAAATCAGTCACTATTAAAATTGTATATTGGTAATACTTTTTTTAAAAGTGCAAGACCAAGGAAAGAAAAATAATGTAAATATAGCAAGAGTGAAGGTAAATATAATTTCTAAAATTAGACTTACAACTTGATACAAAACTGCTTGGCAATGAGAGTAAAAAGATAAGCATAAGTTATATTGCTTTCTGTATTTGGGAAAGAAAAGCATAGCAATTCCTTCTAGGAAAGAAATCTTTTTTTTTTTTTCCTGTAATAAATTCTACAGATTCTTTATGTAGAGAGAATCCAATGAAGTTGTGGATGATATTCTTTTTGTTTGTTTTTTGCTGATATTCTTAATAATGGTGATATTATGCTATTACTTACAGGTCACTAATTATGCACTTGGCCTTGTGTATGGTACCAAAGTATTTAAGTTTCATATCAACAACTAAATTCCTACTTTAAAAATGAAGAAACCAAATTTAGAGAAGATGCATAATTTGGACATGTGTTATAAATAACAGTTCTCTCTGACTCAGGAACCCACATTCTGAATACTCACTACATGGTGTCTTTGTTACACTGCCTCTCATGTTCTTTTTTTTTTTTTTAAAGATTTTATTTATTTATTTGACAGAGAGAGAGAGAGCACAAGCAGGGGGAGTGGCAGGCAGAGGCAGAGGGAGAAGCAGGCTCCCCGCAGAGCAGGGGGAGCCCGATGTGGGACTCGATCCCAGGACCCTGGAATCATGACCTGAGCCGAAGGCAGTCGCTTAACCAACTGAGCCACCCAGGTGCCCTGCCTCTCATGTTCTTACTAACATGCTTATAGCAAAACCAGAACTGGACCTGTTACTGCAGTGATGCATTATGAAAGATTACAGAATTACAATCCATGAAATTCATTGCATAAGAAACTCAACCAATTTAATTCAACCTCCGGGGGTCTAGGCAAGTTTAGTAATGTATCAAGAGAAATTCAAGACTTTTTTAAAAACATATGTAGTACATTCTTTTAAAATTCTAAAATAAGATTTTAAAGTATGTAAATTCTCATTAAAACTAATATTTTACCACAAAAAATTCCTCTTTTCTGATTTAAGGTATAAGTTCAGTTAGAGAAAATATAAAAGTCTAAATCTGAATCCTTAAACTGAATGCGAAGAAACAGTGCTTTCAGCATATCCTCCTCTTCCCTTTTCTTTGCACCAAATATGTACTTTAACAATCTCTTCTAAATGTCTCAGTGTTCATCTTTCCAAAATCGACTAAAATTATGATATTTTAATACTGTTCAATGAAGGCAAATTCATATGCTTTCAAAGTCAAATTACCAGGGATAAATGCAACAATTAATTATAAAAGTTGTAAAGCATCACCACTCTTCTTGTCCAAATGGAAAACCAGCTCTTCTCCAATGGAAATAGGCCACTGTGGTACAGGTAGGCAAATCCAGAATTTTTTTAAGAAATTCCAGTCACTCCAATTCTTGAGCAGTAGTACAAGAGAGTTTATATAACGTTAATGTGTTAGGTCAGGGAAGAACTTTGGGTCCATTAAAATTGCCAACTGCAATCTCAGTACTTTTCCCAATTTGCCTTGGTTCCCAATATGTCTTTGGGGAGGATCTTTTTCCATTCATTTGATATATCTTTTTCTTATTTTCACCTATACATTTTTATTGACAACACTGAACCATTAAGGGAAATGGGTCCCCAAATAGAAATCTCCAAACTCCAATATAGAGCATACATCGATATGCTCTGTTCTAAGTTACTAGAGGAGGAAAGAGAATAGATTATGTTAAGATATCCCTCATATTTTACTTAGTAATGACTAGGAATAAGTGTATTTCTTTGTGAAAAACATGTATGAGGACAGTTTATTTTCTTTGTGTTCAGTTATGATTTAAGTATTCAAGTTCTAAAGAAATTTAGAAGAGACAGCATACACTAAGGAATGAAGTGAGATTTTTGCCATTTTAACTCTCTGGTTTTTAAATTTCAGTAATTAACTGGTACTTAACTGATCCCAAAGTTTATATACCAAATAAAATATAGAGCAATGTTTCCCAAATGAACTCCTGGTGATGAAGTTTTTCTAGCTTTGATTTAAGAGCATAGGTATAAGTTTTGCTGGTTTTGTTCTATCCAATTTAGAGATTTGCCTTTTTTGGGTATTATGATCTGTATGTGGTATATATATGTGTTCTTTCTTAAGCAGGAACCTCTTTTGCAGTGACTGAGTTTGCCATATATGGCTTCCTGGGAATCGGCTTGCCATGTGTCAAGTGAAATCTAGTGATTTTGTATGTAAATGTTCCTTTAAATAAGCATACATTTGATAATGAAGGATTCTTTTTTATACTAACAAACTCCATCCTCCTATGTGCTATGCAAAGTAATGTATATAAGATTATCATGATAATATGATGTCCTATCCTAAAAACACTCCTCTGATAAAATATATTTCTACCCTCAGGCCTGGATGAGTATGAAGCCAACTTTAGGACCCTGCCCTGTGATGACTAGAAAAAAAAGATGTGTGTTTTAACTCAAAACTTTGAGTTGAATCAGACACTTTTTCTTAGGTTTTGAACTGAAGAACAGAGACAAAATACCTAAATAAATGGAGAAAATAATATTTTCACAGATTGGATAATGCAATAATGTTAATATATGTATTCTTCTCAATGTGTCCCGTATATTTCAGTGCAATTCCAACTACTATCTCATCTAGTTTTGTGTAGCAATTAATAAGTTGATTCTAAAATTTATATGGAAATTCATAGAGTAGCAAAATCAGTTGTAGAAAAAGAACAAAGTTGGAGAATTTAGACTACCTGATATCAAGATTTATCATATATCAATCAGTAATCAGAAAATATTCTACTGGAATAAGGAACAGAATCAAGGTCCATAAATAGGTCCATATATATGGTCATTTTCACCAAAGGTGGCAAGGGAAAAGTTAGAATTCAATATCAATCCTCACCTGATACCATACCCAGTATTACGCTCAAAATGGATCATAAATGTAAAGACAAAAGCAAAAACTACAAAATTCTAGGACACAATATTCTTGACCTCAGGGTAGGCAAAAATTCCACAGCCATGACACAAAATAACTAACCATAAATGAATAACAATATGATAAATTGGGCTTGGAGAATACCAAGTGCTGTTGAATATGTGGAGCAAATTAGACTCTAATACATTGCTAGTAGGAATATAAAATAGTACAGTTACTTTGGAATACTGTTACACTTTTTTTTTTTTTAAAGATTTTATTTATTTATTTGACAGAGAGAGACATAGCGAGAGCAGGAACACAAGCAGGGAGAGTGGGAGAGGGAAAAGCAGGCTTCCTGCAGAGCAGGGAGCCTGATGTGGGACTCGATCCCAGGACCCTGGGATCATGACCTGAGCCAAAGGCAGATGCTTAACGACTGAGCCACCCAGGCGCCCCTGTTACACTTTCTTATTAAGTTAAACATACATTGCCTGTGGGATCCAACAAATCCACTCCTAAGTATGGACCCAAGAGAAATAAAAACCTATGTCCACAAAAAGGCTATACATAAATGGTCATGTCAGCTTTATTCATAATTTAGGATGCAACCTAAATATTTATTAACAGATGAATAACTAAACAAATTGTATTGTATTAATACAATGGAACTTTACCCAGCAATAACAAAAGTGAATGATCTCCTGGTCACACAATAACATGAATGAATTTCAAAAGCATGCTGCGTGAAGGAAGCCAGGGGAAAAAAAAAGTATATCCTGAATGCTTTGTTTTAAATAAAATTCTTGAGCATGTAAAATTAATCTCCAGTGATAGAGACTATAAATTATTGGTTACCAGAGTGAATTAAGTATCCAGAGAGAAAAAAAAAAAATCTTGATTCCTACGTCATATCATATACAAAACTCAAATCTAGATGAATTTTATACCCAGATCTGAAAGGTTAAAAAGATAAAGGCTTTATTTTTTTTAAAGATTTTATTTATTTATTTGAGAGAGAGAGAGAGAGAGCATGAGCTGGGGGAGAGGCAGAGGGAGAGAGAGAAGCAGGCTTCCGGCTGAGCAGGGAGCCTGACCCTGGGATCATGACCTGAGCCGAAGGCAGACGCTCAACCAACTGAGCCACACAGGTGCCCCAAGATCCAGGTTTTAGAAAATAACACAGGAGCACAGATACTTGGGGTAAAAAATATTTCTTCAGCAGGATATAATAACTAAATATAAAGGAAAATATTGATTAAACAGCCTATATTGAAATTAAGAACTTTTCATAAAAGTCACTCTTAAAAGTGTAAAAGTGAAACCACACATATGTGCAGTGTATGCAATACATATACTAACAAATAATAGGTTTCTAAAATATAGAGTATTTCCTACAACTGGAAGAGAAAAAGGCAACAAATAAAATGGTAGGAAGGCAAAAGACTTGAAAATTACTGTGTAGGGATTTTTTCAATGAAAAGTAGCTCAACCTTGTTAGTCATCAAGGAAAAGCAAATTAAGACCATAATGAGATACTCTACACTTGCACCAGAAGAGCTGTAATTGAAAAGACTAATTACACCAAGTGTAGGAGAGAATGTGGAGCAACTGTTCTCATCTACAATGCTGGAGTATAAATTGATAAAATCACTTAGGAAAATTGTTTGACAGTGTCAATTGCCACTTGCTTAACATGCACACATCCTGTAACCCACCTATTTCACTCCTGGGAACAACCCAACAGAATTGCATGTATGTGTGCATTGGAACAGAGGCACAGTAATATTTGTAACATACTATATAGAATAGCCAAATCTGGAAGATAAATACTTCTCAGACTGGATAAATAAAGGGTCTCATGATTATACAATGAAATACTACACAGGAATAAAAATGAATGAACACACAGTATCATGCATGAATCTCACAGACACAGTGCTGAATTAAGTAAGCCAGATGGAGTTGGAAAAAAAGACAGCTGGCTTCCATACACATAAAGACAAAACCAATCTACAGTTTGAGAAATAAGAATAGTAGTGGGTTTTGGCCGTAATGACTGAAAGGGAACAAATAGGTTTCTAAAGTGCTAGTATTTTTTGATCAGAATGGAGGTCCCAAGGAGGCAATTATATGTACAGATGCTTTGAGCTTTATATTTAATATGTGTGCACTTTCTTTATACAGGCTAATGCTTCAATGAATTTTTTTACCTGAAAATACAGGAGACTATTGTGCAATGTTAGAGATAGTTTACCATTAAGAAAATAATGCTTAGTTTTGTTAGCTTTTAATAGAAATGTTGCATGATGTTTTCCCCTAATCTCAAGAAATTAGTCCTCCTGTGATAAAAAAAAATACCTCTGAAACTAATAATATACTATATGTTAATTAATTGAATTTAAATTTTAAAAAAATTTAAAAAAAACAGACCCCTAGTCCCCCCTGGTCCTTCCAACCACTAACTGAGGACCAGCACCATCATTAAAATGTCGTTTCTTGGGGCGCCTGGGAGTCTCAGTCTGTTAAGCAACCGACTCCTGGTTTTGGCTCATGTCATGATCTCAGCGTGGAAGGACGGAACCCTGGGACGGGCTCCGTGCTCAGCGGGGAGTTGGCTCGAGATTCTCTCCCTCTGCCCCCCCTCTCTTTCTCTTTCTCTCTCTCAATAAATAAATAAATCTTAAAATATAAAATAAATAAAATAAAATGTAAAAAAAAGTCAATGGTTTTTTAAACAAGATCATTAATTATATTTTGTCACTTCTCTTCATTAGATGCACAAACATATTCCTTACAATTGCACCATAGTTTATGTTATGCTATTCCATTTTTCTTCCCTAAGAATTTAAGTGGAAAACAGAACTGAACATCTCAGATTAGGAGGTAAAACACCCACTTTACACATATTTATTTGGAATCCTATTCTTGATATTGCTGTTGTTGAATGGTATTAGAGTTCTTGAAAAAGTTGATTATATTCCTACCTAAAAGGAGCACAATGGGTGCTGAAGATAAGAAAATATTACTTAATGTTTGCTAAATCTCTAAATTTACTACTTAAAAATCCCTATGTAAATTTTTTTAAGTTTTTTTGTTCTTCATTTTTTTTTTTTTTAGGGACATGAGTAGCCTGCATTTGCAAATAGAACAATGAGTAAGGAAGGTTTATCTTGACTCTTTACAAGCTTCAACTTAAATAATTAAAGTAGAAAATTTTAAAATATGCCAACAGCTTTCCTTCAGGTTCCTCACAAGTGCCAGCCTAATTATCAGAGACCTATATTTGTTGCATACTTCTGTAACTCTCAGGCTCTACAAACAAAGGCAAATCTCAGGGCCTACATTTTCCCATTTCAAATTTTCAGATACTACTACTAATTTGCAGGATTTGGGTGATGCTTTTGAACACCCAAATGGGCCAAGGTATGTTAAAAATGTCTAACATCATGTCTGGACTCTCTTAGAGGTGCAATAAGTACTAGCCATTATTTTTAATATTATTATTATTGTTTTCCTCCCCTAAATTATAAAAAAAAAATATCCAAAATATAGGGGGAAATGATTTTGTATATTGCTTGCAACTTCAAACGAAACCTTTCTATTTAATAAGAAGATGTGGTAATGACAAAGTGCCCTAGAAGGATTCAGTTTAAGATGTCAGAACTATCATGCCATTTACTGGAAGAAAGTGAGATTAGGAAGTTTTCCTGATTCACTTGGGATTTATTTTAGTATATGTGCTGCCAAAGCGAGCACACTTGGGATTTATTTTAATAAGATAGTTGCACATCTCAGCTTGTACTTTTTATATTTCATGATAAGGTAAAGGGTAGATTACTAAAATATGTGGATCTATAGCACACAATGACCTGTTCCTATGTAAAAGGCTTTCTAGATGCTTTTCAGTTTTTAAAAATTTATTTATATATATCCTGCTACATCTATTCCACCTTGGCCTTCACAACTGCAGGGCCAAATTTCATTGGCAGCAATTCTTTCCTTCCTTTCTGTTAAAAGATTATTTGCTTTTCCAGCTAGTGTATAATAAGGACAAAGTCAATTCATCATCTAAAATTATCTGATGTTTTTTGCTACGTCATGTCACTATTGTATTTACAGACTATATATAAGCTGAAACTCTTTCTTTTGACTGTGATACAGAGATCTTGCCATCACTTTGTTCAGTTTAATTCAGCATTTTAAAATGTGTCCATCTTTTTCATCCTAATAGGCCTAAGCTTCATAGTATACAAAGGGGATCATTTTTCTCATCTCAGTATTCTGTACATGCGTTTGATGTGTTCTGCACAATAAATTATACCATTGTGGCTATTATGCGGTTTTGGCCTGTGCTGCCAGGAAACCGTACAAAACAAATCATGATCATATAAATCATAAACACAAAATCAAGAACATTGTAGTCCAGACATTTTGCAATACTAAAACGGCTACAGAAGAATAGTTTTGCATTTCCTGTATAAGAACGTTAGGAGAGTTAACTGAGAGTTTGCTACTTGACAATTAACTTACATATTATCTAAAGCAACATAGCCAATCTCTGTAAGGTAAGTATTATTATTTCCCTTACCTTGATTAAAAAAAAAAAATAAGGCGCCTGGGTGGCTCAGTCGTTAGGCGTCATGGTCCCAGAGTCCTGGGGTCGAGCCCCGCATCCGGTTCCCTGCTCAACGGGAAGCCTGCTTCTCCCTCTCCCACTTCCCCTGCTGTGTTCCCTCTCTTGCTGTGTCTCTCTCTGTCAAATAAATAAATTTTAAAAAAATCTAAAAAATAAAATAATAAAAATAAATAAAAACTCTAATTACTTGCTGACTATCATCCAGTTTAAAAATATTGAGACTGAGGGTTAAGCCTGTATCCCCTTGTCTGAAAATTCCCCACTTTTTGCCTTCGAGGAGGCTGCCTTGTGAAATATCTTTATGGGGAAGGAATCAGAAACTTGTACAAGGAGTAGTATTTCTTGAGTAGGCGGATACTCCTAAGGGGTGGGAATGAAGTTTTAATTAGGCTGTAAATCATACAGTATTAGGAACTACATGAAATAATTTATCTCCAGCAAACTAGAAAGAGAAAAGACTAAATCGCTACAAGTCACTGAAACGAAGAGCACCTATTCCGCTTAAAACATAATCAGAGTTGGTTCATCAACTTATTTTTTAAGAGCATAATGATCTTTCTCACATTTGAGCTTCACGTGTGAAGTTCCATTGGCCTTTCATCTGTCCTACTCCTACTCATGCTTTGGATTTGGCTTGGAGAACATTGCTATGCACACATATATTCCCTAATCCTCTCAATAGCCCATAAAGTTGGGATTATTATCTCAATTTTCCAGATGGGGAAAACAAAACCTCATTGTTACTATAGATAGAAAAACAGCTTTCGTGTGTGTGTATGTGTGTGTGACTGTGCCAAGAATCAAAGGCCTAATTAATGAACTATAAAAATAATCTCTGGATTTCCAACTTGGATACTTGTTAAAAGTTTAGGTATTTTGTTGGGCTTCTTTCTCTCTGCCTTAAATGTCAGAGAAAATTATTAAATGATGATATGGAATAAAGGTACTTTTTACTAAAAACCAAAAAATCCTTTTGAAGAAAAAAATCGTCATCTGTAAATTTTAGATTTTTGCAACTAAAAGATTTTAATAGTGATTTGTAGTACGTTGCTTTTTCCTCACCACTGGATTCTTCATTAAATCTTCATTGAGTCAGGAGCAAATTAAAGTTTTATGAATAGTTTGTGATAAAACTACTACACAGTAATCTCAAGAATGAAGTTCAAGTACTATCGACTGTTGATGTGGCTGGAAAAGGAATTAATTCTGTGTCTCTGCTCATTAGGCCACCCTCAAAAAGTATTATAACACAGGGAGAAGCACATTAATAGTTAAGAATGTGGGCTTTATACTCCTGAATGCAAATCTAGCCACAATTTGCTGGCTTTGTGGTCTTGTGAAAATCCCTAGGCTTCACTTTTGTCCTTTATAAATCCCTTAAAAATAGAGATAATTAATATAAAAGGGCTGGCATGCTCCACAGAGTGGTTTGGGAGTAAGATAATATGGGTGAAGTGCTTCCCCCACAATAAGTTACCTGCTGGTTCTTGCCAGGATGCTTGTACTTACAATGCTCCCTTTCTTTGGCAAGCTCGATCCCTCTTCTTTCCTTTTCCTAAACAAGTCTACTGCCCCTTCAGGACTCAAATTAAATCTCATTTCCTCAAAGAATATCCTCACAAACTCCAGCTTGGGTCAAGGCCTATTAGTTTTTCTGCTTACAGCATCTTTCCTTCATTAAAATATTGAAATTAACTCTTAGAGCACGTAGTGGTTTCATGAATTTCTTTCCTGGTAAATTATACACCCCAAAATGGCAAAGCCTCTGTCTGCCATATTACCTGCTCTAGCAAGAAATAAAATGTGATTGATCAACATTAGATAAAAGAATGATTTATCGGGGCGCCTGGGTGGTTCAGTCATTTAAGTGTCTGCCTTCAGCTCAGGCCGTGATCCCAGAGACCTGGGATCCAGCCCCACTTCAGGCTCCTTGCTCAGCGGGCAGTCTGCTTCTACCTCTGCCCCTCACCCTGCTCTCTGCTCTGTCACTCTCTCTCTCTCAAATAAATACATAAAATCTTAAAAAAAAAAAAGAACGATTTATTTTACTAATTAATAGTAGTTTCACAGTGTGTGGAACAAAATAAAAATCAAGCAATATTAGTAATTTTGGATTATTATTGAGTAATAAGTAACGTAGTATGTCTATAAGCTTTCTAGCATGCATTTATTAATCACATAATTTTTCTTGAGCCTTGTATTTTATATTACCTTAAAATATCAACCTGTTAGGAAGAGCAAAATGTACTACATTGTATCCTACTATTCTCTAGAATTGCCATTGAATTCAAGAAACCCTTCCCAGGAAAACAACTGCTATTTCTTTAAAAAAAAAAAAAAGCACACACATTCTATAAAGAGAAGCAGTTTGACTACATGATGCCTAAGGAGGCAGGAAATTTCTAGCACCAAATAATATAATATACCATATTTATAGCTTAAACAGGAATATAGATAAGCAGGAATGGGAAAATAAAACTACCATTTTCATTATTGTATAACGCTGAACACAGCACTGACTCCAACATCCACCATATATTTGAATTATTCCAGTTAGTTTTAACACAGCAGTTAGTATGCATCTGCATGCATGTGTGCGTGTGTATACATGTGGGTGTGCATGCATGTGTGTTTCCCAGCTCTGAGTTCACCCTTCTGTATTCCCCATTGTAATTTTGGAGACTAGGACTTGCAAACCATATTCCTGCTTCACCAGCTGCTCTCGCTTAGATGGTGTCAGTATGAAGTACAAGAGGGAGATGCAGGGCTGGGGCGGGGAGGGGGCCTCGACCGTTGCTCTTTCCCGCCTGTGGTCTACTATCCATGTCTTCTTTTGGTGCCTATCACCCTAGCCATGCTTTTCTGCCCTGGCAGCAGGAGTTCATGCCTGTGGCAGCAAGTAAATCCATTTTGCAGTTCTTCAAATACCCGCAGAAACTGACCCAGTGTACCCTTTGAGACAGACACCAATTTCTACGGGCTTCTGCTGTTACTCAGAAGCATTTTGGGCGTTCTCTTCTTGGTGCAGAGACGTCATTATCAGCTGAGCTGTGTCTCCTCCACAGAGGTCTGAATTTCAACTCCACCCTCCAAGCTTCTAAGTTTTTAATCATTCAAATCTCTTCCTTTTTATGTCAGTCTAGATTCCAGGAGAAGCAGTTACTAAGACATGCTTAGACATGCAGGAAAGTTGTTAAGGGGAAACATCTGTGAGGAAAAAATGGGAGGGAAGCCAGGGCAGGAGATGCTCGTACAACTGTCGACCATGATGTACTGCTCAGGCTGAGTGCAGAACAGAGGAAAGGAAAGTCATTTGGGTGGAAGCATTTCAGACTGCAAGGAAAGTCTAAGAAAGGTTTGGCAATGCTACTGGGGAGTCCTTAAGTTAAAGTCACCTGTCATAGAAGTCTCGTGCCTCTTAGAAAAATGGGTCAGCCTTTATGTCAAAGAACCAAGAGGTGGAAGTGGGAGTGACTCTTCTCACAAATATATCTAGTATTCTATTCTGAACTTTTGCTTCCATGCCTACAACTCGGAGTTTTGACAAATTGGAGGTCTTGGTTCCCAAGGATGGATTGCTTTCATCAGGGAATACAAGAATTGTTTCATGGGAATTAGATGTTGAGTTTACTTCCTTGAGATTACGAAGCCCTTGTGTCACTGAACCAACAGCTAAGAGGAAGCTTACTCTTCCCTGGCTGGGTTTTGAAGAATATTCTTCTGGAATTTCATGTAATGTTCCTCATAGTGGATTTGTCTGATGTTTTCTCACAATTAAACTGAGTTCTGACTGTCTGGGAGGAGCCCTAAACAAGATATGTGCTTTTTCTTTTTTTCTTTTTTTTAGAATTATTTATTTATTTATTTATTTGAAAGAGAGAGAGAGCACAAGCAGGTGGATTAGCAGGTAGAGGGAGAGGGAGAAGCAGGCTCCCTGCTGAGCAAGAAGCCAGATATGGGGCTTGATCCCAGGACCCTGGGATCATGACCTGAGCTGAAGGTAGACGCTTAACAACTGAGCCACCCAGGCGCCCCAAGACATGTGCTTTTTCATCACATCATAGCACTGGACATATAAGAGCAACATGATACCACTCATGATTTAACCTTGATTATTTGGTGGTGTCTGCCATGTTTCTCCACAGTAGAGTTACTCCCCACACCTCCACCTCTTTTTACACTCTGTTCTTTGAAAGTGAGTCACCACATTCAGCCCACAGTAAAGGGGAAGGGAATTAAGTGTACCTCCTGGAGGGGTGAGAGTCTGTGCATATTATTTAGAATTCTTCTGAAAGATCTATCCCTTCTCCTCTTTAAGTTTTTTATTGAATAATTTATTTATGTCTCTTTGGATTCATGGATATTTATTTTATTTGGGGCGTTATAATCTAATACTAAAATTATTGTTTTAGCCAACTCTTTCAGGTTGGCTCCCGTGTCCTTTTCGATATGGCTCATCTTCTCTATTTATTTGTTTTTTATCTCTTCCTTATTTTGAGGCACTTCAAGATGCTCCAGGCTCATCTTGTGCTTTCTCTGCTCCAGTCCCAAACAAATCAACCATTTCTCCAAGGGACCCTGGTTCCCTTTATTAAAAAATGGAATTTTGAAACCCAAGATCTTATGTCTAGGTCAGTTTAGTGTTACTGAGGTTTCATATTCTATATGTATATACAATTTTTGCATATACATATATATAAAAGATACACATGAAATATATATCTTTCTATCCTTGTATACACATATAAGTATTTCCTTATCTATCTATATAAGTATATACATTTATTAAAATTAACATCAGTTTATACTGGTATCTGTATCTCTTACTCTAATCCAGTCTCATGGGACTCATTCAAGATGGGATTTTGACTGAATTTTTGGAATAATTAACACAGCTCAGAGATGGATAGTGTGAATGTCTACCAGAAACGGGTAAGAGTCTTAGAACTTTGATATTCTCCATTTTGGGGAGAGTGCAAGAATGTCTTTGTGTCTATAAATAAGAGTTTCATCTTGTTAGGCAGAAACATAAAAGATTTTTGTCATTGTTGCCTGGAAATTCAAATACATGGAAGAAGTATGAGCATGCACTGCTGCTGACGAGGTAGACTATGCCCAGTGGAGGCTATTGTCTCAGCCGAGAGACAGAAGGCTGCACTTTGTGAGGCTGCAGCTCAGCAAGACTGAAAATCATATTTCTGCTTTGCTGACTTGGCTCCAATCAGGCTCGAGAAGGAGATCACTAAGCGGGAAGAGAAGGAAGGATCTGCTCCTTACAGTCAGTCCCCGTTGCTTGCTGGCTGTTCCCCGTGCCTGTGACCAGCACCCAGCAGTGTTTCCTCGCTCAGCACACCAGTTCCTTCCTGAAGGATCAAATTCACTTTGCAGTTTTTCCAGCACTTGCAGAGCCAGCGAAATCATGCACCTCACTGATACCAGCTGAAGTCAGCATTTCCTGTCTTTAGAGGTCTGAATTTTTGCTCCACACTGCCCTTCCACAGAGCTTCTAAGATTTAGTAATTCAACTCTCTTTCCAAAGCTGCTTTCTGCACTTAACTACCTCCATCGTGTTAGGCCTTTCGGTACCTAGTTAACAACTTTGTACATATTACTAATTTTTTTTGCATTAAATTATCTCTGTTAAAATAACTGGAATGGCTTCTTTCTCCTGGCTAAGCCTTTACTGATACAATCCCATGTATAAATTCACATGTTGTTTACCCACATTTTTTTTTTTTTAAGATTTTACTTATTTATTTGACAGAGAGAGAGAGAGGCAGGCAGAGGGAGAGGGAGAAGCAGGCTTCCCGCTGAGCAGGGAGCCTGATGTGGGACTCGATCCTAGGACCCTGGGATCATGACCTGAACCGAAGGCAGACGCTTAACCGACTGAGCCTCCCAGGTATCCCTTCCACATTTTTTTTTTTTTAACCCACGTTTTTGAAAGAAGTTTCTCCATTACTTTTGGTAACAGATTATTGAAAAGAAAATATACCATAGCTTAGTAATGTGTCATTTGATGACATCAGGTCTCATCTTGTATTTATAACCTGATGAAATACTAAACAACTTACTGGTTTCAGCCCTTTCTGTATTTGTTTTTTTAGAAGTCTGTATTTTTTCACATGTAAAACTTTATCTTACCTATAGCATGGTTTCTCTCAGTCTAAAATCTATTCGAAATCTCTGTTTCTTACATATTTTCACATCCTTGGAAGTCTTCAGGTCTAAAAAAAGTATATATTACTCTCAGTTTTATAGATGTGTTCTGGTGATACTTTTTCAAACTGCCAATTTTATGAAATGTAGTAAAAAGGAATTGTAAATTAAATCAATAATTGATTGAATGATACTATCTTGTCATTCCAGCAATAAAAGTAACATATTTTATAGTGTTTGACACCTTTATTCCACACTTAGTCTCTCTCCCTCAGCCCCCACCCTCCTCCACCCCTCTCTTCCTTCTTTCTCTCTTTTACAGTTGAGAGCTTGAAGAACAAGAAAGGGTGCTATGAATTTCTTGTCCTACTCTTTTTCATTTTCAAAGCTGTTTACATGTTTTGTATAATTTAGTTTTAAATAAACCAAGAGCAGTGTAGTGTTTGCTTAAATGAAAAGGTTTTAATATCAGGACTATTTTATTTCAGATACAAATTCTACCACGTGTTAACTCTTAACGATCACTACACTGCATAAACTCACTGATCTCAATTTCATCTTCTGGAATATGAGCATATCAGTTTGTATTCCATAAGATTCTTTTGATGGAATATGTAAAAAATGTATGTGTAGAGCACATGCCATTCCTAGTTTATGATAAACACTCAAAAATTAATTTTATTGGAATTGCTATCTTAACCCCATTTGAAAGGAAAGCCACTCTAATGGCTTGACAGACTTGTCACAGAAGCTTAGCAAACACCTATGCATATGCAGAATTTGAATTTTTATTATTTTAAAAGTCTGAGTTAACATGGTCACCTTGCTGATTGTCTGAGTAAGCTGGTCTTTGTAACCAGGGATACAAATCTGATTTCCAGACTAAAGAGAGATTTGGAACTACTGTACAAAGAGAAAACAGGGGTAAGTATTATTTTCCTATGTTTTAAATTCTTTGCATGGTATTAATTTTAACTCCTATTAGCCACCCGGGCCTGCTTCTGGCAGTTGTAACTCAGAACCAATCCCAGCTCAAGATATTTCCTTACACTCTTCCCAAAGGAAAACCCTTGAGAATCTTTGAGAAAAACCTTTGAGAACCCTACCACTTCAGTAACATAACACTGAGACATGGCCTAGATAAAGAGCAGACAGGACTTTTTATTCTTGGCACACCTAGAAAGACATGGACCATGAAAGACCCATGAGCATCTTCCAGCAAAACCTAGCTCTACTAACCTTGGCTTCCAGCAAATTTTCAAATGGTTTTACTTCTTCATTGGCCACTCTGATTAATCTAAAGCAGGCTGCAGCCAAATCCATTCGATTTTTTACACAGCATTTAATTAACAGGATGGTGTCAACTTGCAGTATTGACCTCAACCATGTCCTCAGAATCTCAAACTCAGTCAACTGTGAATATATTCCAGAATATATTCCAATCTTATCCAGATTGTAGTCTAAGGCCAGTTCTATTATCCATTATATCTTATGCAAAGGAGTTTCAACTGACTTGCTGACCTGTGATGTCATTGAAAATAAGGATAGGAGACAATATATAAGCTAAAAAAAAAAAAAAAAAAGCAGCCTCTCTCTGCAATGGAGGGACATTTTATGGTCTATGATATATCCTACATATAAGCGTATAACCCAAATGTACAGAGGTCACTCCTATTCTTGATATGTTTCCTGATAGCAACAGGGACAGTAAAATAGTTCAAAACTGGCCATGTCCACATGAGTTTCTCTGTTTTTACAGTAAAGCATCAGATTACCAGCAGTAGATGCTTTACTCAGGCAGACCATCTTATTGCTTTAGCAGGGGGCAGTGTTATATCTAGGTAATACAAAGAGCATTAATTGTTCCTTTTCCTTGAGACCTCTGAGATCTAAGATGGGCACTCTCCAGATGCTGGAATGTCTCCTTTGATCATGGGCTCAATCATTTCTACAGAAACAATTTCCATACTGAAAGTAGCAACAGGAATGAGGCACAGATCGTGAGCATGGAAAGGGTTAAAAGTTCACTACAATCAATTTGTCAAGAGCTGGTGGAGACAATGCCCTCTCGCAATGTGGCCTTCATTATCTGAAGACAAATGGGCCAACTTTGGCAGGAGTCACAGTTCTAGCATATAGGTTTGGCTTCATAGCCACTGATCAAAACCAAGGTGTACCGGACCCAAAACTTGGTTCAGATGTCAAGACACACATATCAAAGGAGATGGAGATATTTACTAACTACATAATGAAATTTTCTGGGTAGCTCTACAACAGGTATGAAAATGAGAGCAGGGAAAGTAGACTGGCTTGGGTTTTTCCATTGGTTATGAAATGGAGCCAGCGTGAGGGTGCCCAAATATGGTTTGAAGATCCTACTAATGCCAAAGGAGGGAGCATTAGGCTTTCTCATCATCTTGTCCAGATATAGGCCTGAAAGGGAAAAGAGAAGTTTAAAAGCTGTCAGCAGGCAAACACCAAAAATTGATGACATGTTATAACTGACCCCTGATGTTTGACTGATGACTAAAATGTTCATTTTTCACTTAATTGAATTTGAACTTGTTTAAGTGAGCCATTATGACACTCTATGAGGCCTGCAGCCTGAGGAGGTTAAGAAAGATGAAATTTCCATTAAATACTTTTTCAAAAGCCCAGCATTATGTATTCTGAGAAGTGAACAAGTGCCTTGATCCTTATCAGTGATGTCTAAAACTCCCAGGGGAATAAGGAGTGTCTTGACGAGGCCTTGTATTGTATTGTGGCTTTAGTAGGCATAGATACATGTGTGACCTTGAGTTATATATTGTGTATCTATCAGGCAAGAGACATCCAGAGTTCTTTATACCAAAGAAACAGACTTGGATAAGAAATTAGTGCTGTCATTAACTATAACAGACAACCAGATTCTTGGCAACAGCCCATGAATCTGTAAAAATGTACAAATGGGGCCAACTGTTGATCGGGTCATCCAGTGCTACCATGGTAGGCTGCCTAAAGTTTGGCCAACTATAGTGATGTTTGGGCCTCATTCTTTATCGAAGTCATCCTAGTTAAGGAATGAATAGCAACAGCAATTCAGTGAACCTTATCATGTCTGAGAGTGGTGATACTATCCATAAAGTCTACTAACTCCTTTTGCTCTTCACTCTGTTGATCCCAGGAGCTCCATAAATAGGTAAACGGTTTGGGAGAGGGGCAACCACCTTTAGCAGCCATGGTATCTGGAAAAGGACTGAGGACAGTGAAGGTCATCCCCTCCTGTGGTGGAAATATGCCAGAATCTCAGAAGTGGCTCTATTCTGTAGCAAGAGTCCTTGGTGGCCATGCTTTTAGGGTGTTGGTTTCATGACTGAAGGCATAATGAACAGCTGGATATGGAGGGTCATGGATTTAGGACTTGTGAGAGCCTATATTTCCAGGAAAAATCAGTGTGGATCAGCAATTCTTACTGTAATGATATATAACATAGGACCAAGGAGAATAATTTCTTGCATTGGAAGCCCATGGGCAACTTATGGCCATCATAGGTGTTCCAGAGGCTCCAAGAGGTATGAGCTGTAGCTACTCTATAGTAAAGGTGTCTCTGGTGGGGGTACTCACAAAATGCTTATTGTATTGCATTTTGGACAAATTTTAGAGCTTTGTTGAATTATTCATGGGACAATTCATCCCATTTTTTATAAGCTATTTTGTGAGTATTTGCTTGTCTTGAATGAGTATATCAAATGAATCTCATCAGACGAAGGTATCATGAGTGCAATTTCATACCTATGCATACATTTTTCATTCTTCCTAAGTTTAAGAACAGACCAGTTGAGCTGTTAAGTGGAAAAGCAGTGGAGATATCACCATAGGTAAGACTTCTCTAACGTGTTTCAATCCTTGAAGACACTGTTTTAATCTACATCGGGCTGTATTAATGATTTTAACTAGGGAAGGATGGAGGTCTATGGAGTCCCATTTTTGTCAAGCCAATTGTAAGTGCCAATTAAATTAAAGACTTAATTTAATTTAGATTTATCATTTGTTGGGTCAGAATGACAATGCCCACTATGAGATATTTAGGATAATGGGTACTGTAAGCATAAGGAATTTAGGCAAGATAATAGTTATGATGGCTAAGATGAGGCATACCTATTTGTCCTCTACTTATGTTCAGTAACTCCCCTAAGATTAATTAATTAATGAGATCTCCAAGTATAACTGTAACTTGACTCTTATTATTTATTCCGGTCATGGAGGTATGTCAATTGGTACATTTAAGCAGATATTAAAGTTAACTCAAAATATATGTTTTAGAAGCAAAAAAAGCCAACCAGTGACCCATTGCTTTTATTGTTGTATAAATCATTTTAGTAAATTTTAGATTTCCACTGGGGTCAAATTCACCTTGTATCGAAGTTTTTTCCTTTCTCCCTTCCTTTTTCTTCTTCTTTTATTTTTCCTTTCTTTCTTTATTTTATTGTATTTAATTTAATTTAATTTTATTTTATTTTTATCATTATTGGGTATGCTTTGGAGAAATTCTGTCCACCATGCTCAAATTTTAGAATTTCTTTTTTTCCACAGAGCCTTAAATCAGCTTTGTTAAGGTTAGAGACCTTCAAAAGGTGATGGCTGGGTTATTCCTTTGACTTACACAAGGATATCTTGAAGATCCTTTTAACCCCAAGAATCAGGATCTTTCTTGGTGATAGGAGTATTGATAGCAGCAGCAGGAAAGACATTTTGTGGGGTCTTAGTGAGCTATCTACTTTTAGAAGTATGACTTCACAGTGTCAAATAGTTACTATTCCTCTTCCACACAAGCAACCATGAGTAAACCCATATTGCACAGGGTAGCTATCTTTCCTTTGATCTCTTTACAGAATAAGGCTAATGCCTGGCTGAGACACAAAACCAATGGTTTCAGAGTAAGGGTCATTCCCTTGAGTATAGTAGCAGTCACAGCTTATGCTGGAGTTGAGACACAATTTAGTCTTAGACACAAACAGGTCTGGGCCAAGATACACAACTCAGGGCCATTTAAAAGAGGGCTCAAGTTCATATTCCTGTTCCTAAATTCTAATTACCCAGATTTCTGGCTTGGGTCAGTTAAATCTATAATAGAGGCTCAGTAGAACTCAGTGAATGTAACATAAAATAGCACAAATTAAAATGCAACCTTGTTAGCAGGCAGCAATGCAGCTCAAAGAACATGCTCACCACAAACTGGAAGTCAAAAAAAAAAAAAAGAAGAAGAAGAAGGCAGATGCTGAGTAGTAGCGGTCACTCTCTGGACACCCACCCTGTTTCCTTCTTCAATTGTTTTGGAGACTCCACAGAACCAGTGGATTTTCCCATCCCAAAATTTGGTTTGTGTGTTGATATTAATGATGTCCTAGACACACCAAGAGGGTATGCAAAGTTTTTCACTCATATAACAAAACTTTCTAGGGAGAGCAAGATGGCTCTCTAACATGTTCTAAAAAGGCTTGAGAGTAGGAAAGAAAATTGGCATGGGAGTTTTGAGTGGCTAGGTAATGGGGCCAGGAAAAGGGTTCCTGTGAATGGTTTGAACTTCTCACCGACACTAAAGGAGGGATCACCCAGAGTTTCTCATCAGCTTGCCGAAATATGGAGAAGTGGAATAGTGAAGAGTGAGGCTTACAAGCTGTCAGGAGTCATACAACAAAAATTGGAATGAAACACTTTATTACAATTTTCTGTATCAGAGACATTCGACCTTTTAGACTGCGTCCAGTTTATTACGGTGGGAATTGTCATGCTTTATGTGATGAGGCATCTAGGTTGTACCAATGCTGGGAATGCAGACTTGATCATCAGCTGATTCCATCAGTCTCATCACAGAATGGGCACTTACTGTGAGCATCTACATGAGTAACCCAGACTGTCAGATGAACAGCCGAAATTGCTTTCTACATTTTGCAACCATAAAGGGGATTATCTTTAATCTGCCATTTTGTAGTCTTCCAAGTAGTAGAACAGATGGCTAGGCCTTTGGCAAGAGCTTAGGAGTTAGTAAAAATATTCCTGTTATATATATGCATGTTATGTATAACATTACATAAAAAAAAAAAAAACATGATTCACTGGAGTACTGTTGAAGGCAGTCACAGGTCTTTCAAGTCAACCTGTTGTGCTGGCCAGTCTTTACCACAATTGGTCTTTCAGAGTTGGCACTGGGGCCGATTGCTGCTATCCAAGGATATCATTAGCTTTCACTAGTAAACAACGTCAGTGGACAATGCTCAGACATTTGGGGAAAACTCTGTGGATTAAGGTCCCCATTGAGCCAGTAGCTTTCCTTCAGACAATCAAGTGTGGGATAAAGTTTCCCTAAAGGAGTCGCAACCATGTTTTCATGCAAAGATGAGATGTCTTAGGGCAGGGCACTCTTGAACATTCCGTGTCTGTTTAACCAATAAGGCCTATAATTCTCCATGTTGTTAGTCTTTCAAGTCAAGTTGCTCCACCCCAAAATGAGGATGTCAGTCTAGCAGTACATGTTTCGGTGAGTAATGGGTTCAGTTGCAACAAGATCCTAAGTAGCAGGTTAAATGTGTCTTTTTTATTAAAAAGAGGTGTATCTGGTACCTGCATCTGGCAGCAGTTCTGTTCTTCTGGGAAACAACCTCTTTGAGTACTCTGGCAGCCATTAAGTCTTTAACTAAGCTTTGTAGTTTATTGTGTTTCTATTTGATAAGCCAGGAGGGGGTAGGGAGGAGGGTTGCAGGGGAAGGAAGAAGTGACTGATCTGTCCCAATATCCTTTTTCCTCTTGGGTCAGTCTTTGAACAGGGGAATTCTCTGTAATACCATGGGACGGGAAGTAGAAGCATTGGAAGACATCAACTCAACGATATGTGCAGATGTCAAAGTCACTGCAATAGTGAATTAAATCAGCTGGAAGCCTTCATCCATAAGGTCATTTTAGCATTCTTACCCCACTGTGACTTTTTTCCACACTCTGTCAGTTAAATTTAGGTTCCTTCTCTGCCTTACAGACTGGGAAGAATAGTGACTCTGGTGCATGTATCCAATAGAACCATGAACTCCTTAAAGCAGCTGAAGTCAAAGGAAAAGGAGGGACAAGGGAGTACTTATTATACGAAGGGGTGGCTCCATGCTAATAAGCAAGACTTTGCATTTACTTTTGGTTTTAAGACACATGACAGTTGATCACAACTCAACCAAATAGACCCCTGTGTTTTGGGTTCATCCAAAGCTCTTTATTAAAATGCAAGATTCTCCTTGCTGACACAATTTATTTCAGCTTTAGTTGTTTCTTTTTTATAGCAAGCAATAAGCAACCCTTCTCTTTGTTCCAGAGAAAGATGTACTTCATCCCTCAAGGTTTCCTTCTGAAAAAACAGTCTTGAAAAATGACTCAGGATCTTACATTTTTAGCACATTAAGCAACAAAAAGGACTGAATGACCCATAGAAGACTGCCTCCCAATACTATAGAAAAGATGAAACTGATCAAAGGAAGAAGTTGTTTTTCATCATCATGATGATTTTGTACTAGAGATATACCAGTCCCATTAACACAAGTCCCCAGTTTTCTTTCTCCATTTGCTTGATGCATATATTATTGTCATTGAAGTTTCTTCTTATTAGAGAGTGAATATGCTCTTTTTTATGGAACAAAATTTGGACTCTTCTGTTTGATTTTAGCAAACTCATACAGAGGAAAAGCATACCTATTACGATACGGAGGAGGAGAGAATACATTAAATAGTAAAATTTGAATTTAATCCCTTAGGAACAGTAATTAAACTAGGAAGGTGGGCACATGCTTTTGAACAGACATATTTCTCAAAGCTTTAACAAAACAGCCACACCTTTTTAAAATGTTAGAGCTGGCACTAATCTCAGCTACGTCTGACCTTGAATCTCTTTCCATTCCACCCATGTTCTGTCACAAAGAAAAGAAAGCAAACGTTATGTTCAGAACCTGTTAGTAATAAAGGTAGTAAGCCTCAATATCCTTCTAAAACAGTCTATTGTAGGACTATACAGATAATTTTAAGTTGTATTTAAATGAAATTGGCTAGAAAAATAAAATAGAAATCCATTTAAAAATTTAGCAGACAAAAATATAGTTAGGGATTCTTCATCCAACATTGTGGCTGTGACTAATACTTCATATGGAATACTGACAAAATCAGAAAATGTTTTCTTAAACACAAGTGACTATCCATATGAGATATTTCACAGTAAACTGCTACTGTATTCATACCAAAAATACATCAAGGATAATGTTAAGTAAAGCAAATATCTCTTCATAATATATAACCATATATCATAATATTGAAATTATTTAATTGTAATATATAAATAATAATATATAATATATACACCATAGTTTATAATGTAAACTATTTTACATATAATATATACATATATAAGTGTATAATATAGTGTATAAACAATTCACATATAAGTAAATGAGTTATTTACTATGTAAGCTATTTATAACATAAACTTTTTAATATATAATATACATTAAAATATTGTAATATATATTATACTAAAACATATATAGTATATAAACTATATTTTAATAAATTATGTGTAATAATGTGCGATATGTAAGCTATTAAAATATGTAAACTGTTTAATGTACATTATAATATATAAACTTTCAACCAGGAAGTGATTGAAATGCTAATTTTTTTGCATTCTAGTAATCCGGCCAATTCTACTCTGCATTCTTTTTCTCAAAATATTGAAGAGGAGAATTCCAAGTGTTTCAGTTCTCTTCATTGTATCATTAAAATTACTGTTAAAATTACTGAGATTTTTTGAATAAAAATAAACATATTATTTAAAAATTAAGAATAAAAAATAATCTCAAAACCAAAAAATACCAAATTTTAGGTATTTACTCATAAAAGGAGCCCTCAGACTGTCATTTAAAATTTATTTCTTTTACTCTAACAGTTTAAAAATATAGGTATTTGATTCCTTTTTTTTTAAAAGATTTTATTTATTTATTTGACAGAGAGAGAGCGAGAGAGGGAACACAAGCAGGGGGAGTGGGAGAGGGAGGAGCAGACTTCCCGCTGAGCAGGGAGCCCGACGCGGGGCTCGATCCCAGGACCCTGGGATCATGACCTGAGCCTAAGGCAGATGCTTAGCCAACTGAGCCACCCAGGAGCCCAGGTATTTGATTCCTAAGGAGAAAAAAAATCAATGCTGGAAACTGAAGTGGGGAAAGAGTTTAGTAAATAATTAGTAAATAATTTATTATTATTAATTTATTTACTAATTAATTCATTATTGACAGACACACAGTGAAAGAAAGTGACACCTGGAGACTGCAGGGTGATAAGAAAGTAGAAGATAGGTAATATGGCATGAGATGAATCAAAAGGACTAGAAAAAGTCTGTGCCTTTTTTTTATAGGGTAGTGTCATTCTTTTTAACCAAGAGACTAGCATGAAGAAATGATGGAGAAAGAGGATGCATTTGTCAGATTTATGAAAGCCACACCTAAAATCAGGGGGTGACAACCCTTCCACCTACATCCTCATGGTCTGGCTGACTCATGTTAAGTACAGTGTCGCATAGGCCAATACCCTTATTGTGAAGACGGATGCTAAATTACGGGCACTATGCAAATATCCCATTCAAGAAGTTAGGTAGTGTGCTGAGCATTTGAAAAATTGTTTTGTTGAAAATGCTTACAATTAAAAAGAAAATTAAACATTTAAAGTGAAAGACCATTAGCTATCTAGAAATGAAATGATAAACAGGATATTTCCAACTGATGCTTTACTGTATCTTAACATCATTGTTCTAATTTTCAAGTGGGAATTTTACTAAGAGCTTTACAGAGGCCTCATTTCAGGGAGAATTCAAGGAAATTTGGAGTTAGCATCTGCTCATGCCAGTCCTTGTAAGAGAGGCTGTGAGTAACAGCTTAGGTTTCTGAGCTTCAGCTAATTCTAAATTACTCTATGCTTAATTCCACTTACCTGTTCGGTCCTTATCAACAACATATTGGATCTCTCCTCTTCCTTCTCTTATGAGAGGAGAAAAGTGTCCAGGTTTACATAATATATCAGTCTTCTCTGTTTTCTAATGTTATTTATGCTACCGAGGCATCAGCTGAATAAAAAACAATCCTTTTTATTATTCTCAGCTATATTCCCAACTTCTGAGTTCTGGCATATAGGAGGAAATCAGTGAGTATTTGTTGCATTGTCTATTTGGGTAGTCCAGACTTCCTACTAATATCTGTAGCAGTACTTATCCTTTTTTTTTAAGATTTTATTTATTTGTTTAATTGTAATATATAAATAATAATATATAATATATGCATTATGCAATTATAATGTATAAACTATTATACATATCATATATACATATATAAGTGCATAATATAATGTATACACAATTTATATAAAAGAATTATTTATAGTTAATTACTATTAATTATTTTCATTAATTATAATTATAATTATTATTTATTAGCTAGAGGGGAGGGAGCAAAGGGAGAAGCAGAATCCTTGCTGAACAGGGAACCCAATATGGAACTCCATCCCAGGACCCTGAGATTATGACCTGAGCCAAAGGCAGACGCTTAACTGACTGAGCCACCCAGTGCCCCTGTAGCAGTCCTTATCCTAAATTACTAATTATTAATGCTTTGTTAGTTTCACTGTCAATCCCATTTGGCCTGTTGCATCCCATTCGGCTAAGCAGGGTTTACAGGTTGTCCTCTGCTCTGTGGTATTGCTAGTTCGCTTGAACTTTACTTATCTCATAATAGAAAATTCAGATGAGTTTTATCAGAACTGTCTCATGCCATCATCATAAAGTCAGTATTTTGTAACTACTAACTTGACAAATATCAGCATTCTATGATTTTCATTTCTATCTTTATTTTCAGAGTCATAAGTACTCCTAAAATAATGTATGTATTTTATTGACTTCTCAGCTTATCTAAGAATAGTTAATAATTTCCAATTACATATTGAGTTTAGCATTTTTAACGTACAAAAGTTAATCATGTAATGAAGAAACATACTATATGTGTTAAATATGTTTAGCAGAAGATAATAGACTGTGATAAGGGTATAAAAAATACAAACGAAGCATTAACGTCAGCAGGGTCAGCTTCCTCTTCTTGTGACCTGTGCAGCCACATAGGGCCCTACGCTCGGGAGGGCTCTGCACTTGGTTCACTGCTCTGCTATCAACATACAGACAGTTCTTTGCTTTATTGTGCTTTTCAGTTGCTGCATTTTTTACAAACTGAAGATTTGTGGTAACCTTTCTTCAAACAAATCTATCAGTGCCATTTGCCCAGCATTTGCAAACAGCATTTGCTCAGTTTGTGTCTCTGTGTCACATTTTGGTAATTCTCACAGTATTTCAAACATATTCATTATTATTATATTTTTATGGTGATCTCTGATCAGTGATCTTTGATATTACTACTGTAATCATTTTGGGGTAGAACAAACCATGCCCATATAAGACAGCAGACTTAATCAGGAAACACTGCGTGTGCAGACTGCTCCACAGAGCAGCCATCTCTCTCCCTCCCTTGAGCCTCGCTATTCCCTGGAGACCAATTAATACCCTACAATGGCCTTTAAGTGTTCAAGTGAAAGAAAGAGTTTCACGTCTCTCACTTTAAATCAAAAGTTAGAAATGATTAAGTTTAGTGAGGAAAACATGTCGAAACCCAAGACAGGCTGAGAGCTAGGCCTCTGGGGCTGATCAGCCAAATTGTGAATGCAAAGGAGAAGTTCTTGAAGGAAATTAAAAGTGCTACTCCAGTGAACACATGGATGATATGAAAATGAAACAGCTTGTCGCTGATACAGAGAAAGCTTTAGTGGTCTGGATAGAAGATCAAAGCAGCCACGACATTCCTTTCAGCCAAAGCCTAATCTGGAGCAAGGCCCTTACTCTCTTCAATTCTATGAAGGCTGAGAGAGGTGAGAAAGCTATAGAAGAAAAGTTGGAAGCTAGCAGAGGTTGGGTCATGAGGTTTAAGAGAAGAAGCCATCTCCATGACATAAAAGTCCAAGGTGAAGCAGCATGTAGAAACGGCAGCATGTTACCTAAAAGATCTAGTTAAAATAAGTAATGAAGGTGGCTACGTTAAGCAACATACTTAGATGAAACAGCCTTTTATTGGAAGAAGATGCCATCTGGGACTTTCATAGCTAGAAAGGAGAAGTCAATGCCTGGCTTCACAACTTCAAAGGACAGGCCGACTCTCTTGCTAGAGGCTAACACAGCTGGTGACTTTAAGTTGAAGCCAACACTCATTTACCATTCCGAAAATCCTAAAGCCCTTAAGAATTACACTAACTCTACCCTGCCTGTGCTCTAACAGTGGAACAACAAAGACTGGATGACAGCACATGTGTTTACAACATGGTTTACAGAATATTTTAAGCCCACTGTTGAGACCTACTGCTCATATCTGAACTCAAGATTTCAAAGTATGACTGCTCATTGACAATGCGTCTGGTCACCCAAGAGCTCTGATAGAGATGGATGGGATTCATGTTGTTTTCATGCCTGCTAACACAGCATCCATTCTGCAGCCCGTGGGTCAAGGAGTAATTTTGAATTTCAAATTTTTATTATTTAAAAAAGACACTTCAGGTGTGCCTGGGTGGCTCAGTCGTTAAGCGTCTGCCTTCAGCTCAGGTCATGATCCCAGGGTCCTGGGATCAAGCTCCACATTGGGATCCCTGTTTGGCGGGGAGCCTGCTTCTCCCTCTCCCACTCCCCCTGCTTGTATTCCCTCTCTCGCTGTCTCTCTGTCAAATAAATAAATAAAATCTTTTAAAAAAATAAAAAAAGACACTTCATGAAGCTATAGCTGCCATAGATAGTGATTGCTCTAATGGATCTGGGCGAGCCAACTGAAAACCTTCTGGAAAGAATTAACCATTCTAAATACCATTAAGAACATTTGTGATTCATGGGAAGAGGTCAAAATATCATTAACAGGAATTTGGGAGAAGTTGATTCCAGCCATCATGAATTTTGAGGGGTTCAAGATCTCAGTGGAAGAAGTGACCGTAGATGCAATGGAAACAGCAAGAGAACTAGAATTAGAAGTGGAGCCTGAAGATGTGACCGACTTGCTGCAATCTCATGACAGAACTTGAACGGGTAAGGAATTGCTTCTTACGGATGAGCAAAGAAAGTAGTTTCTTGAGATGGAATCTACTCCTGATGAAGAAGCTGTGAAAATTGTTGAAATGACAACAAAGGATTTAGAATATTACATAAATTTAGTGATAAAGCCACAGCAGGGTTTGAAAGGATTGACTTCACAATTTTTTTAAAAGTTCTACTGTGGGTAAAATGCTATCAAACAGCATCATGTGCTACAGAGAAATCGTTCATGAAAGGAAGAGCCAACCGATGCAGCAAACTTCACTATCATCTTATTTTAAGAAACTGCCGAACCACCCAAGTTTCAGCAACCACACCACCCTGATCAGTGAGCAGCCGTCAACAACAAGGCAAGACCCTCCACCAGCAAAAAGATTAGGACTCACTGAAAGCTCAGATGATGATCAGCATTTTACTTTTTTTTTTTTTTTTAAAGATTTTATTTATTTATTTGAGAGAGAGAGAAAGCATGAGAGTGGGGAGGGTCAGAGGGAGAAGCAGACTCCTCGCTGAGCAAGGAGCCTGATGCGGGACTCGATCCCGGGACTCCAGGATCATGACCTGAGCTGAAGGCAGTCGCTTAACCAACTGAGCCACCCAGGCGCCCAACATTTTACTTTTTTTAGCAATAAAGCATTTGTTAAATTAAGGTATAGACATTTTTTAGATATAATGCTATTGCACTTAATAGAGTATAGCATAGTATAAACATAACTTTTATATACACTAGGAAACCAAAAAATTCATTTGACTCACTTCATTGCATTATTCACTTGATTGTGGTTGGCTGGACCTAAACCCGCAATATCCCCAAGGAATGCCTAAGTTGAAGTTTTCATTGATTTTGAATAAGGGGTCCTGCATTTTTATTTTGCACTGGGCCCTGCAAATTATGTAGCAGTTTCTCGATACAGAAGACAGTTTACTGGCTTACTATAAACTAATAACCAAAATCTGAATTACATATATACGTATAACACATACCTTAATATGTTAAATTTTTATTACAATTCTTGCTTTAGAAATCTGAATTTTCCCTTGAACTTGGGAGACACAAGTTTTTTGTTTTTATTTTTGTTTTCCACTTTCAGGCCTAACTTGTGATTATGGAAATAAGCTAGCTTCTCAGGTTTTGCTTGATATATATATTAAAAAACATGATCTTGTCGAAAACAATCATTTGGTGAAAAACTGAAACTTAGAAAGCAAAATGGAGAATATGCTTATGTATATAACAGAAAGAGTAGTTTTTGGGTTGCGTTTACCAAGTCCTTACTGATTTTAAATTTGAAGGACATTTTGAATTTGGTTGGTGGGGCCTAGTGAATGTCATTCTCATTTGGGTTAATTTACTTTTATGTCCTCCCAAAGTTCTCTAACACGATAGTGAACAGAGGAATAGTACAGAGAATATGTGAAGAATTTCTAAAACCAATGAAGAAGGGGAAATAATTTGGTAGAAAAACAGACAAATGATTTGGACAGACAATTCAGAGAACAGCTAATAAATATGAAAGAATACTCAACTCCACCAGTAATTAGAGTCATGCAAATCAAAACCCCAATGAAGGGGCATTTTCATTCCATCAAATACAAAATGTAAGGTGTCTGAGAATACAACTTCTCAGGCAAATTCTCGTACTGGTTGG
The DNA here is from genome assembly GCF_054177405.1 of Leptonychotes weddellii. Taxonomy (NCBI): domain Eukaryota; kingdom Metazoa; phylum Chordata; class Mammalia; order Carnivora; family Phocidae; genus Leptonychotes; species Leptonychotes weddellii. Next base: position 84,702,932 of record NC_138370.1, read on the forward strand.
TAGGACTACAAGCTGGCACTACTTTGGAGAGTAATTTCACACTCTAGTAAATTTGAAGAAGCAGCTAACCTATAACGGAACAATTCTATCTCTAGTTATATGCCCTAGAGAAACTCTCACACACGTGCAAAAACAGGTATGTGCAAATTTCATTGCAGCACGGTTCATAATAGAAAAAAAGCGTAATGCTTATTATTAAGAAAATGGACAAGTAATTGTATTATGTTCATATGGTGAGATATACAGCAATTAAAATACATTAGAGCAACATTAATTAACAAAGGTGTGTGTTTTTAAAAAGAAACAATTGTTAAAAGAAAAAAGCAAATTGCAAAAATCATGAATAGTGAGATAAAATTTACGAAATATTTAAAAACATAAAATGCAATCTTGTTTCTAGATAATGAATAACTAATATATATAATACAAAGATAAACGTATGAATGGAAGTGCTTCCAACTCTAGGGCAATGATTACATCTGGAGAGAGATGGAGGACTAATGAAGGGTACAAAGAAGGATTCAACTTTTATCTGTAGCATTTTTCTTAAAAAAACAGATCTCAGCAAGATGTGGCAAAATGTTTTTTTGTTAAATCAAGACAGCAAGAGTAAATAAGCATTCATTACTTTATTATTTTCAGTATGTTTGACATCTTTTATTTAAAATAAGGGTGGGGGGAGAATCAAGAGGGTAGAGCTTGGGAAATGAACGAATTTTGCATACACAACATCCATAAGCACCTCCTGACAATTGGTGATGTGAATGGAGCAAAATGGAGCAGCTGTTTGGAAGCAGAATCTGTTATACTCTGCAGATTATCTGGGGCTTCTACTTGAGTTTTGCCTCATTAGCAATCATCTCTGTCACCAATTATAAAGACTAACTCTCCACATAAAATTATGTGGCTCTTCAATTAAAACAAAACCATAGATGCCTGAGGTAGGGCCATTCCTTAGAAACCAAACCTTTGTGTGTGTTCGCTGCTCAGAGAAGGGAGGGGGCAGCTGAACTAAGCGAGCGGAGCGTGGTGTTCGCAGACATATCATAAGCTTGCCAGACACTCTTCTCTCATTGATCATCTCCTCTAAAACTCACTTGCCCAGGCTTGCCTTTAAAGGGGGGGCGGAAATCATCTGTCATTCTTTATGACAGTTTTGCTCCAGCTCCGCAATAAGATGTTTCAGTGGATTGGGGGCAAGTGGGAAAGCAAGAAGAGTGGGGGTGCTGAAAATCCCTGGGAGGTGCTTACATTCTCCCTGAAGCTCCATGCGCACGTCTCCTCAGGTGAACGGGTTGCTGTGTTACAGGTGCTTGGACTGAATCTGCTCAGTGACACGCACTGCGTGAATTGGGGGCCGCCGTGTCTGTGTGTGCATTTCATGGCAGGTAATTATACGTACTTCCATATAAAGGGAGACAGAAAGAAACCCTTGAGATTAATTCTCACTGTCAGCAGTTTTAGAGAGGAAATCTATCCCATTACATCTGCATCTGTTCTGATTTAAGACAATCTTGGAGATAATTTCTATTGGATTGGAGAAGAATCTTTTTGAATCTAGAAATGTAATTTCAGAATATTTAAAACAAAAAGCACCCCATGTCGCTACAGCATTACACAGATATACACATAAGGACACACTGATAATTTTGCATTTAGGAAATATTTCCTTCCATATTTAAATTTCTCCTTCACTTAATTATAGGCATCATATATAAAACATTGCACTTGGCAGAGGTTGTGATGCTGTATTTTACTGTAACAGATTATAGTCTGCTATTTAAAACATGTAATAATGTGTTAAAGGTAAAAATAGGGCCATTTGAGGGTGGGATATGGATCTTCTGGTGTTCAACTATCATTTTATTGAACAATTATTTTCACAGTAAGTGCATCATGAGTCTATTAGGTATTACTGCTTATGGTAGACTGCTGTAATCGATAATGACAGATTGCTTTCTTTTGAAAGAAATATAGATACCCAGCAATAATAAAGTAAGTGAGGGATGTAATTATGGTCTTAACCCTCATTTGGATTTATCATTTTAATTGTCCAAGTTAATTTGATCCAATCTGTCGTAAGCTAACCAGTGTTAGAGAGTTCCTTAAAAAGGAAACATGACTTTCCAAATATATACCAGATGACGTACCCTTCCCTTTGAGATCTAAATGCAACTGAGATGAATGTCATCCTGGGGAGGAGGAACCTCTTATCCCCCAAATTATCTTCTGAGTTTCTGAAAGATTGGGAGTCAGGTAGATAGTGCTTAGTTATTAATGGGGGCTCAGCTCCCACATCCTTAGATTTCCCTAGAAGAATTCTGAGAGAGCAGCTTCTTGTCCTCCTTTACCTCTTGCTCACTCCCTCCTTCCCAATAAAGAAGGAGCTTATTCAATGAGATCTGGGAGATGGGGAGGGGAGGGGCTCTGCTTCTTCTGGGTTCTACCTCCTGAAGGACTTGTCACTAGAACACTCACATTCCTTATTCCTCCGTGTAAGCTTAGAGGGATGGCTTTGTCCCACCAGGAGACTGGCCTACAGCTGTGGGCTGGGAAATTTACTCCAAGGAGGAGTGTGTTACAAAAACTGATAGTAGCCACAGGTCGAATGGATTTCTCTCCAATTCAGCTTCATCAGCCACAAAGCAGATAGGTTGCTCTTCATCTCTTCAACTTCAGTATTTGTCTTCCATTGGGTCAGAAGTTAGAAAGGAAGAGAAAGATATGGGTTATAATTATTCCTCCCCATTAGTGCAAAGGCCAGGACATGTTGGGAAATATGGGCGTATCATTTGGAGACTGTAATGACCAACTAAGAGACTACATTTTCAGATGGAAACAAGATAGAATGTGTGGGGTACTTTAGTGAGAGTGGGTCTTTGACATCTTTGACCCTTCTGGTCACAGCAGCTTACATTGTGCCTGTGAATACAGTCATGGGACTGATCAATAACAGGACTGTCTAAGGAGGCAGGACTCAGCATCCACCCCCTAACCCCCCCTCAGCAGCAGACGTGGACAGGCAGATGCAGGAATTAGATTATATAGAAAAGCATTATTTGGCTGTGAAGCTTGAGCTTTATCTACTACAACTCCACAGATTCATCGCCTGTATCATACTGCCTTTTTCCGTACCTTGGTCAAACCAAATGTATTCCTGCCTCATGAGTCTCTGCACTTGCTGATCCTTTTACATGAATTATGTTCCAAAAGATATTTGTGTGCCTGGCTGCGTCACTTCATTGAAGTCTCTTTTCAAATACCACCTTCTCAGAGGGGTCTTCTTTATATGTATAATCATCTTGTGCTAAAATAGTACAAGGCTTCCTAGTTCCCTTTCTCCTTTTCTTGCTTTATTTTTCCTTAGAAAGTGTATCAGATAGTGCATTATATAAGCATTTAAACTTACTTTAATATGTATGAGTTACCTATCTTTTTCAGTAGAATATTAGGCTTACGAGGACAGGAACTGTCTCATTGCCATGGTCAGCCCAGATTCCCAGCAGAGTATGTGCTTAATAAATAAAACATGTAATATGTGCTTAAATAAATAAAATAATTTTCCACTGTAATAGTCCTTTACTTTTTTTCCTTTCTCTTATTCTGACTATAAGCCAAAGCATATTGTTCCAAACCAATTCAAATCTTCCCTGAGTGAGCAGATTCCTGCAGCCTCAAGCCTTTTTAAGTTACAGTATTTCCCCCTAATCCACAGGAGATACATTCCAAGACCTCCAGTGGCTGTCTGAAATGGTGGATAACACTGAACCCCATAAATAACATGTTTTTCTCCAATGCATATATACCTATGATAAAGTTTAATTTCTAAATGAGACACACTAAGAGATTAACAACAATAATAATAACATAGAACAATTACAACAATCTACTTGTAATATGAGTTATGTGAACATGGTCTCTCTCTCTCTCTCTCTCTCTCTCTCTCTCGATATATCTTGTACTGAACACACCCTTCTTGTGAAGATGTGAGATGATAAAATGCCCACATGGTGAGATGAAGGGAGGTGAATGACGTAGGCATTGTGATGTAGCCTTGGGCTACTACTGACCTTCTAACAATGTCAGAAGGAGGATCATCTGCTTCCGGATCAAGGTTGACCTCAGGTGACTGAAAGCAGAAAGTGACACCATGGGTAAAAGGGGACTACTGTACTTTTTGGCCTTGGCTTAATGATACATTCATGGTACTCTAAGCCCAATAAAAAGGAATATTTTCCTTTTAGTAAGCTTTGATTCCTTCCAATTTGTTCATTCACTTTGTGAGTGAAGCCACAACCAGGATCTCCAAAATCCCATACTGTGATCATAGACTGTATTGCTAATAAATAAGAGTAACCGTAGGTTGTGTGGGAGTGGGGGGAAAAGGGACAGTCAGCCTGAGGATGGGTCACATGACTAAAGAAGCCCAGAATCCCTGTCCTTGACCTTTATGAAATTCTTTCTTTTTTAAGTTTTTTTTTTTTTTTAAGATTTTATTTATTTATCAGAGAGAGAGAGAGCACAAAGCAGGGAGAGAGGCAGGGAGAGAGGCAGGGAGAGAGAGAAGCAGGCTCTCCACTGAGCAGGGACCCCGACGTGGGGCTCAATCCCAGGACCCTGGGATCATGACCTGATCCCAAAGCAGATGCTTAACCAACTGAGCCACCCAGGTGTCCCAACCTTTATGAAATTCTAAGGAGGATTGAGAAATCTGTGTCAGCCACCTTCTAACGCCTATCACTTAGGAGTATCAGGCGAATTCCTAATAATATTCATTGTTCTAATAATATTCAGTATTCCGCACTGAGGACTGCCTTTTGATCTTTAGAGAACTGGACAGCTGAAGAGCTGAGATGCATCCCACAGAGAGGGAAGAAAATGTGTCGTGCCTACCACTGCCCAAATACTTTGTATGTTTTGAGTAGAGATTTCACGGTGATCTAAACCTTCCCTTGGCCAAATATATCTCTATGTAGTTCAAGGTTAACCACAGCAGCCTACATACTAAGGCCAGGTGTCTTACTGAAGATCATGCCATTAAAAAAATATGTACAGCTGTACAAGCTCAATATAAGCTGTTGCAATCTGCCAAGGGGAAAAAAATAGCCAAGACCACATTAACTAATGTACTGAAGACTGAACCTTACTTACTGGGAAGGAAAAGCTCCTGCACTAGCCACAGCAGAAACCTCATACCCCACATATTCTTTTGCACCCCAAATGCCAAGATTTCTCCATTTTTCTGGGGTGCTGGCCATGTACCAATAACTGGAGTTTTATAGGGACATATAAATAACATATCTTTCTACTCCCTTTGGTTCTGAATGAACTCTGAAATTAGACACTAGCATCAGAGAAATGGAGATCTATTATCAACTTTATTATGAGTATGATTAAATTAGAGAATGAATATTGAAATTAGAGCCAAAATCAGGCTTCTAATATTTCTTTCAATTAAACCTACCTCCCCCAAATGCCCACCTTAGGTAGCAGCCATGGTCTCAGCAGGAAGGTAAAGTGAAATAAATAAACTATTTAGAAATGTGTGTACAGGGCATAGGAATGCCAAAAAACCATGTGCTGGTCACAGCAGAACTATTTCTAGCTCTAGGCAAAAGCAGTTAGGAAACTTGGAAGGAGAGCGTCATATAGAGAGGGTCACCCTGGGAGGAGATGAGCCACCCTACAGGGCGACAGCCAGAGCAAAAACAACTTGAACCCAGCATCCTGCCTCTGTTCAGTCTTCTGCCAGGGCTCCCCTTTGGCCATATCCACTCAGAAGCCAGAGCAAAAAGGACCACTTCATGCATTCCTCCTATGTAGACACCAGGCTAAAAGGAAGTGGTGAGTGGAACTACAGGGGTGAACAGAAGATAACTGTCCAGTTGGAAAATACATCGCATGGATGAGTGGAGAATGGCTGCTTTCTGAGCACAACTTTCTCTGAAAGAGAGAGAAAGAGTTGAACCACTCATAGCCAGTTTCCTCCCCAATCTCTTCAATCTTCCCTAGGGAAGATAGTCCACAAATTTTCCTACTCTGTTACTCTTGTGACGTGGAAATTTCCTCCCCACTATAAATATGCAAAACATGGGGAACAGGCATTTTCCCTAATGCAAAGTAGAAGTGGTTGAAAATGAGAGCCTGCCTGTCTCCTCCCCTGAGTGGGATAGCTACACTGCTGGTTTTGGTTGTGAAATTCCATGGGTTAAGGGTGCCTGGGTGGCTCAGTTGGTTAAGCGACTGCCTTCGGCTCAGGTCATGGTCCTGGAGTACCGGGATCGAGTTCCGCATCGGGCTCCCTGCTCGGCAGGGAGTCTGCTTTTCCCTCTGACCCTCCTCCCTCTCATGCTCTCTGTCTCTCATTCTCTCTGTCTCAAATAAATAAATAAAATCTTTAAAAATAAAAAAATAAAAAATAAATTCCATGGGTTAAGAAAACAAGTATCAGAGATATTGGGAAGAATCCTGGTCCTCCTGACGACATGTTTTCCTGAGAAGGTTTCCCAGAGAACTTCTCATTTCTTCCTAACGAGGGAGAAATGAATTTACTTCTTTCATCTATTATAAGCCACATAGCTAGAGTGAGACTAGAAAAAAAGGAATTAAGCATGTAAAGAAAACTCTATATAGGTTCTGCCTTTGGAAATGTCCTTTCCTCAGGACACATCCCTTTTCAGCCCTCAGAAAGGCAAGCTTCTAGGGTAAAGAATAGCTCCATCAAAGGGGAGACCTACATTGTAAGAAAAAGGGAAGGCATAGGAAGCAGGATTCAGGCCATCAGACAAGGTAAGATCTCCGGTTCCGCTAATCCAGCTATAAACATATAAAGCAGTACCAGTATTTTAATTTCCTTCTGTCTGACACTTGTGTCTATTTCTTCACTAGTTGAGAATTTGGAGGGGAGAAGATCGGTGTAATTCACCCCCCCATCTCACTACCAGCAGAAGTTTCTTTGCCTCTCCTGGTGCTGAGTTTCACCTTCCAGTGTTTTTTTTGTTTTGTTTTGTTTTTTGTTTTTAATGGAATTTTTTTTGCTAACCTGCAGGATTATCCTTGTCCAACATCATCTCACCCAATCACTGCTTTTCTTGATTTGTATGGTTAAGATCAGTGGCAGGGACACTTACACAAAGCCATTGTGTATGTTTGTATGGAGGCTTTTACTGAAGGTTTATGGAGAAGGAAAGAGTTATAGCTCAAAAACATAAATTAGAATTGAATATTACATTTAACATATTAAATATATTAGTTGAATATTAAAATCATTATGCTTAAAAAATCCTTCAGCCATTATCAGCCATACATACCTACAGTTCCATCAATGTTATATTAATGTTACGTGCTCAGGTACGGCCATTTGTTTTTTAAATCCTGTGTTCCCTTTTATTTTTTCCTTAAACTAGATTCTTTGCATTTTGTTTTATACAGCAATTCATCAGTTGCTTTATTCTGCCCTTTTCTTCTGCATTCTGCCTTTGGACTTGTTTTTCAACATCCAGTTGGGTCATCAAAATATTTCCTTCAGGAAGACTTTGCCTTCATAAAGAGAATTCTGGTGCCAGTTATTCATTATGCCTAAAAAAAAACTGTATTAGCAATTAGGTCTTTAGAGTCCTACTAGGTGTCAGGCCACTAGGTGTGGTCCTCATAGCATCTCTGTGAACTAGCCCCGGTTTACAGATTGTTCAGTAATTTGACTAAGACCATGAAGCTTGTAAATGATAAATTCGGAATTTACAAAACAGTCCTAGATGTTATAGCTAATGAACGAACACAATATGGCTGTTTACTATAGAAATCAAGCAGCATTGTTTAGCTATGTGGCTTATAATAGATGCAAAAAATGTTCAAAATCACAGAAATTTTAAAAATTAAAAGATAATAATATTGCAGATCCAAATGTCAGATTTACTACCTGAGAGTAGTGACTTTTCAGTATTGAAGCTTTTATTTTAGGTCTGAAATTATTAGAAATTCAGTTTTTTACTTTTCTAGATATATATTTTTTTAAATCTTGGAATCAATCATGCAATAAACATTTATATAAAATACTGTATACATTGAGCATTTCCAAGGGAGTAGTATAGATTCTAAATTTCAAGCATAGGTAGTATAAAAAATTAAACAATATATTTTTTTAGTTTTTTTCTTTTCAAGATTTTATTTATTCATTTATTTGAGAGAGAGGGAGAGAGCGAGCACATGAGAGGGGGCAAGGTCAGAGGGAAAGCAGACTCCCTGCTGAGCAGGGAGCCCAACGCGGGACTCGATCCCAGGACTCCAGGATCATGACCTGAGCCAAAGGCAGTCGCTTAACCAACTGAGCCACCCAGGCGCCCTATTTTTTTAGTTTTATGGGGAAAATCAGCCTTTTGGGAATGTATCCCATCTGCATCTGATGAAAGAAATTTAAGTAAAAACCTACAAATAATTTTATTAAAAAAAATTTTTTTTCTTAACAGAGAGAGAGAGCACATATGCATGGGTGGGGGAGAGGCAGAGGGAAAAGGAGAGCGAGAATCCCAAGCAGGCTCCATGCTCAGCATGGGGTCTGACATGGGGCTCCATCTCACAACCCTGAGATCATGACCTGAGCCGAAATCAAGACACTTAACCGGCTAAGCCACCCAGGCTCCCCAAAACCTACAAATAATTTTAAAAGTTTCAGGTTAATTCAATCAACAGAAGTCTGAGAAGGGCCTTTAGGATCCTAGGGTACTCACCAAACGTTTTCTAAGACGTCAGACTCTTTGGTGACTCCTGTGTACTACGCTTACGTTTTTTCACAACAGAGTAATCCAAAACTACAGGAATTGCTTTATGATTAATGATTAAATCCAAGCTTGGTTTATTTTAATATTCACTAGCTATTTAGATAAAATGATACTACAGAGTATCACACATTAGATGGTTATGAACCAGCTGGTTTTTTTTTTTTAATGGCTTTAAGTTTTGACAGTATTTTAAAACTGAAAATGCTACCAAGAAAAACCTCCATGTTCATCTTTATTTCTTTGTCTAAGACCATGATTAATGCAAATTTTAATAAATGCTTATTAGGTACTCAGCAAAGCCTTATGGATATGGCAAAGATCATATGAGCTGAGCAGATACAATCAGTGGTGAAACAGCTAGATGTTAAAGGATTATATATTACATTTATCTGTGTACCAAGAATAAACCATAAAATTTAGATGATACTTTTGCCAAGAAAATTACCTAAATTTTTGTGCTGCTGCCATTTAGCTTGTTTTATTTTATAGGACAAATTTCCCATAACTATAAATGCAGAGGCTTAATCAGTTATCTAGCAATCTTATAAAAGAAATCTGCTTTGGCTTCAATTTTATAGACTGATTTCCAGGGGCATAGCATTACAGGAAAATTATATGGCTCCTCTCTTTGTTTTGGTACTGGTGAGAAAGATCACGATGATTGTGACTTGGTGAACCTTTGAGAGATAGAATCACTGCTAATTTCTTTTTAATGAAGTAATTCATAGTAAAATTCCTTATTCTGTTTTTGACATAATAATACACATTCTTGCAATTTAAAAGTATATAGGGTTATTTCATTTTTCAGATTTAAAAAAAAAAACAGTTCAAGGTTACTTGTGGTAGGGATATTCTCATAAAAATGTGCACAACTGACTGGTATTTTTGGAAAGTGGACCTCCTCAATAAACTGGGGGAGAAATGTGTCCTAGGGAATGACAAGTAGTTTGATTTTAGTGACTAAAACAGATGTCTGTTCTTTATCTGTTTTTCTCTTCCTGGATGCTTTAATATAGGTCTGGATTTTTAGATACTTACATTTTTATATTAGAATTCCCTAGTCTTTGTACAGACTTTGTTATTTATCTATAAATGGAAAGGCAAAATATTTTGTTTATAGGATGCATATAGATATTAAAAAGACAAACAATTTTCTACTGGTAAAATTTTGAAATATTGAATGCAATGGGATATTTCTATAAAAGGCTTTGAGGATTTTTACTCCCTTGAAATAGTGACCATTCTATTCTGCTATTGGAAGCTATCTTTTATTTCTGTTTTTACTGACATGGCTTTTCCTTTCTGAATCCCTTACCAAAATGTGTAAGATTAATAGCTTCAAAGATACAGCTTTATATTAGGAATACAAAGAAATAGCATTTGAAAATAATAACATTTGATATTATATATATATATAAAATCTTCATTTTGTATTTTCTATAAAACATGTGATGTTTATGAATTCAGCTATTGATTTAAGCAGAAGAGAAAGCCAGAGGTATCCAATTTTCTCAGTAGTCAATAGAATAAACACGAATTGTTCTGCCCTGACAGAACAGATGGATTATAATGCTTGTATAATACATTCATGTTCATGGCAGGTATACTCAAGTTCAAAAGAATAGTATTGTAAATTAACTTTTAGAAAATTACTTTTCTACTAATATGCTTTCACTATATTGTTCAATTCATAATAGACATAAAATATGCACTTAGTAAAATCATATTTTGTAGCTTCTGCATCAAATTCATTACAGCTTTTAAAAATTTCAGATGGTTTATGAAATTTGAAATATTTTTAATTTATATGCTTGAAAGATTTGCCAAATCAGGGAAATACAAATCAAAACCACAATGAGGTACCACCTCACACCAGTCAGAATGGATAAAATTAATAAGTCAGGAAACAACAGATGTTGGTGAGGATGTAAAGAAAGAGGAACCCTCCTACATTGTTGGTGGGAATGCAAGCTGATGCATCCACTCTGGAAAAGTGGTTCCTCAAAAAGTTGAAAATAGAGCTACCTTACAACCTAGCAATTGCACTACTGGGTATTTACCCCAAAGATACAAATGTAGGGATCCAAAAGGGCACATGGACCCCAGTGTTTATAGCAGCAATGTCCACAATAGCCAAACTATGAGAAGAGCCCAGATGTCCATTGACAGATGAATGGATAAAGAAGATGTGGTATATATATACAATGGAATATTATGCAGCCATCAAAAATTGAAATCTTGCCATTTGTAACAATGTGGTTGGAATTAGAGGGTATTATGCTAAGCAAAATAAGTCAATCAGAGAAAGACAATTATCATATGATCTCACTGATATGCAGAATTTAAGAAACAAGGCAGAAGATCACAGGGGAAGAGAGGAAAAAAATAAGCAAGATGAAACCAGAGAGGGAGACAAACCATAAGAGACTCTTACCAATCTTAGGAAACAAATTGAGGGTTGCTCTGGTGGAGGGTGGTGGTGGGATGGGGTGAATGGGTGATGGACATTGGGGAAAGTATGTGTTGTGGTGAGCGCTGGGTGTTGTGTAAGACTGATGAATCAAGACCTGTACCCCTGAAACAAATAATACATTATATATTAATTAAAAAAAAGAAAGATTTGCCAAAAGACAATGATCACACGTTAAAATAAAAGGAATGGTAACATTGTGAGTCAACTATACCTCAATAAAAATAAAAAAGGCATATTTTCAAATGAATTCCAATATTAATATGTAAAGAAATTCTCTGCCCTTTGGTTGGTGGCTGTCATCTACCTATTTTAAGATTTGATTAAAAACTATTTCCTGTGGCACCTGGGTGGTTCAGTTGGTTAAGCGTCTGCCTTTGGCTTAGGTCATAATCCCTGGGTGCTGGGGTCGAGCCCCAGGTCGGGCTCCCTGCTCAGTGGGGAGCCTGCTTCTTCCTCTTGTTTTGCCCCCCAACCCCCTGCTCATTGCTCACTTTCTCTCTCTCAAATAAATAAAATCTTAAAAAAAAAAAAACAAAAACAAAACTATTTCCCTATGACCTACCAAATAAGAAATATTGACAAAAATTAGAAAGTTGATAATATTCAGTATTGGCAAATATATTAGATCAGTGAGAATTGTCATACATTGATGGTAGCATTATAAATGGAAATAATATCTTTGAAAAATGATTTACCATGCTACACATGAACATAGCTTATAGTCCAGAAATTTCCTTTTAACTATATACCCTATGGAAATCCCCATACGTGTGTTACTGGAACTATGTAAAGAAATACTCACAATAGTATTGTGTATAATGTATCTTCTTCAAAGGGAACCACCCCAAATATCAATCACATGAGTATGATTAAATTAATTGTGGTTTATTCAACCAATAAAAAATATGGCAATGAAAAATAATTAACTGTAATAATGACTCTCAGGAATATAATATTGAATAAAAATATAGAAGACCAGAGATGCAATTTTTATGAATGTAAAATTCAATCAAAATTAAACAATATACTACTCAGATATTTATACACATATGACTACATTTTACAAAGCAATAAAATAATACAAAATTCAGAATAGTGATAGAAGTTTCCTAATTTTTTATTGTTTTGCAACTTACACATGCATATTTAGCTAATATTACATAATTGATAAAGAAAAGAAATATGAACAGCTTTGGTACTATCTCCCAATGTTTCCACAATGCATTTTGAAAAAAAAAATCCTAATTATTGTAATTGTGAGTGGGGGAAATTTAGAAGCATATCCTAAAAAAGAAGAGTTCTCTGAAATAGTCTATCTTCTATTTGCAGGATATTAATTTAAACCTCAATTATATTGGTCGAATTATATTGTGTTGCTATAATGCAAGTATAAATTAAAACAAGAATACAATTTTTAGAATACATCTTCGGTATGGGCATATTAAGAAAGTTATGTCAGAGCTTTTTAAAAATTATGTCATTTTGATACTTTCCTAATTTTTTCTTTTTTTTTTAATTGTAATATAGCAATACTTTTCTAACTGATGAAACAATTAGCTTGTCATGAAACTGTCTGTGGTCACTGCTGGATCATAGCCCATGGCCAGCTGACTATACCTTTTCTGCAGAGATCAAATATACAGAAAAACAGCCTCATTTTTATTCAGCCTCATTTCAGTCCTTTTTAAGAATATACAATAGACCGAAACTTCCATTCTCTCTACTCATATTAGCAACATTGTAGTTAAAGCTGTGATTTGACACAATTATAAAAGAAAAAGAAAACTGAGCTCCAGAATAGACATTCCCAAAGGGAAAATTTTATTTTCATTGAAGCAGACAAGATTTCAAACAAAGGCAACAATATAAATTAAATATTAAATACACAAAAAACCAACCCTGAGTTAACTTTAATTGCTATTCTCTGTGTTCCCGTATCTCTTTTGGTTGTATTTAGCCATGCTGTGGTAAGTGTAGTGGAGTTGGGTGTCTATCTCTCTCACTGAACTGTGACTCTTGGGAAAAAAAAACCTGGGTTATTATTTTTGTATCGTTTACTCCTTTCATGGTACTGAATAGTTAGTAGATCCTCAATAAAGCCTTCTCTAAATGAATGCGTGAATGGACAGATGTGTTAATTAATTAACTAACCAGATTTCTTCAGGGCCAGTGGTTTGAAAATTACATAAAGAGTAATGATATGTCATTTGCAAATATCTTCTCCCATTCTGTAGGTTGTCTTTTGGTTTTGTTGACTGTTTCTTTTGCTGTGCAAAAGCTGTTTATCCTGAAGTCCCAATAGTTCATTTTTGCCCTTGCTTCCCTTGCCTTTGGCAATGTTTCTAGGAAGAAGTTGCCGCGGCTGAGGTCGACGAGGTTGCTGCCTGCGTTCTCCTCTAGGATTTTGATGGACTCCTGTCTCACATTTAGGTCTTTCAACCATTTGGAGTCTATTTTTATGTGTGGTGTAAGGAAATGGTCCAGTTTCATTCTTCTGCATGTGGCTGTCCAATTTTCCAAATACCATTTGTTGAAGAGACTGTCTTTATTCCATTGGACATTCTTTCTTGCTTTGTTGAAGATTAGGTGACCATAGAGTTGAGGGTCCATTTCTGGGCTCTCTATTCTGTTCCATTGATCTATGTGTCTGTTTTTGTGCCAGGACCATACTGTCTTGATGATTATGACATATCAGATAAAAGGCTAGTATCCAAAATCTATAAAGAACTTATCAAACTCAAC
>NC_138370.1:84717423-84735083 GCF_054177405.1 Leptonychotes weddellii
ATATGCAAACAACGAATCATGGAACACTACATCAAAAACTAATGATGTAATGTATGGTGATTAACATAACATAATAAAATAATTTTTTTTAAATTGAAAAAAGAATAATGCATTATATTGGTTTTATGGTCATTGTATTTGGAGGATTTTTTTTGCTGCAAACCAAATATTTCTACTAGATAACAATGCTTTATTCTTTACACTGAGTTTCTTTGCCTTTTTTAAATGGAAAATATCTTTTTTTAACTGAAGTAAAATCTATAAAATAAACTAATCAACATAAGCAGATGTGTTAAATTTTTTTGGTGGTGACAGAAAGTAATGCGGTGAGGGCGCCTGGGTGGCTCAGTCGTTAAGCGTCTGCCTTCGGCTCAGGTCATGATCCCGGGGTCCTGGGATCGAGCCCCGCATCGGGCTCCCTGCTCCGCGGGAGGCCTGCTTCTCCCTCTCCCACTCCCCCTGCTGTGTTCCCTCTCTTGCTATCTCTCTCTCTGTCAAATAAATAAATAAAATCTTTAAAAAAAAAAAAAAAAGAAAGTAATGTGGTGAAATGCATGTATATGTGTATATACATGTACACACACATATGTATGTGTATACGGGGGGGTGTTCAACAGGCAACATTCCTCTATTCTGAATATTGAATATTTTCTTACTTTAAAAAAAGCCATCATACCATAAAATTGTCTTTACAAAATAAAAATTAGATAGTCCTCTAATGTTATGGTCCTCTAATGCTCATGGTTCTTAAATAACTATGTGCTACTACTAAAAATAATATTATGCCAGTTCTAGGATCTCTAGTCTTCCTTGCTTTTTGACAGTTTCACTGATTTGGATGCTTTGATCTATTTTTCTGAAAATTACATAAGAGGATTCTAAAGGTATCTAAGGAGCCAAACAAACCCAGGGGATAGGGAAGGGAGGTAGAAGCAGAAAGTCAGTACCAGTAACGCTAAGACACCAAACGGGAACTAAATTTTTTCCTTTTATTCAAATGACCAATAATCTGGTGCAGCAAAAAAAGGAGTAACTCCTCAACTCAACCCAACCGTGTAACAGAAAATCATTTCTGCGTTTGGATGTTTTACCCCAAAATAATCCCTGGAGAGGTTTTCAACTTTCCTGATGCCTGATAATAATAAAAGGAGCCATTGATCTCTTCTGACTAATTCTAAATATGGAATTCATGTTAAAAATCAGATACTAGAAATAGAAATCACCAAGTCTCCACTGTTTGGGAAGGTGAAGTATTGATTTTCCTTCTTATTGTATTTTTTTGGTGGTTGGGGGAGGGGCATATCTTTTGTGTGCAGGCCTGTTGAGTATGCATGTCTGAGTGTGTTTGTGTCTGTGTTTCTTGGGAGGATAGGGGGAGGTGGCACCAATTATCTGCAGTGGAAGTATTCATGGCTTTGAAAACAGCCATTGAGGACAAGAAGAATATAAATAATGAGAGGGAGGCAGGCTGCATTTCATAATGTTAATTTCCCTGTTCGCCGGGAAGCAAGTGAGCCTATAGATCCTGTCTCTCTCTTGCTCTTTTACTTGATGCTCAATATAATGAAGAAAGAAGCTACAGAGAACATTTCACAAAAATCTGGAAACTTAGATTTGGCGCAGCTAAGCAGCTAAAAATAAAAATCTTTAAAGCCTGATCAAACCAACCAAATATTTGGGGTCAACTAGAAAACTAAAATGCCTTTCTCATGTTATTCCTAATGGAATCTGAGGTCAAAAAGCGTAACAATGGACTCCTTCTTCCATTCAGGAGACTTCTCAGATTTTGTAGCTATTGTTTCAATTTATCAGTATAGTCCTGAAACATAGCACTGCTTTGTAACCCTCTAAAAAAGATCAACTATGCTCAAGTACTGAATGTCATTCTACTCACACCATGACACAAAAGATTTAAAGAACCATAACATTTTAAAAATAATGCATATACCTAAAAACAGAGCATGTACATATATATTCTTACACATTTGGATATATGCACAAGGTTTCACCTGGGAGTATGGAGAGTCATAAGTACCTGATCAAATTCATTCATGTGCAATGAGCATTTTCAGAGTAGTATCTATAATATACAAGACATTGTTCTAGGCACTGGATATACAGCAGACATTGGGGAAAAAAATTCTGGCCCATGTAAAATTTACATTCTTGGGGAGAGGCCACAATTTTAAAAAAGTAAATAAAATATATGAAATAGGTTGTATACTAAAAAGTGGAAAGTGCTAAGGAAAAGTAAATCATGGAAGGGAAGGAGGAAGTGTGTGGGGGGGAGGGGAAATTTTAGATGGGGTGACCCATAAAGATCTCATTGACACTGTCATTTTCCTAAAGATCTAAGTAAGAATGAGAGCGTATATCAATAGGAGTTGAGTATAGGAAACAAACTTCTGTTAGTATGTCAAACAGAAAAAAAAAACCACTTAATATAGAGAATAATGCACTTACAGGCTCAGGGAGGTCTGCCACTGATTTAAGGAGTTAAAGGACTCAACATCTTAGCTGGGATGGAAGGGACAGAAAAGACTGGTTACTATTATCATCATGAAACCACAGTGTCTAGATATGCATGAAGCTGGGGACAGGTTCAAGGATACTGAGGCTGCCACTAATTACAACTCCCTCAAAGTACTCACGCAGAGCAAAGATGGCTTGTACCTTGCCTCTATGTTTTAAATTACTCACAAGTGCCTATTGGTGGTAACTATTCACATCAGAACTATACTGATAAATTGAAACAATAGCTACCAAATCTGAGAAGTATCCTGAATGGAAGTGTTAGGAGTTAGTTGGACAGTTAGGTAGCCAGGGCCAGGGTCCCCGACAAGAAAATATGGAGTCAGAACAGCTAAAATAAAACAGCACTGACATCCTGGTTTACAGCTTAGACAAGACCGAACTGACATTCTGCTTTGCAGCCTTTGCAGAAATGACTTCTTCAAAATGTCATAAAATAAGACAATTAACCACAAAAGCATGTGTCAATATCATGGGCAAGGGGCAGTTAAGACCTAGGCCCCCAGATGTCAGCAAAAAAAGGACCATCAGCACAGGGACATTAACCTAAAGGGTAGAGAGATATGTAACCAAAGCCCTGATTGGCACGACTCAACACACCCTGATTGCTTAAGAAAGTTCCACAAAAGACTCATAAAAACCCCTAAACTTAGAAACTCTGGGGGCAATCCACTAGGGTCCCCCTCCCTCTCTGGGAGCTTTATACTCTTGCTCAATATACTTTGCTTTGCTGCCCCTCACTCTTCATCCGGTCTACCTCTTCATTCTTCCAAGCAGCGGGACCAAGAACCACCAGGCACTAAGGGGACAAAAAATCCTGTAACAGGAGTTCATTGTTATGCTTTTTGACCTCACATTCCATTAGAAATAGCATGACAAAAACATTTTAGTTTTCTGGTTGACCCTAGATAATTTAATCGGTTTGGTGAGGCTTTAAAGATGTTCATGTTTTGCTGCTTAGTTGCATTATATCTAAATTTATCAGGATGGAACTCCATTGTGAATTGAGGAAGATCTGTATATAGACCAGAAAAGAGGTTCAATACATTGTAGGTCCTGATAGGGATAACATATTACTGCAGCAAGGATACTAGAAGGCATAAACTAGAGGGAAAATCCTAAGAACAGGATCATCAAAATTAAAAGATAATGGAGTGATTGCAGTTATTAATAATGACAAGATCTGTGATCATGAGATAGTGAATTTATAAAGGAGAATCAAGGACATGATTATTGTAGGGGAAACAATTCAAGAATTGAAAGGCTGGAAATGTGCATGTTTCATGAAAGTGGATAATGAAATCACCAGGGGTCTGACGGGAGTAATAAAGGAGAAGCAACAGTGAGGCCAAAGCCAGAGCCTTCCAAGAAAAATGAAAAGTGCCCAGGGTCTGCTAGATGGCTACAATACGGAGGAAGTATAGGTTGTGGTTTGGTCTGATGGTGTGAAATTCAAAGGTGGGGAACGTACAGGAAAGGAAAGGAAATTGGCTTGGAAGTGCCTGAGTGGAACAGAGGATGATCTCTCTCACGTCCATGCCAGGTAAAATGACAAGCATGGAAGGGGAGAACAGTCACCCCCCAAGGGGGTGTAGGGAATCCTGGATCTTCAGGGGACAGCCAGGTTTCTGGTATAGCAAGATAGGGAAATGTCCATTCAAAGAAAGGTTGAAAGTATTGCTGAAGCCTGATGGTGAGTCTGTTGAAGTTACGGAGAGGTGGCAGATAGATGCAAAAAAAATTTAAAAAATAAATGATGCTGCAGAGCTCTGTAAGGATTAGAGTCTGGGGAAAAGGAGTCACTTGGTAGTCCTGGGCATCGTGAGGTAACTGATGAAAACAAGAATGAAGAGAATAGTACGGTCATTTATTCCTAGCTGTAGCCTCGTTCCAACTGTTGGGAGAATGTAGGGATGTGAGTCTTTCTTGGAGTAGGTACATTTCTGGGGTTCTGTCTTGACCCAACCAAAAGAGATGTGGAGGATGACAGGAAGAGGTGATTTCAGTTTAAATCATTTTATTTTGCTACCAAAATAAGACAATATTTTCATGTTTTAGAGATTGATTCTTCTAAATGGAAGTATCTTCAGCTTTACTTTCTTTCCTAAATTAGTAGATTTACACAAGGATTGTGGGTGAGAAAAATTAGAAGCACAGTTGATTACAGTGCCAAAACCAAATTAAAAACGATGCTAAGAACCCATAAAGAGGGGCGCCTGGGTGGCTCAGTTGATTGGGCAGCTGCCTTCAGCTCAGGTCATGATCCCAGGGCCCTGGGATTGAGCCCCTTGTTGGGCTCCCTGCTCTGTGGGGAGCCTGCTTCCCCCTCTGCCTGCTGTTCTCTCTGTTTTTGTTTTTTTGTTTTTTGTTTTTTAAAAGAACCCGTAAAGAAATAGGACCATACGTCCTTGCAGGGAAGCTGATATCAGAAAAGATCTGTGCCATGGATTCACCGTGGGTTGTGGTATCAGGTCAATTTAGCTAAATTGCAAAGCTAGGACTACACTTTCTACGATTGCCTTTCTTTCTATTTTCAAGTGAGCCTTGGTCACAGTAGCTATTGTTTGGATGCTTCAGGCAGTCATATTTAGTTGACCAAACATCAGTGCAAAGGGTGTCTATACGGCTGCACCTCAGACACATCGCCACTTGCCTGCTGGCTCACCTTGTTGTGTGGGACAGTAGCCAGAACTGAGGTGCCCTAGCTGCTACCTTTTGCTTCTCCAACTTCTGGACCAGATGTGTTTAGTTCCATGACAAAGGGCACTGGATTATCTCCATGTCACCCCATCAACAAAACGGGAGGTGTGAAGAAGGTGAAAGGCTGACAAAGATTCCAATATTGACAATGGGGTCCAGTGTCTCCTTGTTCTTCCACACTTCATACTCCTCATCTCTCCCCAACTATCTGCCCTGCTGACCTCAGTCTCCAGAAACATAACCCTTACACAGATTGTTGAACCAGTTCCCACGAATGCATAAGGTCAAATCGGTGTAATAAATTCTCATTATGTATCACTCCTACTAGTTCAGATACATTCCCTTACTTGCTATATGATAATCCAATAGTTAATTAACTTCGCTAAGTCCCAGTTTCTCTTCCTGTAAGATGCTAATAATATATCTACTTCAAAGAATTCTTGTAAAAAAAATAAGATAAGTATGTAAAGTACTTAGCACAGTCTCTGGCACCTAATGGTTACTCAGTAAATGGTGGCTCTTACACTGAAGATAAAATAAATTTTCAACATGGCTTTGATTACACCAAATTCTATTTGTAATCAACTCGATGTTCTCCTCCTTGAGACAAGGCAGCATTTTTATTCTTAATTCGTTTTATCTTCTTTAATAACTCTAAGGAAAGTAAAAGATATTATTTATAGGAGAAGTCTGTTCCTGAGAAGCATATATATCAGGATACATTATTTTTAGTCATCAGTTGTCTATGGATTAAGATATTATTATCTAGTAAAAACTATATCACAAAAATATTAATGGCACATTTTTAGATAGAACAAAATATAAATAATAATTAATTGAGAGAAAAGTTCTGAGCTATCCTAAAAGATACAAGTATACTATTTAGATGGTTGTGGAAAAGGGAAAAGAACATCAATAAATCTCTGAAAAATCCACCTTCATAAATGTCCAAAAACATGCTATTTTTATCTGGAATTTTTTTTCAATTTAAGGGAATTTTGATTAAAGGGGTCCTTTAAAAATCAATTTACTACAAAATTATTTTCACTATTATGTTTTTATTCAAGACAAGTTTTTATTTTTACTTTCAGGTGTTATTCCTAAGTAGTTATATTTAAAGATAACATTAGTTTAACAAAATAATCCTATGTTTGCTTGCCAAGCATGTTGAATATACAAAAACTTATCCCTTATTATTAGCTTGTAGAAGACTTTTTCCTTCTTTCCTTTAAATTAATGCATGTGTTTTACTGAAGTGAAAAAAAAAAAAGCTTTTATTTAATCACATTTTCAGATGACTATGAAGTTGGTTGACCTTTTGTAACATTCATTCATGTCTGTAAGACAATGTTAACAGACTGATTAAAAGTTAATACAAAGATTAAGACTGTTGAGCATTGGGGAATCTCTTACTTTCAAGGAGCATCTTTAATAATTCTGTCCCTAATCCCTTCTGTTTCAAGAGATAACCATTTATTTCCATTTCCAAGAGAGTCCATCTGCTCACATGGCTTGAGTTCAGAAGGAGTGGAATCCAATAACTGAAAAAGAAGTGAACTTTCTTTTGTGCCTCAGCAAAGTGAGCATCCCTCCCAGGACAGCAGCAGTCTCAGTGGTCATGACACAATCACAGGGACTCAGAGAGATAAATGAATAACTGACAAGAATATAAATGGGAGCCTTTGACTAAGCACGACTCAGAAAGAAGAATAAATGTACATGTTCCCAAGCACTCACCAGCAGAACACAGCGGCAGAAAAGATCTGGGTTAAAAAAGAAATTTATAAACACAAAGAGGAAGAAGATAAAATTCTATCAATATCAAATAATATTAAATTATTATCATTCTACTTAAGGTCTAGGCAGTCTATTATCTTGGTTTTAACTGTTTATAAGAATCTATTTTATTTTCTCTTCCAAAAAGAGCAAGTATTACTGCTTGACTTATCATGTTTGTATTAAAGACCCTTCAACCACAAATAATACAGCGGCCTGAGAATGGAGAAACAGCTAGAGATGAATAGCGTACTAATATGGAAAGGGTAGAAGAAAGGAAAAAGCAATAACACCTAGAATGATAAGCAGGCCTGACAGCTAATTCTGATCCCTGTTCTGCATATTTAGCATTAGTAGGCCAGCAGTAGTTAACTAATAGAAGCAAGAAAAGTAATAAGATCATCTTATATTTGTTTTGTTTTTTTAAGATTTTATTTATTTATTTGACTGAGAGAGAGACAGCAGGAGAGGGAACACAAGCAGGGGGAGTGGGAGAGGGAGAAGCAGGCTTCCCACCGAGCAAGGAGCCCAATGTGGGGCTCGATCCCAGGACCCTGGGACCATGACCTGAGCCAAAGGCAGATACTCAACGACTGAGCCAGCCAGGAGCTCCAAGATCACCTTATATTTGAAGAACAGTTTAAACTTTTTCTAAGTCTTCTCAAATGGTTATTGTCAAGGAAGGAAATGAAAATTTAAATAACTTGCCAAGGCCAAAAAATTAATGAATGAAAATCTGGCTTGGAAAACCATATTCCTAAGTGCTATACCACTGTTCTCTTCAGTAACAGTGCTGCTTTCAGAAGAAAGACTTCTATCAGGAATCACACGCCTCAACATCTGGATATCTAACTCATAACACAATGTCATTCTGTAGTCTGAAAAGCCTTCACCTATCATTTAGCCAATGTGTCCTAACGTGTTCTAAAGGAAGACCTTTTTTATAAAATATAAAAATATTTTTCCAATCCCCACAAGACTGCAATTGGACTTTTCGATTCAAGTGATTATGGAAGTATATAAAGCATATGAATTCAAGGTCTCCTTGCATTATTCCAAGGTTCATAATATGGAAACAAGTGATTTAGTCCAATCCTCTCATTTTACAGGGAGGAATCCAAAACCCAGGGAAATTAAGTGAATCACCCAAGGACATAAAGCAAGTTATTCAAAGAACCCAGAGTGCGACTCCTCTCTGCTGCTTTCCCTCCTCTTTCATTTGGGAACAATTTCTTTTTTGTTTCCCTCTTGGCATATTGTGGTTGCAGTTATCATGAGATTTTAATTCTATTTTGAGTGGTTGGTTGACTTGGCAACACTATTTTCCATACAGCCTCTACTTCATTCCAGTAGAGAATCCAATGATTTCTCTGTTTTCTGCTACTGATTGATAGAATGCCAACAAACTGAGGAGATTCAAGGAAAGAGAAATTCATTAAAAACAAAGATGACTGAAGAAAATTACTAGGAAAAATAAATTTGGGGTGTTTATCTTTGCCATCAGTCAAATAATGAATTAAACTGAGTGTTTCAATGAACCCTATTCTTTCCTTTGCTTATTGGGGGAAACCTTTCTATGAGGCCTTGCAAAAGCAGAAAGATAGATCAAATACCATACATATCATAAATCACTGAGGTTGTCTAGTATCCTAGGAGTTGTCTCAAAAGTTACTTTGTGATGATCTCACTTTGAATGAAGAAAAAGATAAAATAGCAGCCTATATTTTAGAATTTTCTTATGCAGTAGTTTTAATTTTTGCAAATGAAAAAGTAGTACTAAATATGTACTTTGTTCAGGCAGTGACTTTGTTTTGTTTCAAAATGATCAATTACTAAAAGACAAAATCTTATTTGGTCAGTGTGATTTGCCATGAAACATGTTTTGAGTTTTATGACCTTTATTCATTATCTTGCATGCCTAACCGTGATAAAATAACTGTGCCTGAAATGATGGACTCTCATCTCTCTGACTAGATTTTAGGAGAAATTAAGCCAATGAGAATTCCAGGTGGAATTATTTCAGTCTCATGGAGGATGTACCAATCAGGAACAACTTCTGATGGACAGAATAAGCTGGGGATGTTGGGAAACCAGTCTGAGTGAAGGCTGAAGGGACCATTTAAACGGTCAGATCCCCAGTCAAGGTGTCACATTTCTACTATATGTAACTTGCCTGTTCACATAATTCTTTGGGCTTTAACCATACCCCAACATTTTTCCTGCAAGTAAAGCTCAACAATAAAAAAACCGAACATCCCAAGCAATAAAGTTCAAGAAGGTTATTATTTCCATTTTCCCCTGGCCACATCCCATAGAGGAAGATTTTTGAAACTATGAAATTCTCAATATAACAGCTTTAGATTGCTGGCCAGAGAGACAGGTAAAACAAAGGCAGGCAGAAATCATTCAGGCAGCAGGGTAAATATACACAACCAATAGGGATTACAGTGTTTCGTCAAATCGAATCAGATACTTAAAAGTTGTTACAAAGGTTATAATAGTTTTTAAATGAATGAAGATGTAGTCACTCAGATTGCAAGAAAGTGTAGGCTTGAATATTCCCTTTGCTGTAAGTTGAACAAATAATTAATCTACAGGTTCTCATAGAATCCTCCAAGATGCAGTGCCTAGATCCATTGTCCACAGCCCCATTCCATGACTTGCACTCAAATCTGTTAAGTTTGTACACCTCACATCCTTCCTAGTAAAGCTTCATTATCGTCAGGGGGCAGATCTTCTTGCCATGGTCCTGGCTCACAGAATAACCCACATCTGAGACAGTGCTAATATCACGGCAGAAGAATAGCTGGTATACCCTACAGCGGCTCTTAGTGCTTCTGCTCAGAACTAGCCCACACACTTCTGAAAATATACTCTTCCGCTTCCATGCCATTGGCCAATGCAAATCTCCCAGCCTGACAATCTAAACAGTAGACAGAAGTATATAATTTTCCTTTAGGAATAAACCCTTTTTGCTCTAATGATGTGTTTCACCCTAAGTTGCATTTAGTTTGATATCAAAATTCATGTTATGACTATCTTGTGAAAGATATTTTTCTGCTATATTTTTTACCTCCCTCTGTTGTTAGCCTTTCCGACCTCTCCTATTTTCCAAATCTCTCTCACACATAAAGATGTTTAAAATATAGTCCGTGTTAAAAAATGTACTGCTGGATCTTGAATTTTAGCCAATATGGGTATAAAATATTTTTTCTTAGTTGGTACATTGTTGTAATCACTATCGGGGTTTTCTTTCATCTAACTTCTCTTTTTAGATTCATTACACTATATTCTGTTTATTTTGTCCCCCTTCCATACCGTCATGAGTTGTAGATCAGATAGATTTTCTCCTCTTTTTGTCGTACTTTTACATTTTTCCATTATGTATTTGTATTTCAGTGTCTACCCCCTTATTAATCTGTGTGCCTATACCTCAAGCAAAACAAGGATATTCTTCTGCTTTCACCACCTTTGGCCTCCTGTTGATGTCATCTGGAGTTTATTTATGGATTGTTATGGGTATCCACCTTTTAGACATTGTTTTCTTAGGCAACAATAAACTTTAGTAAGTTCTACACCCCCTTGCTTCCCGTATCTTAATGCATTTCACCTAGTTTTACTTCTCTTCCAGGTGTAATATATTTTCTAATATTCTTTCAGAGAGGTCTTTTTGTAATAAATATTCTGAGCCCATTTATACCTTAAAATATTTTTATTAGCTCACATTTAATTAATTTAACTAAAAAGGAAATTCTAGGTTTAGATCATTTTCCTTCAACAATTTGAAAACTCTTACATTTTTATGCCTCATTTGCCTTAAAAAATTGATATCACTGTAATTCTCATCCTTGAACCCTTGAGATGACCTTCTTTTCTTGCTAGAAGCATTAAAAATGGCATTTTCATCTTTGATATTTTTATATTTCACTATTATACATCTAAATGTACATTTTTTTCTTTCTTTTCGGCATCTCATGTACCTTTTCAAATTGAGACCTTATATCTTTTTTTTTTAAGGGGGGATGAATTCTCAATTATTATTTTTTAAAATATTTTCTTCCCCTCATGTACTATTTCTGCTTCTGAGCTCTCCTTATAGCTGATGGTTAAATTCCTAATTCTATGCTCCATTTTTATTTTATCGTGTTTTCTTTTTCTGTCTCTTCATTCTAAAAACTTCCTGGACTTGTTTTTTAGCTCACTGATTTATTCTTTGGTCAAATTCAATCTGCTATTAAACCCATCCACTGAGTTTTTATTTCAAAATTAGTCTTCTCTTAACCAATATCTCCAATAGATTCTTGTTAATAACCCAATTTCTGCTTCGTGTTTTCAATATTTTTCCCATCTTACATATCTACTAAGCCAATTTCAAATTTGTGCCTATTTTATTAGATTCACTTCCTCTGGTGTGGGTTGTTTACCTTTTTTGTTGTTTTTCATGGTTATTTCCCTCAAACTTCACTATGAGCTCATCTTTTAAGTATTTGGTATTATCAGTTGTCGACTGATAATGATTATTAGAGGAGAAGATAAAAACCTAAATCTTAGCATATGCACCAAGGGTGAATTTATGGAGTGGGAGGGAGGACACATTCCAGGGGAGAGAGCTTCTTGACTGACATCTGAGTCTAACCATCTACTCTGTTTCTTTTCCAGAAACCTTCTATCTGCAAAGGAATATTTTAGACTCTCTGCCCAGGGCTCTGCTCTTCTTTTGAGACCACCACTATTTGACACAATTGCCTTATCCAGAGGGAAGGGGGAAAAGAAAACATTCAAAGGATGTCTACCTTCCCTGCACTTGTTGTAGCCCCCATCCCAGCCAGACTCCAAATGGCCTTGATATCACGCCGATGCAGGGAGCATAGTAGGTAAAGAAAAGAGCATACCTGGAAAATTCTTTCCCAGCATCTTCTGTCTGTGGTTCTTTTGGATTCCTAAAAGAAATCTTGCTATCTGCTAAAATGGGCTCCCATCTCTTCTGTGACCTCTCCATTGTTGTGTTTTAGTGAGGAAGTCAATAGCCTGTTAATTTGTCATTTTTCTGGAACTTGTACACACACACATGTATGTGCATTATATTGTTCATCAGAAGATACATTTGACTCTCAGTGACTATGCGTGTGACTTCACAATAACCTTAGGTGAGACCATCTTCTCAGTTTCTACTATTTATTATCATTTAGTTTGTATCAACCTAGAGGGCAATTTGATAAGTCTGGGATTTATTCATCTCTCTCTCTCTCTTTATCTATATGTCAACTTACCTACCTAGCTATCTGGATAAATTAGAGTTCAATCTAACATTTGTTCAGTATGATTGTCTAAACCAGTGGGATATTTGATAATGACTTATCTCACAGGTATAAGTATTGTAAAGAACAACATTTCCCAAAATGTTTTTATTAAAGAAATATAGATAAATGGTTAATTCATTTGTTTAAACAAATGTTACACAATTACCTTTACTAAAGCTACTCAGAATTCTTAATATATTAATATACATTGTGAATCTTTGGGAGGAAGTTATAGCATAAAATATATAAGCTTAGGATTTTAAAGTTAAAAACATGGCTTATAAAATAATGTGAGCATGTGAAAAATTTATTTAATTTATTAAATGTGAAAACCAGGAGAAGGATGATTTGAAGAGCAGAAACTTATATAGTCCCTCAGAAAAAGCATGCTTAATAACTTTGCTAAGTTACAGACAAAACTGGTTTATATCCTATAAGACAGTAAAACTATAACCTTGGGGTAATCATTTTCACTCATCAGAACTAATTTTCATCTCTACCTCACAAAAAGTTAACCTGTACCTCACAAAACTTAAGCCTTAGTCAATATTAAATTGAACTTCAAAAAAACAAAGGACCTCCACTTAAATAAATAATCCAGGGACGGGCCTGTTAGACAATGCTCAAGCATGACATTGAAAGGACATGTAGTCATCCTTGTTTTGAAATATATTTTTCAAATATATTAAGTTCTCTTTTCAATGGATATCTACTAGGATTAGTATTTCTATATCTCTACTTTGGAAAACATTAGACTAGCCCATACATAAGTACAGACATCAAGAAATCACCTAGTTAAAGAATGGGTAAAATCTGAACTAGCATTGAGTAACACATATATTATTCACTTCTTTTTACAACATGCTGTTGCATGTCATCTTTTGTTTATTCTTTTTCTTCTCTCTCCTTTTCTTTTATTTTTTCTTCTAAGACCTATTCTTACTTCCTCTATTAAACTCATATATTGTTCGTTGTCTCTAACTATGATGTCCTAGACAACTAAAAACACATATTTTGATTATGGCCCACCCTGAGAACACAGAAACCAAACATCTGATACCCCACCCTAACACCAACTCACCAGTTACCTAATGAATTTCTTCTCTAAAACCTGTGTGTTGCCTTTGGAACTTCCCTTTCATAATAAAAACTCCCTTTACTTTCTCACTTTCTTCATTGTTGGTATACCATGAGGAGACCGTCCTCCCAAAACCTTCTCCAAGGATGTAGCCAATGTGCTCCATCACTCCACTGCCTCAGAATCACAAGGTGGGAGGGTGTCCTGTTTATCATTTCTAAACGATTAACACACTATACTACTTAACTCTTGGTTCCTTTGAAGCTTGTGCCCCTGCACTCTTTTTCTTTGCCATTATATCTTAATATCTAGGCCACAAATGAGCATTCTTTGAATATTAAAGCATCTTCTTTTGGTCTTCCTCAGGTACTATCATAACTTTAGGGGATTTCAGTCTATACCATAACCATTCAGTTTCCAATTCCATCACTGTCTGTTACTTTTGTTCTTCCATTTTGTGGTGACCTACAAACTCTTCACCTCTTTCTCTTCTTCTCATTAATCCCCTTTTCTTTCCAGTTATTTTCTATATAGCTTTGATTGCATGAGCCATCCCTTCAGTATATTTATTTCCAAATATGTTCAATTTTCTTTAGAGATTTTGTCTTATCTGAGGGAAGTATATCATTCATAAACAAAACCCCTACAACAGTGATCAAAGATAGCCTTGAATTCATAGAGATGTCTTAGGACTGTTTCAGAACTACCCCTTCCCACCCCCACCCCCCTTTACAAAGGATAGATGTCAGAACAACATGGCAGATCAAAGTCTGAGTAGTCTGGAAGGCAAATGTAAAAGTCACATCCCTTCTGAATAACTCAAAAGAAATCTTAGAGGGTTGAACTAATATGAATGATGAGATAAGAAAATATCTGAGATTTGATGATCTAGGGATCATCCAAACTGGTTGAACTGGACATATTAAGCCAGGAAAATTTGCTGGAGATTATTGCAAAGATTTTGATCTTATCAAAAATCAAGGATATAAACTGGAATAAAAAGGCTGGAGAGTCAGGGGGAAAAATAAATAGCCTTTTCTGGATGCTAGGAATCAAGAATGAAGAGAGAGTGATGTAATTAACTACAGGGAGCATATCATTGTTCTTGAAGACAGAAGTTAAATCTGATGTCTAGAAGGGAAGAACTGTACTCTTTCAGATACCACCAGAATGCCACTCAGAAAATTATCCTCGGCCAGAAATGGAAAGAATGGATAACTCTTTCTAGGAGGCAGTAATTTTATATACCAACATGTGAGAGCCAAAGACTAGGAAAGGTCAGCATCTAACCAACTCTTATTGAAGGAAAATCCCCTCAGGAGTACAGCAGGCTGGGGTATGACTGTTCATCCCTGAAAACAACTGGGGAGGCTGAAGTGGTATTTGGTATGTGTTGCTTTCTAACCATAAGGTTATGCTTGAAGTCACATTCCCTGCTAAAATGTTGGTAAGTAAATTAGCCCTTTCCCTAGAAATTCTCATTCCTTATAGTAAAGTAAGTCTGGACAACCAAATGCCAGTCTATTTGAGATCAATAGAGACTTGGTTGGTCCAAAGAGGAAGAGTCCTATCTTTTCAGCCACAAGTTATTGATGTATTAATGTAAACCACAAAGATGGGAAATAGCTGTAGAGAACCCTGATCCTGCTGATTTGGCCATGGAGCTGAAAATATAGCTAATCTAAACTGTTTCCATGGCTCTGATCTGGAAAATATAAATGATTTCAGCCACATAAATTTAAAAAATAGAATTCCTTTTATTTAATCAATTTCATCACTTATTTTTTCATAGTGATACCTCATTATAAAACTCATGTCAATCTGACTATAATTCTCAGCTCACCATCAATGTTGCAAATATTTTGTTCTAAGTAGACATGTGAAAACTTAGATTTTTGTACACCAATTTGTAAGAAGCATTATACCTAATGCTTCTTAGGGTTAAGTTTATGGTTTGGAAGTTAATTGCAACAGTTTTTTGGATATGATACAAAAATCAAAAGCAACAAAAGCAAAAATAAACATGTGAGAGTATATCAAACTAAAAAGCTTTTGCATAGCAAAGAAAACCATCAACAAAATGAAAAGGCAACCTATACTGAGTGGGAGAAAATATTTGCAAATCATATATCTGATAAGGGGCTAATATCCAAAATACATCCAGAACTCATATGACTCAATAGCAAAAACACAATTTTATTAAAAAATGGGCAGAGAACCTGAACAAACACTTTTCCAAAGAAGACATACAGATGGCCAACAAGCACACAGAAAGATGCTCAACATCATTAATCATCAGAGAATGCAAATCAAAACCGCAATGAGATATTACTTTACACCTGTTAGAATGGCTATTATCAAAAAGACAAGAAATCGCAAGTGTTGGTAAGAATGTGGAGAATGGGAACCCTAGTGCACTGTTGGGAATGTGAATTGGTGCAGTCACTATGGAAAATTGTATGAAGATTTCTCAAAAAATTAAAGTTAGAACTACCATACATTCCAGTAATCCCACTCTATTTATCTGAAGAAAATGAAAACACTAACTCAAAAAGATATATTCACTCCCATGTTCATTGCAGCATTATTTACAATAGCCAATATACAGAAACAACTTAAGTGTCCATCAGTGAATGAATGGATAAAGAAATTGTGGTATGGAATATATATTTATGACAACATGAATGGACCTTGAAGGCATTATGCTAAGTGAAATAAGACAGATAGAGAAATATCAAATGATCTTCATATGTGGAATCTAAAACAAAGAAAAAACAAAACAAAACTAACAGCAGCAACAACAAAAAAAAACAGGCTCAGAGATAAAGAGAAAAAATTGGTGCTTGCCAGAGGAGGGATGTAGAGGTGGGAGAAATGGGAGAAAAGGTCAAAGGGTAAAAAGAAAAAAAAAAATAAATAAATGAAGGCTTCAAAAATCACAAAATTTTCTAGCTAAGATTCTGTAAATAATATAGTTTAATTGCTCCGACTTCTTTCAGCCAACTCACTCATTTTATAGACTTAGATACTAAGAGCCAGAGAAATTAAAAAAATTACCCAAGATCTTATAAACAGAGACATGCAAATTATGTCCCTCTTAGTTTTGACTCTCTCTTATAGTGCTGAAGTTAAAAGGTTCTATGCCCGTGACTGTGTTTAGAAAAGCATATTCCAAAACCTTGGACATTGTTGGAGTGCAAAGACTGGTACACATTTCTCCAAAAAGTAAAACTTCTAGCTTCCACACATGAGTAAGTATTCCATGGTGAGTATATAGAAGAAAGCAGTAATCTCTGACTCATCTGAGGGTAAAATAGTAAAGACAACATGACAGCCAGGATGGAAAGTGATAAGGTGAATTGACAGGTGACATGATGGATAATAATTATAAATTAAGCAATCAGATGAAAAGTATGGTACAGCTTTAAAATTGTGATTTGGGAAATTTGTTGTCTCTAAATGTAAAACACAAATTTTAAAAATGACAATCAATTGTATTTGCTCAATGTTTTTTTTTTCTCCTATCCAAATGACATTTATTATTCTGGAAGGGTGCACTTAAAAATCACTAATAACTCCTAGAGTAAATATTTCTAAATATTTGACCAAAAATATCATGGTTTACATTAACACTAATACTTATTTTTCAAACCTCACAAGGCTACAAACAATCTGAGACAGCTTTAAAAATATAGTTCAGTCTTCCCAAATGTACTAAATGAAATCAATAATCAACGTAGATTTGTTTGAGAAATTTGGGAAGGGCACCTCTCATAATATTTGAGCAGAAGACTAGAATCGAGACTACAATCCAAACCATCACTCAACAATAGAGCACTGCACTTGTGTGAGTGTGTGTGTGCAAATGTTAAGACCTGGGGGTTTAGCATTTCTTTTTAAAATGTATAATGCACTTTGCTGCTGTGGTGAATAATTCATCAAACAATCACTGGTGTGTGTATATGTATATTTGATGTGGAAGGTCACCATCTATTTTTAGAGGTCTGTACCCTAACCGTACAGTGCTTCTGAATTCAATTTATAGAAATACCGTGAAATGCCATCGTCCCTTGATGTGACAATGCAGTTTTAATCATTACTA
Source organism: Leptonychotes weddellii (assembly GCF_054177405.1). NCBI lineage: Eukaryota > Metazoa > Chordata > Mammalia > Carnivora > Phocidae > Leptonychotes > Leptonychotes weddellii. The sequence goes on from NC_138370.1 coordinate 84,734,912, forward strand.
TACCTTCAGGTTCTTCTAATTAGTCTTGGAGCAAAATACTATGCCTTAGTACTCATTTTTACTCATTTATATTTCATGCTCATGCTGTTCATTTAGAGAAATTGAAATTGTGACAAGTGATGCCTGAGCACTGCTGATAATCTCTGCCACCTGAGTTTCTGCTCAGTAGGCT
>NC_138370.1:84735583-84958099 GCF_054177405.1 Leptonychotes weddellii
GCTCTCTCTCTCTCTGTCAAATAAATAAATAAAATCTTTAAAAAAAAAAAATTAAAACTTGCTCTTAAAAAAAAAAACCCTCTGCAAACTGCTCAAGGAATCAAGGAAGGATAAAATTTACTTTATATATATGCAAGCCAATGTATCTTGCACCTTTGTAAAAGCTAATATAAAAACCATTACAAAAATTCCAGTTTTAAATTTTGGCTCAACAATTCATTTATTCATTCAATCACCAACTAAGTAAATATCTACTATGTGTCAAGTGGTGCTGTTTGGTCTGCATCTATGAGAATATAAACATTAAATTAAATATCTTTTCATTGGCTGAGGTGGAGAACCCCAAACAGATTATTGAAAATAGGGTATTGAGTAAATTTGATAATCTCACTTTTAAGGATTTTTCTATGAATAGCGAACTCACAAATTAATTGGATAACAAATCATATGTAGGATTATCTTATCTATTTAGTATGCTACTTAATTATCTAAGTCAGAATCTAATCTTTTCTGAAACCTCTATATTATTTTCAATACAGCAGTTGGCTAAATCCCATTTAGCAATTTTCAATTTGATATAAGGATGAGGACTCTGAACGTGTACTCCTGCCCTTTGTGGGACCCTATCTCAAGAACTGAATTAGTCAAAACTAATTATAGAATAAATCTGAAGACTCATAAAATAGAGTGGTTTTATTTTTTAAAAAAGCATCATAAGATACATTACTGTGGTCACTAAAAATTACCTTGGGTAGTATTACTTTTTTCCTTTTATATTCTTACATTCACTTCAAAAATAGTTTCACTATGTCTTGAAAAATTCCTTCAGCTCTGACATTTCTGGAAAGGAACCACAGAATGCTTATATCAATAATAACAATAATATATTTCTACTTTATTTAACTATAAACAGACTGAAATTTTCATGTAAACATTAATTCTATTATAGTTGCTTCATTTTTTTTAAGATTTTATTTATTTATTTGACAGAGAGAGAGATAGCAAGAGCAGGAACACAAGCAAGGGGAGAGGGAGAGGGAGAAGCAGGCTTCCCTCGGAGCAGAAAGTCCGATGTGGGGCTTGATCCCAGGACCCTGGGGTCATGACCTGAGCCGAAGACAGACGCTTAACCGACTGAGCCACCCAGACGCCCCCATAGTTGCTTGATTTTTAACTGATTCTCTTAGTTTTGTCCAAAGACAAGTGAAGTACTTTTTTTATACATGGCAATTCATAAGTCTTCCAGGTAATTCCCTTTATGTATCATATTTGTAAATCAGTCAGCTATTAAATTAATGGCAATTGATCATCAAAAAGTAAATAGTCAATACTGACCAAAAAGAAATCTAAAAAAACTCTGACCTATAAACATCCCATATAAACCCACTACTATAAATTCCTTATGAGTTGATTTTATTGACATAAAACAGGAAACTTTTTGATAATTATAAATTATCCTTCCAATTTTTTCTTGTACTAGTCTCCCTTCCCATCTGATTAAGCTCTCTTCCAAAGAATTTGGTATTCTCTCATCTCCCACAACACCAGTTTACTCAGGAGCACCATCTTCTGAATTGTGCAGGTGGTGGTATGTAAGGTGCGGAGCAGGCCTTGGGCTTTGGAAGTAGAGAACATTTGAGTGGGGGAGGGACAGCAAACCCAACAGCTGACACTTAAAGTAAACACGGAGATTATGTTAACTCATCCAGTTCTGTTAATAAAATCTTACTGCAGGAAAAAAAAAAAAATCTCTCTAATGGCAATAAAAATTCAAGAATATGTATATTGTTTCCAGTCTCTAAGTTACAAAACTCAATTAAAAAAAAGTCTAGACCAATCATTGATTGAATAACCACTTTTTTAAAAAGATTTTATTTATTTGAGAGAGAGAGTGTGAGAGAGAGAGCACAAGCAGGGGGGACTGCAGAGGGAGAGGGAGAAGCAGGCTTCTCACCGAGCAGGAAGCCCAATGCAGGACTCGATCCCAGGACCCTGGGATCATGACCTGAGCCAAAGGCAGACATTTAACTGACTGAGCCACCCAGGTGCCCCGAATAACCATTTTTTATGTAAAAAAAAAAAAAAAGACCAAATTATTTTAATCTGTTTATCAAAGAGCCAAATAAATGGGAGAAACAGAAACTGTATTCCAATACAGTTTACATAGACTTTCAGCTATAGCTCATTTGGTAAATCTAAAAGCCCATCAAAGGTAGATTTATGGAAGAAACATGACCAGGACTTTGTTTTTACACTGCAGATATAACACTGTAAACAACACATATGAATTTCAAGAGTAGAAAGCATGTAGAATTCAATATTTATGTTAACTAGCTGACACATAAGCCTCTTGTTGGTTGTCAATTGGCTGTTTTAAAATTAAAGGCCAAACTGGAATGCTTTCACATTTTCCTTTTCCTTTCTGTTGGACTAAACAGATACGCACTAAAAGCAGTTTAAGAGAGAATGGTGTAATAAAACAGCAGGTATATCTGTTGATTTCTCAGGTAAACATCCATAATTGGTAAAGGGTATTTACAACAAGAAGGCACTTCTCATTCACTATCAATAACCTACTGCGATTGGATGGCCCAGGCTCATTCCACAGGACTACTGACACATGGTCCAAACACATTTGTCCTTCCCAAGGTTTATAGAGGCACCAGACTGTGTGACTGTGGTTTATGACAGCAATTACTTTCTTTTTGGCTGTAAACAACAGAATGTATAAGAGTAGTCACAAAATACTGTTCCACACCATTTTAAGAATAACCAACGAGGTGGTCACTCCACTGCTGGCCTTTCACCTTGATAGTAGCAAATGAGCTCTTGTGCAAATGTTATAGCTTTGCATTCTACACTTGCATAGCATGCTAATGCAGCAATAACTTTCCAAATTAAAAATTCTATGTTCTGTGTGAGGTTTTTCTTTTAGTCTCATATTCTTGTCGGTAGTAGTTAAATGGCTATAATCAATTTTAACAGTTAACAATCAAACCGTCTATGTTGAATTTAGAATCCTATGAAATGTTAGTATCTCCTATAACTTCAGATGAAGGAGAACAAGCAGAATCAGAAAATGTGATTTCTGCAAAACCACCAGTCAAATCATTCCTATAAATGTCACCCAGATGAAAAAGAAAGGATTTTCTGTTGAGTTCAAATCATGAATCTTATTTTCCCCAGTGCAAGAGTCATTTCTAATGAACAGAAGAGACATAGTTGCTCTTCTTTCATAGGAGAGGCCATTTGAGTCAACTAGTGAGACAAATTATATTTAATCTAATATTTAAACTAATTTTAGGAGTCCAAAAAAAAAATGTATTGTTTTACCATCCAAGAGAGATTTAGTCACTCAAGAAAGAGATTGAACAATTTCATTTTTCTATATCAGTGCGCCTCAGTTTCAGCAGTAACACTAAACATCTGCCGTTTCTTAGCTTCAGTCAGTAACCTGCCCCAGAGCCAAGAGTACATGCCCTTCTCCATCTACTACTTTGTAACTCACGGGGCATGTGTGTCTGTGACTCCCAACTGAGGTAGATTTTCCTTAAGGGAAGATCATGCCATATGGATCTTTGATCCTTCCAACCCCTGGACCAACATAGAAGGTACTCAATAAAGGGATGTTTGTTAAATAAATCAAACTTGACAAAGTGTGGTGAATCAGAGTACCTAAAAATAAATAATATAGATGAAACTATGAAGTGCTATAGCATCACTTTCTATTTATGCAGTTTTGTACTGTCCTTAAAGTATTGAACCTGGGAAGAGGAAGCAGAACTACAGTCTTACAAGATAGCATTCATTATAAAAATTATTGACTTTGCAATTCATTCTTAACTTCCCACAAATTGTTAAAGGCATAATAGAGAGGCTTTTCATAGCAGAAAAGCTCAGAAACAGAATAAGTAAAACATTTCATTCTGTCTTTTTCCATATATTAAAAGATCTATGTCTTTAAAAATCTATGTGTTTGGGGCACCTGGGTGGCTCAGTCGGTTAAGTGTCTGCCCTCAGTTCAGGTCATGATCCAGGGTCCTGGGATCGAGTCCTGCATTGGGCTCCCTGCTCAGCAGGGAATCTGCTTCTCGCTCCCCCTCTGCCTGCAGCTCTCCCTGCTTGTGCTCTCTTTCTCTCTCTCTGTCAAATAAATAAATAAAATCTTTAAAAAAATCTATGTGGTTAACATGTAACGTTCTTGATATGTGATAGTAATTTTTCATGATTGAGAAATGATATTAACTTTATATTTTCTTTACTTTCTTGAAGCTGTTTATTTTAGATTGTTTCTTTTAGGGGGAAAAAAAGTCACTTCTGAAGCCCAAAGGCTTCAATGACTGCCCAGAGATGGTAGTCAGTTTACATTAGTTGCACAAATGTGTCCAACATCTGTTTTGGAATTTTCATTTATGCAGCATGAAATTTCAAATCAAGTATGTATGCTATTGGCAAAGATTCTCTTGGAAATTTTATCTAGAATGTAATAAGTATGGCTTTGTTTACTTAAAATATATTAGCAGATAAATAAATTTACTATGCACACTCTTGTGGAGAAAAATTAAGCAAGAAATTACTGAAATAATTTGAAATCTATATGTCTTCATTCATCAAGCATCAGTTCAATATCTGTTAGGTGAACAGGGTTAAGTGTGGACCTGGGCTACATAGACATTTTCTAAGGAATATATAGGCATAGAGGGTTTTAAGGAAATTAATTTCCAGATCTTCAGCTTCTTTATGCACCCCATCCTAAACTGTATCAGGCTGGAAATATACCTGTGATAGATGTGTCACTTCATAGTTACTCTTCTCTTACTTTCTGAAAAAAGGTGTATCTCAAACCTGTCTTGAATCTTAAACAGAGTATACTGCTTCAATGTAAACAGAACTTCAGGGCATTAAAAAAAAAAGGACAATTTATAATATTAAAGTCAATGTGCGAAATTACATTTGTGAAATTCTGAAAAATGAAGCCTCAGCCTAGCAGGATCTTATTCTATTTATTTGAGAGAGCAATAAAGAGAGAGAGAGCATGTGCGTGCAAGCAGGGGAGGGAGCAGAGGGAGAGGGACAAGCCGACTCCATGCTGAGCACAGAGTCTGACATGGGGCTAGATCTAAGGACCCTAAAATCACAACCTGAGCCAAAATCAAGAGTCAGACGCTCAACCAACTGAGCCACCCAATCTCCCTGCAATTTTTGTTTTCAACAAGGAGAGACTAATTTAGCTGTCAGGTTATCATTAAAAGTTATTTTTGATATTAGACCATAGAATGATTTTTGTCACAGAACACAGAACTTTTTAAATCATCAAAAAATATATCTTTTGCAACTACTTAAGTATATAAATAAAACTTTTAATTATCATCTTAAAAATATGAGGGGACATTTCAATTTTCAAAATCATTTAGAAATTATATGAGCAAAAGTTGTGAATCCCACTGTTCTAAACTAGCTTCCCCACTGCCAGAAAGGGCCACTCAAAGACAGTGATCAGAACAGTGACATCATGGGGCACCTGGTTAGCTCAGGTGTGAGATCACACGACTCTTGATCTCAAGGTTGTGAGTTTGAGTCCCACACTGGGTTTGGAGATTAGTAAAAAAATAAAATAAAACATTAAAAAAAAGAAGAGTGACATCATGAGGATGATGTCTGAGAAAGATCCTGACAACAGAGGAAGGTGAACAGATGTTTCACATCTACCAATGATTCTCAATCACATCTACATATCAAAAATACTTAAAGACTTTTTAAAATAAATGGGTCTGGGGTGGGAACCCCAGCATCTGTATTTGTAAATGGCTCTCGGGATCCTAATGGACACTGGGGAGGGTCACTATTTTCTGGATCTCTCTACTCTTCCAGAACTGAGACTCTTTTTTGGTGAAATCCTATTAGAGTATATATCTTTATTTCTACAAACTCTGCCCATCTGTCTTCCAGGTGCTACAGAAAAGGAGGAGTCAAGGAACATTTCAAGAAATTTTGGCTTGATCAATTAGAAGGATAGACTTTCCTACAAAGCAGGTTTCAAGGTTGTGGGGAAGAACACATATGCGATTTTACAAATGTTGAGATGTTTAATGGACATGTAGGTAGAGATGTCAAGTTGGTTGTATCAGTTGGATATATCAGTCTGGATTTCAGGTATTTGTAAAGATATAAACTTGAGAGTCATCTGCATAAATATGGTATTTAATTTAAGATTTGGATGAGGTTGCCAAGGAAGTGAGGGTAGATAGAGCATAGAAAGGAACTAAAGACCCAGTCATGGATTACTTTGGCAACATGTTGCCAAATTCAGTAACAAAGTCTTTGTTCTTATCTTAGGAAACTTTTGAGAAACATTTTAACCCAGTAGTCCATAGCCCTCCTTCTTCTTAAAACACATTTTTCTTCTATATTTTTAAAACTTTGTCTGATTTTCATTCTTCTTCAGTCATTTCTTTGTTGGCTCCAAATCTTTTTTTTTAATTGAACTATAGTTGACCTACAATGTTACATTAGTTTCAGGTGTACAACACAGTGATTCAGCAGCTTTATGTGCTGTGCTTACCACAAGTGTGGCTACCATCTGTCATCACACAGAGCTGTTACAGTACCACTGACTATACTCTCTATGCTGTGTCTCTCATCCCTGTAATTAATTCATTCTGTACCTCACACTGCCCTTCATCCATTTTGCCCATTCCCTAACCCCCTTCCAAATTTTGTGCTTAAATGTTAGTGGGCCATAAGTCCTAGTTTTCTCCTCTGACTCTGAGTCCCTTTCTTTCAGTACACACACACACACACACACACACACACACAGACTTGGCAGGTGACTGTAGTCCGATCCATTTTTAACAAATATTTCTTGAACTCTGACTGTGTAACAGCAACTCTTCTAAGAACTGAAATACTGAAGTAAGCAAAACAAAATCTTACTCTAAAGAATCTTATTCTAGCATAGAAAGAAGATAACAAAGAACATCTATAGATAAAGTATAGAACATCTATAGATAGGAATCTATCAATAAAGTATTACCCATATCTTAGATGGCTAATAAGACCAATAAATAAGGATGCAGAAGGCTTTATAAAATCTCAAGGCTTCTAATACTCACAGCAATGGATTGAAACATATATATATATACATACACATATATATAAAATCCTGATACAAAGCAAAACAAAAGAACAAAACCCTTCATGGATTAATGTCAGAGATTGCTAAGGCAATAACTTATTAGAAAAACTGACCAGCAAAAAGTAAAGAATCATTTATCTTACCTTTTCTGTACAAATTATATTTTAGGGAAACTGAATAGATGATAAAAAAAAGTATGCTTTATGGAAGAATTTTAACTTTAAAATGCCAAAGGAATGACCTAATTAGAAAAACCATTATTTTGTAGCAAAGGAAAGAATTCATCTGGGAAATGATCACAATGCCAAAGGAATTAGTTGAAAGATTGAGAATTTTACAATGGATTGCTCAAGCTGACAACACCTGAACAAAATGATCGATTTAATATCATTATACATCTCCTGAAGTCACAAAATAAATACACAGAATCACCTATGAAGTATTCTTGCTCAAAAGAATTGAGCCTGAATCCAGTAAAGCTTCTAGACATAAAAAGCAATTTACAGAACATAGAGAGAGAGAGAAGCAGTCAGCTAAATCAATAAGGTGGATCCTTATTTGGATCCTGGATAAGTAAACCAACTGCAAAAGAAGATATTTTGGAGCCAAACTGGGAACTTGGAATATTTTGTGGGTGCTACATTATTCTAAGAAATTATTATGTTTCTTAGATGTGGTAAGTTAAGATGGTTATTTTTTTTAAAGTATCCATAACCCAGTTCACCAATGCTTAACTCATCTTTGCCATCTTGTTTCTTCTAAACTTTAATCCTTTCAAATTGAGATATTTTAAAGCAAATATCAGATATCACAATTTAAACATTAAAAAATAATTCTGTGTGTACCTCTAGGAGGAAGACTCTTTTTTTTTTTTTTTTTTGCTGTAATTACTGCATTTTTGGATTGTTACTTGAAGAGTACAACTTCAAAATGAAAAGTTTTCCCTTCATACCATTATCATTTTACGGACGGATACCTGAGTTCAGCCACCTGAACACAAGTTTGGGATTGGCCTGAGTAATGGTATTGAATTCAGTGTGGAAGGCAGTCTCTAAAATGGCCTCAGATGATACCCACCTCCCAGTATTCATATTCTTGTGCAATGCCCTCCCCTTGAGTGTGAGCTAGATTTAATAACTCATTTTTAATTCACAGACTATGGCAGAATTGATGAGTTGTCACTTCTGAGATCAGATTATCAAAGACCATGGCTTCCATCTTGGGTGCTTAGGTTCTCTTTTAACCTGTCAGATCACTTGCTTCTGGGGAAAGCTGGCTGCCATGACATGAAGCAGCCCTGTCGAGAGATCCACATGAGTGATGTTGTAAATAGATCTCCTGGGGTATGCCGGAAGTCACAGGAGTGAATTCAGAAGCAGATCCTCACCCAGCCAGCTGAGCCTTCAGATGAGAGCAGTGCCACCCAACAGTTTAACCTCTGCCTTGTAGGAGAGACTCTAGGCAAGAACCACCTAGTTACATCGCTCCAGGATTCCGGAGTGGGGTTCTTTCCTTTTCTAGGTTCTACATATCACTACCACCACCATTAACCAATGTTCTCTTTTGAGAATCTGTAACTCGTACCCATATGTTTGCCTCAGGCTTCACCTATATTTAACTTGCCACATTCCTTCCCTCTCTATTTTTACTTTTATTTTCCTATACCACCTACTTCCTTTCACTCAGCACCTGGTTTTAAGATTACAAGATTAGTTAAAAATTGATAATGCAAGCGATTTTAGCTAATAGAAAAAATGCATTCCCTTGTTACTATAATATAGAAGAATTTTTGAGCTTATTGTGAGCAAACTAAGTACCTGACATTGGAATAATAAATAAAGGGTAAATAGTTCACACCTCTGTGCTAGATCAGGCAAGGCATTGTCTTTTTAAAGATGAAAGAGGATACCACTTCCTTGGGATATTTGTGGAAAAGAGGGAGTAAATGAACAGATTTTTGGCTGTGGGTGTTTTATGGCTCTAGTCCTTAGCTAGCAAATGAGGATTACTCAGTCATAAAGTTAACTGAAGATGTTTATTAGGCAGAAATGTGAAACTCTTCGCTATTCGGTTTAATACTATAGAAATTGATCTACAGGACGTGTTTATTTTAAAATAATCTCCCAACAGTGACAGCATTGGCATAGCTCTACTGTGTCACAATTTCCCACCCCACTTGTTTGAAATAAACACGACATCGGGGAGGGTATGTGTTGTGGTGAGCGCTGTGTATTGTGTAAGACCGATGACTCACAGACCCATACCCGTGAAACAAATAATACGTTATATGTTAATAATAATAAAACAATTTTTTTAAAATAATAAATAAATAAATAAAACTGTAGTCAGTATTACACAACATCAAATTGAATGCTAGATCCATCTTAAGGAAAACTGAGACTAGAGAGTCAATGCAGACAATGCAGAGCAATTTGAGAGAGGAGACTGAGCTAATGTATCAGTTGCATTATCATCATCACATGGAGCTTAATAGATGACAGGTGTTCTATGCAATCTACACTCTCAACTCTTTTAATTCTCATAGAAAGCCTCTGAGGCAAGCACTACTATATCCCCATTTTAACATGAGGAAAATGAGACACAGAAGGACAAAATAACTGCCCATGGTATTAGAGCTTTCAAGTGTCCAGAGGTCATGTGCTTTATTCCTGCATACTACTTTAATACTCTACTTAAAGCAGTATTTGCCTTGCCTAAAGTCACTATTGATAAGATCTGAACCAAGAGCAATGAATCTATCACAGAAGAGGCCTATTTCTATGCATAGAAATATAGAAACACACATGCACACTCACAAATATTTACATTACTAATACATATATAGCATATATATATGCTAATAAGTAATATTTTTGTGCATGTCTGATTTTTTAAAGGTTTGTTGCCAAGGAAATAGGCACTGACTCATAAATCTTCACATAATATCATAAGTAGAGTCAGAAATGATAAACACTAATTAATGAGACAGAGTTTCATATATTTTCTTAATTAACATCTTGATTTTTATTTAAGAATGAGTAAATTTTATTTGCTATCTAAGCAATAATTACTATCTCTAAATTTGTTGGAGGAGGTCATTGAGAGGACATGACTGCCAGTTGACCTGCAAGCTGGACCTGGGCACTTGCAGGTTCCTTACCCCCACAAGCCCCAACACTCCCCACCCCCATGCTTGGAATGTAAACTCTGCCCACCATTCTGTAGGGGAAGCTGCTTCAAGGAAGCAGCCTTGAGAGAGTAATGTGCTGTTAAGATCATTTGGACTGGTCTGAAGCCCATCAAGGTCTGTATATAAACTTCCAAGATTCTGGCGAGCGAGTGCAGTGATCTACTCACCTCGTGGCTGACCAAAACAAACCTTGAAAGTCTTCTTGCTTGTTAAAACTACCATGTACCAATCTGGAGTGGTTTGTCTCTTTCTTTGGTCTCTCCTTGTCCTCTGTGTTTGGGAGATAGTTTCATACTTCACCCAGGGAACTCTCATGGTTGCAAACCAACACAATTATGTTTGTTAATCAGGTAAAGATTTTATTAATGATCTTAATCATTAATATTTGAGTTTCTAGTTCAAAGTATCATAATTAAATTTTTATTTGTCTTCAATGTATATTTATATTTGTAATAGTTTAGTCATACTTAATTGTGACTTACAATGAAGTCTGGATTTTCGTTTTTAAAAGATTTTATTTATTTATTTGGGTGAGAGAGAGAGAGCACGAGTGGGCAGAGAGAGGCAGAGGGACAGGGAGACGCAGGTTCCCTGCTGAGCAGGAAACCCGATGCGGGGCTCCATCCCAGGACCCTGGGAAAAACATAAATAGCATGCCTTTTATTCTATATCCTCTACCACCTTCAACATTTGTAAACATTAGTATTACTTTTTCTGTTTTCATCTGAAAATTTATTTACAGTGCTTAATAAAGAGGATAGCAATAAATATTAGGGAAACTAGTTTTAATGCTTGGAAGTAATATGTTGTTGTAAAGAAATCTATTTCTCTCATTCTTAAGAGAGCACAAAGACAACTTATACTTACGAAAAAATTAATGCATTGCTTGAGACAAGATTGTTTATTTCTCTTTTACTACATAGTTCTAAAGATCATTAATAATTATATGCAAACAATGAATCATGGAACACTACATCAAAAACTAATGATGTAATGTGTGGTGATTAACATAACATAATAAGAAAAAAAGAAAAAAAGAGAGAGTAATAGCAACATTACCATTTTGCGTCACAATGGTAGCAGGAAGGCTACCATTTCTGCTAAGTGATGAATGAGAAACAGAAAAATTAACAGAATGGTTACCAAACTCAAAGTGAAATTAGAGAATGAGAGTGACCCTTGATGATATTTCAATGATATTCTGAATTAATACTGACGACCAAGGAGGACTCTCTAGTACTGCTTGTTTTTTTATTTACAAATTAAGGAGAAATCCTAAGGGCGTGTGGGTGACTCAGTCAGTTAAGCAGCTAAGTGTCTGTCTTCAGCTCAGGTCATGATCCCAGGGTCCTGGGATGGAGCCCCACATGGGCTCCCTGCTCAGCAGGGAGTCTGCTTCTCCTTCTGCCTCTGCTGCCCCCACTCATGCGCGCTCTCTCTCACTCACTTTCCCTTTCAAATAAATAAATAAATAAAATCTTTTAAAAAAAAGTTATACAAATTAAGGAGAAATCCTTTTTCACCAGGTCAATGTGATCCTGAAATATTTTTTCCAAGTTAACTTAGATGATTTCTATCTTGCTTTAATAATGGAAACCCAGCCACTTCAGAGTCTGTAAAAAAAAAAAAAAAGCCCTACGTTATTGAGCTCCAGAGATGTAAACATAAGTAACAAAGAGTTTCCTCTTTTAATGTAAATAAATGAGATTTAAAAAAAAATCTAAAATGATAATTTGAGCATAATGCACATTTTACATTTGCTTATGCCCAGTTTCATCTATGAGAGACACTAGGTGAGTATAAAAAAATTGTACCCAAGGGGCGCCCGGGTGGCTCAGTCGTTGAGTGTCTGCCTTCGGCTCAGGTCATGATCCCGGGGTCCTGGGATGGAGTCCTGCATTGGGCTCCTTGCTCAGCGGGGAGCCTGCTTCTCCCTCTCCCACTCCCCTTGCTTGTGTTCCTGCTCTCGCTGTCTCTCTCTCTGTCAAATAAATAAATAAAATCTTAAGGAAAAAAAATTGTACCCAATTTGCCAGCCCTTGGTGAAGACGCAAAATGACACACACACAGGTCACCAATATATCTGGCTTCCTCAGTTCGTGGTGTGTGTCTGGAGCCAGATCCATCCACCTGATGTTGCCACTTCCTATCCAATCTCAGATAACCTTCCTTCCACAATTTCATACTGATTTACAATCCACTACACTCTTGAGGACCACTTCTACAGGCAAAACTGCAGGATTTTTCAAGGTAAACTGTTATGTTTATTGTAGTATTTGGGTATTTCTTAACAATTTGACATGGGTAAACTTGCACTGTCAGTTTTGTTCAGTTTCTGTCTTTTTTAGTTGTTGCTGATAAAGTTTTTGGGTGCTGTTACCCTAACTCCATTTTTCTCATAAGCCCTATGCATTTTATTACAGGATTTTGCATAATTTTGCACAGTCTGGTGATTTTTAAAAATGTATATGTCATGTTATAGCAGAACTAACTGTATTCTGTTGGGGGGAAAAAAGAAATAAAAACTTTTATTCAAAGGGCTGTTTCTAGTCATGCCAATCGTGTGTGCAACAAAAATCAAAGTTGCTTTACATTACTGAGGTAGCAAATGTTCTCACAAAACCATTATATTCCTTCAGTATTCTGAAGAAACTAGTTGTTATTAAAAGAATTGACAATTTCAGCTGATTTTATAGCAAAAGGGAGATCAAGAAGTTTATCTTTTGTTAAAATATACTTCTTTTGCTAACTTTGGGACAATTTTTTTTATATCCATTCTTTCAAAAATCTTCTTTGTTTTAATTATTTGCATGACAATTGCTTTTAGTAATGTATGTTATTTGGACATTTAGAGCCATGTCTATAATATGACTATGAATAGAGTAAAATATGAGTGCATACACTTATCTGGTAGTGGGGAGCTATGTAATCAAAGCGAGACAATGTTAAGTGCATTGGATGACAAATATGAGGCCAGTTGGACTAAAGGGAGGGAGATCAGTTAAAAGAATGTTACAATCTCTCCCTCACCCTCTGTCCCTCCCACCCCCCTGCTTACACACACATTGTCTCTCTCTCTCTCTTTCTCTCTCTCAAATAAATAAATCTTTAAAAAGGGGGGGGACACTTGAGTGGCTCAGTCGGCTAAGCATTGACTCTTGGTTTCAGCTCAGGTCATGGTCTCAGCGTCATGGGATTGAGCATCATATGGGGCTCTGTGCTTGGCATGGAGTCTGCTTGAGATTCTCTCTCTCCCTCTCCTTCTGTCCCTCCCCACTGTTGTTCTCTCTCTCAAATAAATAAACCTTAAAAAAAAAAATAAGAGGATATTACAGTGATGCAAATGAGAAAGCCCGAGGCCTAAGATAAGGTGATGGAAGTGGGAATCAGAGGAGGGAGAAATGAAATACAGGAGGACAGGGCAGTTGTCTCAGGACTTGAAGACTCTGATGTAGGAGGAAGGGGACGGGAGTAAAATCCAGGTGTTTCCAGGTGTTTGGTTTCAGATTTAGTAGTTGTGCTGCTAACTCCACACTTCAGAAGGCAGGAGAAGCCCATATCAGAGAGCAGAAACATAGTTAGCAAAACTTTGGACATGTTGGTTCCGGGGCTTTGATATATCCACTTGGTGGCATCTTGTGGGTCCATGAACATATAGGTATGGAGAGCAGTAGAGATGTAGAGAAGTCTGGACTGAAGACCGATTATAATTCATAGACAGAGTAGAATTTGAAGGGCTACATTTGATGAGTTATAGATGTAGATTGGGAATAAAAGGTGATTGAGGATAATGCTCTGGACATTTAAGAGTAAAGAGAAGGGAGCCTGATGGAAGCTGAGCAGGAACAACGAAGGGTAAATGGGAATCAAAAGGTACTTGAACACGGAGGGCAGTGATCCGCACAGGGACCACATTGCTTGAATTCCATACATTTTCTTATACAGAATAAAGGAGTAAATATAAAAGAATAGATGGTCAAGAGAAAGTATAAATGATAGAGCTAGGTCTTCGTGGAGGCAGAGGAAATAGAGATTGTACACACACAGAATTTCACTTTAAAATGTGAGGGACGGACATTCCTCTGTGAGGATGGGAAAGCCTGAGCAGCACAGTGGCTGAGCCCGAAGAGCTTCTGGATAAGGAAAACCACCTCTAAGCTACTAATTTCTCACGAAGGAAAAGGAGTGCTTCTCTGGTAAAAAGTGACAGTGCTCAGAGAGGCTTCAGCACTTGCGAAGAGGGAAAAAGGCGTGGAATGCAGTGGAGACGGTGCCTGAGAGTGACAAATTATTAACAACAGTTTTGCTCTTGAGTTGAAGTAAGACTGGAATGAAGGCTTGTGACATGGTCTCGGACACACCAGTGGGGCCTTCAGGTTTTTCTCCAACAAATAACAACCTGTGTATATACTTTATTTTAGAATAATCAAAATAATTTGTGATAGGAATTCAGCCCCTGGAATTCAATTCACATACAGTAAAATCTATCATTAAAGACAGGGACAGCGTGTATTTGCAGAATATTTGCTTTTCTCCTCCTACCGCACTGATTACATTTTGGTAATGGATCGAAGCTGTGGTTTTCTACTTTATCCACCAAGGAAATTTTTGTCTTATGTCTAATCCTTTGACAGTTTGAAGGATATAACTTTGATCATGATTCTAAGCTAAAGAGAAAGTGATGGAAAGTACTGGGAAAGTCATTAAAGAGTCAGAAGACCTGGCTTGAACCCAAGCTCTGCCATTTACTTATTTTTCATAACGGGCAAATAAATGACTTCATCTATATGAGCTTCAATGTCTTCTAAAAAATGAAAATAGGCCTGATGGAGTTTGTGGAATAGATTAAATGAGGTGATGAATATGAAAGTTTCTGGCACCTAACTACATTTAATAAAGGTTAATTGATAAGGTGTTTGGTAATCTCCTCCTTAATTTTTTGCATAAAATTTATTTTTGTGAATCAAATCCTTTTGGGATGAAGCAGTGTATAGATAAGTAAATAAATGAGTAAATAAATAAGTAAATTACATTTTATTTTTCAAATTTAATTTCACACCTATCATGTTTGACAATTCAAATATTTGAGGTTTTTTTTTTAAAGATTTTATTTATTTGACAGAGAGAGACACAGCGAGAGAGGGAACACAAGCAGGGGGAGTGGGAGAGGGAGGGGCAGGCTTCCCGGTGAGCAAGAAGCCTGATGTGGGGCTCCATCCCAGGTCTCTGGGATCATGACCTGAGCTAAAGGCAGACGCTTAACAACTGAGCCACCCAGGTGCCCCAAAATATTTGAGTTTTTAAGGAAATATTCTTATTTTAACCAATGCTTTTGGGTGAACTGGTAGACTGTTAAATAACTTTTTTCTTTCTGACATCTATGTAACTTACTCTGTTTTCATAAAACATATCAAATATTATGTGGGGATTTTATGCTCATTTGAGCTCTTGAACCCACTGAGCTAATAAGATTGGAATTCCAACAAGGTAGAGACTTACTCTATTTAAATATGTCTACAAACATTTCTCTGGTACTGCCTCCCTCCTTCCCTCCAGGGGCATGGTGCTATTTACCCTCAAATAAAAATTTAGTCTTTTATTAAGCTACATTATAGTTCTGTGATACCAAATAAGCTTAGTGAAGGAAGGAAAATAAATCTCATGCCTCATTTTAAATATATATATATAGTCTTACATATTTACAATCTACTATCATGTTTTTCTACATGATCTTTCATATAAATATATATTTTCATATATACATAACATGTACTCACATACACATACATACCAGCAAACAGACAAATTCATGATTTGAAATCCCCACAACCTGGGGCACCTGGGTGGCTCAGTTGGTTGAGCGTCAGACTCTTGGTTTCAGCTCAGGGCATGATCTCAGGGTCGTGGTATTGAGCCCTGCTTAGGGCTCAGTGCTCAGTGGGGAATCTGCTGGAGATTCTCTCTCTCCTTCTTCCCTGCCCCTCCCTCCCCAACAACAACAACAAAAATCTTGAAATCCTCACAATCTTTAAACCCATACTATAAGGCTTCCTCAATCTGAAGCACTTAACTAAATGTCTAGATGGATGCTAAAAATAAATCATGGACTATTAAATCAATAGTCCACTGTTCTCATTTTTTTTTTCTTCTCAAAGATTGCAGAGTTTGTAAAAGAGGCAGAGGGAATGACACTACAGCACAATCTATTTTTATTTTATTTATTTATTTATTTATTTTTTTAAAGATTTTATTTATTTATTTGATAGAGACACAGCGAGAGAGGGAACACAAGCAGGGGGAGTGGGAGAGGGAGAAGCAGGCTTCCCGCGGAGCAGGGAGCCCGATGCGGGGCTCGATCCCAGGACACCGGGATCATGACCTGAGCCGAAGGCAGACGCTTAACGATTGAGCCACCCAGGCGCCCCCAGCACAATCTATTTTTAATGTGTAGAACAAAGCCAGAGAACATGAGTGTTGATACACCAGATTTGTCAATGGAGCTAACAACTTTCTTGATATTCTCAGATATCACACCTCTTTTTCTCTTTGGATTAAAAGACTAGCGAGACTCTGTGGGGGATCACGTTGTGGGCTGAGCAGGCAGCATTTTCCTCCCCCTCTTTGGCCCTGGTGCTCCATGCTTCCCGTTGGCCCTGCTCTGGTTCATTTCTTTACTGCCCAGTTCCACAGCTTTCTCACAAATCTAATTTTCCCTCATTTCTGTTTTCCACTAAGAGTTTGATTGTCAAGGTTAGTCTTATTCAAAGTGTTATTCCAGCTTCTGCAATTTTATGGAATAAAAAGTCAGAGGGTGAGTCATGAGAAGTATAAAAAAGAGGAAAGTAGGAAATGCTGTAAAGTATAAGAGAACTAAAAATGGATGAAAGATTTTAGATTTCAAGTTTCCCAGGAATTAAAAGCGATTATTTCAGAACTTTTTGCCTAGTCATTAATCAAAGAAGAGCATGTTTAGAATGTGGTATTATTTAAGCAAGCTAGGGTTCCCATGATATGTATCATGTTCTGTATGCACATAAAGAAATTTTAAATGTCTTCCATATATTTCTCAACACCCTTAAGTGGAGTATTTCTTGTGCATATACTAATGAGAACCTACTACATGGGGGCGCCTGGGTGGCTCAGTCGTTAAGCGTCTGCCTTCGGCTCAGGTCATGATCCCAGGGTCGTGGGATCGAGCCCCGCGTCGGGCTCCCTGCTCTGCGGGAAGCCTGCTTCTCCCTCTCCCACTCCCCCTGCTTGTGTTCCCTCTCTCACTGTGTCTCTCTCTGTCAAATAAATAAATAAAAATCTTTAAATAAAAAAAAAAAAGAACCTACTACATGACAGCACTCTTCTAGGGCTGAGAATAGAGAAGTAAATAAACAAATACAAATCTGTACCCTCAAGGAACTAAAGAACAGTTTGCTAATTGAATTTAAAGAAAAAGGAAAAAGAAAAAAAGAAACAATTTGTTTTATGTTGGAAAGAAATATTTAAAACTCCAGTAGGCAAAATCCCCCATATTTTTAAATTGACTGCAGAAGGATAGTACACTGATCTTGTGGACATTTCATAAATATGATAAATTAAAAGACTCCCTGACAAAGCCAAGGTCAAGCTGAGGGAGATGGAAAAGGAACATTTTCAGATCTCTGTTGGGATAGTTTCTGGGAGAAAAGAAATGACAATTCGCAGAATGTTCTTTTCCAAAGAAAAGACCCACCAGGCAAAGGCTCTTTGATCTTTGGGTCTGTGTGAATTTTTATTTCCTCTAGAAAATCCATTTTAATTAAGTAAGGGTCAAAAGAGTATATTCTTGTTTTCAAAACACAAGATACTTAATTTCTCTGTTATATTCATGTTTCCAGCTTCCTCTTGCCACACATTTACAATTCGATATAGATGATGCATTTTTTTTCTTAGTTTCTTAGACTATAAATATATGGCCAAGGTCAAGACTGAATGTGTTTATTCTATAAACATGTAATGTGCTGTGGGTATTCCATAAAATAGATTTACACACTCCATAGTTTTTATCTTTTGTACTAATTACTAGGTTACAAAGAACAGCATCAATTCATTACAGAACAAGTTTCTATTCAATCTGTGACAAACCTGAAAATCTTTTTT
This sequence comes from Leptonychotes weddellii, assembly GCF_054177405.1. NCBI lineage: Eukaryota > Metazoa > Chordata > Mammalia > Carnivora > Phocidae > Leptonychotes > Leptonychotes weddellii. Next base: position 84,754,039 of record NC_138370.1, read on the forward strand.
TTTTTTTAAGATTTTTTATTTATTTATTTGAAAGAGGGAGAGATAGTGAGCAGGAACACAAGCAGGGGGAGTGGGAGAGGGAGAAGCAGGCTTCCCACTGAGCAGGAAGCCCAATGCGGGGCTCGATCCCAGGACCCCAGGACCATGACCCGAGCCGAAGGCAGACACTTAACAACTGAGCCACCCAGGCGCCCCTGAAAATCTTTATAATTAATAGAATATAATGTATGTATGAAGTATGAAAACAAAAAATATAGTCATGCCCACAAGAAGCAGAGGTGATTAAACTGAGCTTGAATACAAGGAGGTGTGGACAGTTAGGAGGTATGTTGAAGCAGATTAGTAAAGTCCTTTAATAAAAATGTGAACTTCAAAGTAATGTTCTATCCAAGGGTGGTATCAGGCAAAGACTTTTGTATAACATGCTTCTATGAATCAATTTTAGGAATACATCTGAAAAGCATTATTGTTAAACGATACGCTGTATCTTAGAATCTCTAACATTGAAGTGATTAGTAATATATAATACAGAATTAGCAATTCCATAATACAAAAAATATTTTGATTACATATCTAACATCCATATCTTATTTGAACATAGAAATAAGAATCTACGTCAAAATTGAGATCAATTTTTTTAATTAAAAGTTAACTCCGCTCTCCCAAACTAAATTAATCTGGAAAAAATAATAGTCATGGTCAAAATAGCACAGCTATATGAGGTTTGACTGGCTCTGTCATCATCTGCTTTTTAATTTCTGTCTTCGCAAATTCTTTACAAGCGTTTCTAGAAGTCCTGTGAAGGTATCTCTGCTGTGAGCTACACACGAATCATCTTGACCATGACTCGGCATCCACTATTCTTTTTACTCTCTGATTTCTGTGATGATTTCTTCTATTGCCCTCAGTACAAAATACTGTAACTGTGCCACAAAGCTTCTATCTCTCCTCATAACTCCTGCTTACATTCTAAAGAAGCTGAGGGGGCCCTGTGAAGGTGCCAATGGGTGCCAAATCTCCTCTCTCCCATTGTGGTTCTTTTCTTTTCTTTCTTTCTTTTTTTTTTTTTTTTAAGATTTATTTATTTGTCAGAGAGAAAGAGAGAGCACAAGCAGGGGGAGTGTCAGGCAGAGGGAGAAGCAGACTCCTTGCTGAGCAGGGATCCTGATGAGGGGCTCAATCCCAGGACCCTGAGATCATGACCTGAGCTGAAGGCAGACACTTAACCAGCTAAGCCTCCCAGGCGTCCCTCCCATTGTGGTTCTTAAACCACAGCTACTCTGGCAGAAGACACCTGGCACTCTTCATGTCCTGTGAAGATGTAGATTTAATTGCTTTTTAAATATTTATCAAATATTTTTGCTGCTTGCTTACTACAGCATTCAAGCATGAGTCTGTGGGGACGAGACCAGAGGACAATCTGAATAAAAGATACTGGGATGTTTTTAGAACCATCCTTCTCTCCTAACACTGGCCGTTATCCCCAAGTAGATTTGGCTCCATGATCCTCTTTCCCTTTCCACAAAGTGTCTCAGACTTTCATGCAAATGGGCTGTGGTTGACCTGCTCCACCAGTCCTTCAGGTCTTCCTGAGCATGCGTACATCCTAAGAGAAACATAGCTCAGGTTCAAGCTAGGAAATTTGTTACATGATTATAGAGATTTTTAAAACAATCCTTTAAAACAAATTATTATTTTAATATATTTACTAAAATTAATTTTGTGTGAATTTTCAGAATATATACATTGAAATGTATTTACTGTTGTTTAAATGTAAGTAATACCCATCTGCTTAGGTGTCAAATGGGACAGTAAGTGTCTAGATAGTGACAACTGGACACAGGGTGGGACTGTGGGTAATAAAGAGGTTTTGTATTCTGCTTCTGAAGGTAACATAGATTCCACACCTGCCCACCCTAGCAGAAAACGTGTCTCATATTTAAATGGTGCTCTCACCATCGGAAAATCTGATACTAACATCCTCTGGAAAGAGTTGAATAAAATTATCAAAAATATGAAGATCATGCTGTGTACTTTACTTAAAACATTATTGCATGAAGCAAAATAAATTATGAGTTGGAGTTTTCTCCTGGAAAATAATGACTAAATTTCCTTAACACCCCTATAACTTGAATAATAGAAAACAGAGCCATTGACAGTAATCTCACAACATGGTAATAGGAGTTTTGGATGGCTAAAACTAAGATAAAAGTGTCCTGAAAGTTAAATAAATATTTAAAGCTCAGAATCCTCTGCTGTAAACTCCAAGTAATAATTATCACTGTAACAGATGCATTGTGTTAATAATAAAACACTTCTCTAGGCAAGTACTTTGCTGAAAATTAGGACTTCTTAAGGAAAAAGTCTGTTTTTGTCTTGAACTATTTATTCCTGGGAGTAGTGATCTTTTCCTTTCCTACAGTTTCTCATGTCACAGTTACCTACCTCGTCTCACTCTCCTCTCCTATGTTAGAGACACGCAATGCTTTGCAAATAAGAGATTGATTGAAAATTCAGAAATTGTGAAAACTCCCAAGTTAGGAAGGCAGACGTCAGGCAGTGCCTGATACACCTCCTTAGAACTTCTCATTAAAATACCATGAAGACATTAAAAAATGAAGGAAGTTCAAAATACTTCTGAACATAAGAATAACGCCTCTTCTTCGATATCATTAACTTACTTAGGATGTTTAAGCCCAACTTAAAAACTTAAATAAAAGGGCAGGAAAAGGGGCGCCTGGGTGGCTCAGTCGGTTAAGCGGCTGCCTTCGGCTCAGGTCATGATCCCGGGGTCCTGGGATCGAGCCCCGCATCGGGCTCCCTGCTCAGCGGGAAGCCTGCTTCTCCCTCTCCCACTCCCCCTGCTTGTGTTCCCTCTCTCACTGTGTCTCTCTCTGTCAAATAAATAAATAAAATCTTAAAAAAAAAAAAAGGGCAGGAAAAAAGCAAGCAAGCAAATGAACAAAAACCCTCACACTAAATTTGGCGTGGAGCTGGGCTGGGGTGGGAGCTGGGTGAACACAGTGAGTTCTGTGAATCCAACCTCTCTGTCCAAAGTGGAGCGCCAGCCCCAGCCCGGCTCCCTCCTCCTTCCAATTCTAAAATATTTTATAAACTTTAGAACTGTGTCATGTGACAGTTCTTGACATTAATGTCATATTATTATTAACAAATATTTGGTGATTTCCTCTTAGGGGTGAGCCCAGTGAATACAACGAAAACCTTAAATATAGGCTCTTTTGTAAAATAATTTAGACTCTTATGTTATATTCCCATTTAAGAACATGCAGTTTCCCTATTGCTCATAAGAAAAACATCAAACTCTTCTTTAGGTTTCCCATCTCTCAATTTTCTCTCTTTACTCCTCAACATTGCCATAAAAGTTTTCCGGAAAAATATGATATAAAATGTAAGCACCACCCATCTATCAGTAACTACCCATCAGTACTTTTAAAAGGGAGCTAAATAAATTGATATGTTTTATTCATTTAAAGATCTTTCTGTTACCTCAATTTTAAGAGTTGACAAACCCTGACTCTAGTGGAAAATTTCTTCTCCCTCTATGTGTGTGTGTGTGTATGTGTGTGTGTATCTACATGCATCACTCATATCCAAGTTTTAAACTGGGATACACCAGCTGGGATGCCTTCACCGCCAGCCCCTATTGATTTTCAGAGCTACCTGCGTGAAGAGAGAGCTGTTGAGATATATAATTAACAGCTTGATTTCAAGTGCTATGAACTTTGAGAGTTACACGAATTTCCTCTTTTTCCACAATTGTTTCCACTTAATGCCATTTGTCTCCAAATTGAGAGTCACCAAAATGGGTGCTATGGTTGTACCCCACACAAATATCAAACGTTGCCATCCTTCAATTGATTGCCATAGGGTGATAACGAACTTTGAAATAAAGATACAAATGAATGAAAAATAAAAAATGCAACCAATCTCTGTGAGGGGAAAAAAACCCTCAAAGAAAAGTCAGAGAAAAAAAAATCTTGATTCTCATCAATTTGCCATTCAGAAAGCATCAGCTACCCTTTAAAAGTTAAATTTTCCTTCTCTTCTTAAAATCACTGGACATTTTCTTTTTTTCTTGCTGGAACTTTCAATTCTTGCTTACGCTGCACTTAATTTACCATTCTAGCTTTTATAAGGCTTGTAAAATATAATTTTCATACTGGGATTCCAACCATACTTGTAATTGAACTGTAAAAGCTAAGCTTTCAGATCACCAAATAAATCAAATTTCTGTGAAATAGAGGCTAGTCATGACTGAATCTTTGGTTTTCCCCTTGTTTTTGAAAGAGAAATAAAGAAATCATGTTTCATTATTTTTCCTTTACCAAAAAAAAAAAATCCTAGAATAAGAGAAAATGAAAGGCATTTTAAAGACTGAATTAACTATTAGCAATGCATAGCTATGATCTGGCTATGAGGCACACTGTAACCATGAAAACAAGCACGGACCTAGCATGCCCAGACATTAAAACTGGGGAAAGCCTAAGTCATGAGCTCTTAAAGAAATCTGTAAACTCTGTTCTTCACCGTTATTCCTTCTTTTGTATAATTTCACGAACATCTGGGTTGATAAAAATGTTGTTTTAGATCAAAGATGATAGTGATACCCTGTAGGAGGCTGAGTAGCCACTGGGCAGAGTCCCACAGGGTGACATGGCTTCTCCCCAGCTTTCAAGTCCAGGACCATCCTTAATATTTCAGCCAGTAGTGACTGGTCTTTCGTGGACTAGCTTTTACTATACAGATGCAAAAGAAAATAGAATTAGAATTGCCCGTTGGAAAATCACTTGCTGGGAGGCTATGATAGGAAGCCAACTTGTAAAAAGGATGTGATTTTGTGAACATGGACACAGAGGAGTTGGAATCAGCAGCATGATTCCATGGCTAGTTACCCAGTTACTTGCCTGAAGCTTTCTTTTCCACCATAGCTTTATGGATGCTGTATGGAATGATGGTTATTAGAGAATTCATCAACACAACCCCCTGGATAGAGCTAGATTTTGCTCTCCCTGCTTCTTACCTGGGAGACTGCTTATTAGCATAACTGAATTTATTTGCCGTCATCTATTAAGTGTTTAATAGTTTATCTCTGAGTTCGCAGGTATACAAGTAGTAACCTTATCCATCAAAATTAAGGAAATTGAGTTTTTGCCATAGAAGATGGACCCTTTTCTTCTCCTTCGGGGAAAACATAGCTCTCCTTCTGTCCAATCTAATTCTTCCATTTTGGTGCCATATCATATCATGTCTGGTCTGCTCTAAAATTACTTCCATCATTTACTTTTCTTTGGCTTATTCTTCATCCTTTCTGTGTCTACTGGTTATTTCCTTGTATATAAATTAACTCGACTCTCTTAAACTTAAAAAGAAAAAAATTCTTCCTGGGCTCTTTACTCCCTTCCAGCTCGAATCCTCCCTTTGTGTAAAACCTCCTAAAAGAGAAATCCAGGTCTCCACTCAATCACCTCATAATCAGGTTTAATTTTAACACCGTTCATTCTGTGGCTTTGTTCACTGGTGACCCCTTCTTGCATTTCCACGTCTTGGCCTCTTTTGGCTTCTCACACATAGTACTGATGCTCCAATTAACTCAGACCACTGCTCAGATGTTTCCTACTTGGCTTCATTCCTCCGCTCCTCTTTAATTTTCACTATTCCTCACGGCTTGATCTTTGTCCTTCTCTCACGCTACCCATTTTCTCAGAGCAAACTGATTTACTGTTATGGTTTTAACTACCAGCTTTTCACTCATGATATGGCCAAACTGTTATCTCCAGCTCACCTCCTAAACTCCAAATCTATATATTTGGCAGCCTGTTTGTCATCCCACCAAGTGAGAAATTTATACTAGACATTACAAAATGAAGTTCATATTTTTCCTCCAAACCTCCCTCTTGTGTTATATATATGCCCTGTTTCAGAGAAATGTGTTGCCATTTATCCAGGTACCTAAAGGAAAAGATTAAGTCACCTTTGCAACTTTCCTCTCCTTTGTCTCCAGCACCCAGTGAAGCCCATGCATCTCATTGATAAAGATGTGGACATATCTTTCATCAGTCACTTTGCTCCTTGCCCGCTTCCACTTCTTTAATTCAAGCCTTACCACTTCTCATCTGGACTGTTTCAACATCTTATAGTGGTATTCTCCTCTATGTTCTATATGAGAAAACAATTCTACATAAGTGTTATGGGAGGAAGAAAGCAATACATATTAAAGTTCAATTAAAGAAAGTCAAGAAGTGTCACCTCAACATCTAAAACCTTTCAAAGTGCCCAGAAATCTAATTTGCCACTGTTTTGACTGTTGGAGCTTTTTACCGACATCAGAGAATGGAAATAAATTCTAAATTAAACCACCCATTGCTCTTTTATTTAGAGTGACCCTTATTTACCGATTTGAGTAATAATTTAAGGCTTTTCTAGCATTGCTAGCTGTGAGTCAGTATGAAGTATTGAGCAATAGCCTCTGATAGCTTTGCTGAGTCATCTTAAGCTGCCATGAAAGGTTCAAAGCCTTACTCCTGTCACACACTTCCATTTCTGTTCTTTCATGTCTTGCTAAAACGTGCGTATTTTCCATTGTATTTTTGCTCTAAATTGCAAGGTTAGCAATTAGTTTTCATCATCTGAAGTTTTAGATTTCATTTGTCCTCAAGATCCAGTTTATTATATCATGTGCTCTGCTCCAAACCATTAGTTTGTGAAATATAGTGTATTTCATCTGAGAAACCTTATGGTTTAAGCATGCTTATGTTACATATCTTAATATCATTGATATGAAATATGTGATAAAAGCTCAGGGATAGCCAGCCTCTTGGAAAAGATTCTGACAAACATGAAAGGAAGAACCACATATTTATTGTCTGAGAAGTTACCCTTTGCTGAACTTAAAGTTCTTTCACAGGATTGACCTCTTAATGCATTTTGCAAGAATTTTACAGGACAATATAGACCCTTTGACCTTATCCCATCCTAAAAGCTCTGTCCTTTGAGCAGATGACACCAAAGTCCCAGGATTCATCTGCAGCACAAATAACATACTTCTCAGGGAGCAAGGAGCATGGAGGTGAGCTTAACCATCCCTCTGTTCCGGAGAGGTGTTCTGCCTTTACAAGTGTTCACAGAGCCCATCTTCGCATTTGTAACCATTCTTTTGCAGTTGGATCCTTGCTTATATTTGTATGTTGATTTCTCTGGTGATTTAAAAATATTTCTTAGAGCCAAAAAGCTAAGCAATCCACTAAAGCAACTGAGATTACCAGGTTGCATTTCATTTCGATTTCTGTGCAAAAGCATTTGACACTCAACAAAAGCAGCAACAAACACAAATGAGGCCCTGTTTCTAAGAGCTCATAAACAATATAAATTGCCAGCAAAATGGAAAAACAGCTATTATACTTTCTAAAAGTGTGTATGTGTAGGTGCGTATAAACACGGTCATGTATAATCTATTACAACTTCTAAAACTGCTTTAAGTATTTAATCTCTTAAACTGTAATTCTAGCCATTGAAATAGGCCTTAAGGCCCCTGCTAAAATGTGACATGAAGCAAACATGTCCTGGGGCCTACCATATGCCTTTTAGTTGATATTTGATTTGCTTGGTAGTGGACCCAAAAAAGTATCCATGTCTGAAAAGTCCATCAAATCATACCTAATACATAAAATAAAACCCTAAAACTTTGGATTTAACTTTGAGTAACTTTCTGTCCTTGATAATACAGTTTTATCTCATAATCTACCTGAATGATTCTGTTGAAATCTGAAAAAAAAAAAAATAGGTATGATTCCTCTGTATCCCAATCAGAACAGTTAGTTTTCTTGTTTTCCTGGCATGAATGCCAACCTGCTAGGGCTTAACAGCACTAAGATAGCTCTTCTTTCTCACATACACACTGATTATTACCTTGAGAAACCTAAATACATAAAGCAAATCTCTTCCATGGGTACTGTTTAACAATTTAATCATAAGAAGCTAAAAAGGTTTTTAACACCGGCAGACTTTTGTTCCAAACTCTCAAATCTAGCTATCTTCTCTCTTATTAAGCTCATGACTTCTAAGTCTTACTAAGCTAACGACTAGCCAGCATTTAAGTAGAGAAGGAAGGGAACCTTCATTTGCTGAGTATCTACTCTGTCCCGGGAACTTGGCACATATTGCCTCATTGAATCCTTGTAAGAGCAGTAAAAGGTAGGTATTCGATTCTGCTTTGTACAGAATCCAGAGAATGAAGTCCGTGGTATACTATTAGGAAGCCATGAAGCCCAGATGTGAGTCTGGGCGTGTCCTGGGCCAAAGCCTGTGCAATTCCTACTTTATCTAGCTGAAGCATGTGCAGAAGAGCTGCTGAGAAGATTTCCAGGATTATTTTCCTCAGCAGTGCTGTGAGAACCATATCTGGATTGTGTAGACCTCATTAGGATTATATGGGGGAAGCAACCTCTCTCCTGGAGCTCCTGGGTCTTGAATCACCTTCCTGAAGTGTGTGTGTCACAGGCAGGTCAGTTCAGACTGAGTTCCAGGAATGACGGGGGAAACGGAGACCCATCCCATGGCCCTTCCGTGCTTCCTGCTGAGTCCTCTCATTTCCTTCTTTTCCGCATCTTTTTCTTGTCCTCCCCAGCAGCTACCACAAATGTCCAAGACTATAATCTCTTCTCTTCTACTTCAGATAGAGAAGACTAGAGGAAAACTCCAACTGCCTGTTCTGTTCAGGTCACCGACATGTTCATCACTGTTAAATTCAAACAGTATGTCTCTATCAGCCATTACCTTCTATGAGCTCTGGGCTGCGTCTGCTGTTGGCCTCTCCCTCCTTCTGCCACATGCTCTTGCCTTGGTTTCCATGTCACTAAACACTCTGGGCCATCCTCCCGGCTCTCTGGTGGCTCCTTCTCCTTTACATTTATATTATGACCTTCTTCTACCTTCAGACAGCTACAAAGCGCTGGGAGAGATACCTGTGGAAAGTGGAAATTCACATAATGCTTGTATTTGGCCTTAGTTCTAAGCGACCCCCCCGCCCCCGCCACACACACACACACACACAACATGAAATTGAGTACTTTCATGAACAAATTTTCCTGGGCAAGAGAGGCTGGTAGAGCGGGAATGGAATTACAATCTTTGCTAGGAAGGAGAACAGTTCTTAGCTTGTCTACTGCACAGGTAAGAACATCTGAGTTATAAGAAAATTAAAAACAAACTCCTGCTCTGGGGCTCTGATCTCAGAGTGGCCCTCCTGGGCATAGCATGGCTCTCTCTGCAGGTTGTTCTTCCTCCAAAAAACATAGACTTTGCTTGCATCTGCATTACCTCGGTGGCCCCCAAAACCACATTTCTACTTTATTGTTTTTGTACCTATTTGATAGTCTTAAAGGAACATCCCTGGGCTAAATTATTTCATGATATGCCAATTACTGTCTTTACTATTGCTTTGGTTACAAAGTTTCATGGGTTTTGGGAAGTCTTTCCCCAAGGCCTATTATCCCACAAGCCCTGCTATTTTTAGTCTATGACTTTTCAGAACACAAACATTTTCAGGAATGCACACTTGCTGACATCCCAAGTATGTCTTCATAAATTTAACAGGAATTAAACATGGAGCATCCTATACTTTATTATTAAGCATACACTTGAATTCTATATATGTGTTTATTAAAAAATTAGAAAGTGTCATACTTCATTTTCTCAATACCAAGTTTCTTCAAACAAGGTCAAGCTCATATTCTTTATTACCTGTCTACCACGCCTGAAGCATAAACAGAAAGCTATTTTTTAGTTTTATGAGTTGTATGGTGTGAGTCTGATAAATCTCATTCTTCCCATATTCAAAGATTGCAAAAATAGATGAGTGCATTTTAATCAAGAATGCAGAAAGGAATTCATTTTTGGCAGAATTCCAAGCCAAAAAGTTTGACTCTCAATTTTTTTAAGTGATAGAACTAAGGGGGAGAAACAGAAAGTTCAAATGAAAATGCAAATTTAATTTTAGCTACACTTTTCTAACATAATTCCTATGAACATAAACATAAAATAAGCATTCAGGTTTAACCTATTGGTGTCCAACCATTAAACTTTGCTGCTGATCATTTCTTTAAAGGAGTCCTTCCCATAATTACTTGTCAGAATTCATATCCCCCTTTCCTTCTTCTCAACTCTCCTTACCTAATATATCATGTCTTCAGGTTTAGTCAGTCTTATGAATTCTATTTAAGACTCCAGACATTATTAATCCAGATGCATTCACTGACTTCCAGAACTATGTCTTATAAAATGTTGCCAACTGATGAAACCACTCTACCAAGACTTTTTTTCTCAATTTTTCATGCCCCATACCTCATGATACTGGGATTTGAGAAAGAGGACATTTCCTTTTCTTTCTTCCTCGCTGATGCACTATGCTAATTTCTCCAAAGAGAATGTAAATGGGATCTTTTTAACGCTAAATATTATGTAAAGAAGTTAATCATATTATTTTGAAGAAAGACTCCACCTTGCCTGCATGAGAAGTCTGCGGACAGAGAATTAGCTAAAGAGGATAAACCTTAGTAGCAGTTGAAACAGGAAACATGATGACCACCTGCTAGGAAACAGGGAGGTAAAACGGTACAGATCAAATGGTCATGGAGAGATGTGGGTAAGTGGAGGTCAAAGCAACCTAAATACTTGGATGGTTTGAACTAAGCATGTTTCATTTGAGAATTCTGCTATTTCTTACAAAATTCTAAGCCTATGTTAATGCAATCAGAATATTTGCAATAGGTTTAAAAAGAAGTAAAAATAGAATCTTAGGGTTGGTGTGTTCTTAAACTACTTTTCCTTTCTTCGTAAATAAGTTTAGCATATCCTTATGTACAGCCATTATAATAGAGCTCACATTTTCTTAATTAAAACTTGGGATGCATTATCAAAACTCCCAAAAACAAACAAATGAAACAAAGAAAAAAAAAAAAAGCAGAGTTCATGCATGAGAACAACAGGGCAGAACACAACGATAAGTACTGACCCAGATAATCCCCCCTATATGTTTCACTTCACAGAATTCTAAAAGGAGCCCAGAGTTTCAGCGATACAATGCAAAGTTGTAAACAAACAGGATTTAAATGAGTTTTATTTTTCACACACTGCTGCCACAAACTTCAGTTCCTGTGTCCCATTGTAATGCTTTGTTTTATGGGGTTATTTCATTTTATGCCTTTCATCCTTGATTTCCTAAAGAACTTAACTAATCTTATTAATATTTTAACACATATTAACACAAAATTAGCATTTCACCCCATGAGTGCTTTGTCATCTAAATTATTCTGAATTTTGTCAACTATATATCTTTATCCACATTCCTTTCATTGGGCAGTAAGTGCCCTGCCAGTATCAGGTTATATATACCTTAAGGAGAGAAAGAGACTAAGAACTTCTAGCAAGATGAAGTACCAGCCAGTATGGGTAGCCCCTGCTAATTTCCAATGGACATAGAGAGGCTTACTTTGTTTGTGTGCTCGCTGCTACCCTCAAACGTGCAAAAAAAAATGTTACGAGGAAAGCTTTTCCAAACACGTCTCTCAGCAAGCCATCCCCAGCCAGCCAAGCCCTGTGGTCAGTCCTAAAAAGCGATCAGCCAGAAATGCTGATAAGGTGCATCTGTCTTCTGGCACAGAATAACAAAGGCCCCAAAACTGCAAAGTTCATGGCCTCTCAGAAGATGACAAAAATCACACACTACTGTAAAATTACTTCTGTGATTCACCACTGGAAGAATTCAATTTTCTGACAGTAATTTGGAAGGAGATGTTGTTAGACCTGATACACAACCTTTCTTTTAGCTAAACTAAAATCCATCATAGTTTTCTTTAAAATGCTAAGCTTTCTTAAATATATAAATGCTAAAAATTACTGTGTATATTTTTGGAAGAGAATGGCTGTGATGACAGGAGGGATGTGAGATTATGTGTGCAGAAGAACAATCGGGAAGGTGAAAAACGTCTTCAGTTCTCTGAGCAACCACACTAAATGGGCTTTTTGAAAATTTTTATTGCTTTTAATACTCTCTACTTTCATGTAAACTTTAGCTAATGTGAATCCACTATCTCAATCTCTCATTAGATCTCTAGTTCCATGGGAAACTTCGTTCGACCAAGTTTCACTGAAAGCCACTTCCCAAGCAAAGATGCCTTCCAGTACTGATGTCTGCCTAAGGGACAATGATGCCTCCTCACAATATCCTGAAATAAAAATAGCTAGGTATGATTTCCTCTTGGTATATAAAGACCCTAGTTTATACACAGTGGGAAATAGTTTAAAAGACATTTGGATACTCAGAACTCTGCTGGAATCTTCGAATTATACTTGGAAGAATTGCCATAGAAATATTTGAAAAGGCAAGTTTATTTCCAGAACAAGACCATTGAGCCCACATTAATATAAATATTTAGTATCAAAATAAAATCTTGAAAATGTTTTTAAAAATTCAAACTGAGCAAAGATTCTACTAAACCTTGATTTTCTCACCAAGCCAATGTATTAGTTTTTCTTCTTGTCATATAAACCTTGTCTTGACATTTTCCAAATCCTCAGCTTAAATTAATAGCACACACAGTTTTTATAAAACCCTAAAAGGCGGTAGCCAAGCTTACTGGATTTCTTTTGCTTCTCCCCTGACTATACTGCTCTGATCGTTTCTTCATTAAAGAAGAATGGATTCCCACTTAGTTCATCAGCTAGTGAGTGCTGCTTTGCACAGACTCTTCAGAAATGCCAAAAGTGCTTTGTGATGTGCTGTTCTCTAGAAACTCACAACCCCAAATTTCAAAACATCCAGAATAAAATCATGACCTCAAAGGACAATTAAATTTCTCAATGAAACATAACATTTGCAACTTGGAAACATAGGTATGAGAGCTAGTTATTTAATCTGTTCACATCTCAGTTTCTTCATGTGTAAAATGTGAGTAGTACCGAATAGTACTTAATTCATAAAATATTGTAGAGATGAAAATGAATTAATACATGGAAAGTACTAGAACACTGCTTGTCACATGCAAAGACTTTATGAGTGTTCATGATGATGATAGTGAAATGAGAATTAACAAATGAGAACCCTGACCTTATGGAGATATGAGATTGGCCCAGGCTGAAGTCATAAAGCTGAGACATGAGCCAAACCCCCCGTTCCTTACTTAATGTTCAATGTTCAATATTCTTTCATTTGTGCCTCACTGAGAATCTCCAAGGAGGAAGCAGGCTATGATGAGTGAGGAACTATTTGACATAATAGTCATACATTGTACTTAGTAACAGAGCAAGTCAGAGGCATTTAGATGGTAAAGTTAAAATTTTTGACCAATTTGATTACCTGGTGACTTTCAATATGCTGTTTTGTGTATTAAGTTACAGAAGACAACAAAGTAGAAGTACTGCAGTGGAGGCTACCAGAAGCAGACAAGTCAAGTAAGGAGTTACAGAGAATAACAAGACATGAGGTAATGAATGGCAAGATAAAAAATAATTATACTGTAGAGCCATCTAATGCAGGGGGATAAGCAGACATTAAATCTCTGAATATTCCAACAGTTTGGGAAAACATTGATCTCCATTCTCTTCTAGATGCAGCATCTATAACTCAATAATGATGACTCACAGTCATTAGGGAAGAAATAAAGTGTATTTAGTATATTCTGCATAAGAAGGCAAGGACATTATTATGCTCTTCAAATATTCCTCAGTGCTCATACATTACTTTTATTATCAACCAAAAAAAAAAAAAAAAGCACACAAACAAAAGACAGGGAAGTTTCAAAGCATCTGTCTGGTATTTTTCTGTTTTTTTTTTTGTCAACATCTCTGCTTTGCTCCAACTCTGCATAATTGAAACTAAGATATCTCTCTGAGTCAAGCTCAATCTCTCAAATTTTTCTGAGTCAATATTTATCGAGATAAAGATATCAATAATCCATGTCCTTCCTCACCATCTATCTCATGGAGCTTAAAATTAACCTCTTTCCATAGGTCAAGTGGACTTATTATCCTAGTTATGACATTTTCTAGTCTGATACTTAGCAAAAGCACTAGAGTAGCACTTCCCAATAGAATTCTCTTAAATGATGAAAATGTTCTCTTGGTTTCTGCCATATTATGCCATTGAGCACTTGAAATGTGTCTAGTGAACCTGAGGAACAGAATTTTTAACTGTATTTCATTTTAATTCATGTAATTTTAAACAGCCACATAGAACTAGCAGTTGTTGTATTTAATATTACAGTACTAGAGATTTCCTGATCCTAGTTGACATTCCCCCAAATGACTGTCTACCTGCTCAGTTACATTGGCTGCAAATGTATTTTCTGTGACCGTATGTCACCTATGCATTAGAAACCTCAAATCCACTACCCTTGAATTGCAATTAAGATAGCAAGACCAGATTTTCGGTTAATATATTGATGATCATGTTACTGAAAAACACTTGAATCACACAAAAAAGCTTAGCAAAATATAACATGTTTTTAAACTATTTTATTAGCCAAATTTTAGAGGAAAGAGAGAAAACAAAAGAAAACCTCCAGATGCCAGAAATGAAGAAAGAACTAAAAGTCAAAGCTATGAACAGGTATTGAGGCTGAGAGGCTCACTGAGAGAACTAAATTATAGGGGTAGGAGACATTTTAAATTCAAAATAAAGAAAAAAGACATTCAGGCTGCTGCAGGATGGGAAGTTGGAGCTGACAAAACAAAATACCATAGACTGGTGGCTTAAACAACAGATAACTTTTATTTTCTCACGGTTCAGGAGACTAGAAATCTGAGATCAGGCTGCATGGTCAGATTCTGGGGAGGACCATTTCTATCTTGTAAATGGTGGCATCTCACTGCTTGCTGACATGGTCTTTCCTCAGTGCACATGAACAAGCACTCTAGTTTCTTCTTACAAGAGCACTAATTTCATCATGAGGGCCCCACTCTCATGACCCCATCTAATCCTAATCACCTCCCAAAAGCCTCATCTCCAAATTTTATCACATTGGGAGTTAAGGCTTCAACATATGAATTTGGGAGGAACACTTCAGTTTATAACAGAAGTTGTCACTGGAGTTATAACGAAAAGAGAGATTAAAACTTTATAGGGGCGCCTGGGTGGCTCAGTGGGTTAAGCATCTGACTCTTGGTTTTGGCTCAGGTCATGATCTCAGGGTTGTGAGATAAAGCCCCACGTCAAGCTCCACCCTGGGCCTGGAATCTGCTTGTCCCTCTCGCTGCCTCTTTGCCCCTCCCCCCTTGCCCCCTCCCCCAGCTCACCCTCTCCCTATCTCTGAAATAAATGAATAAATGAAATCTTAAAAAAAAAAAAAAAACTTTGTCAGAAAACTGGTTTTGTGCTTAAAGCACTGGAAAGAAAAACATTCACTTTCAAGAATTCTGAACTCTAAGCATTTGTTCTTCTGAAGCCAAATTCACATAACTTATGGTACAAGACAAAATGGCCACAATGGCTCTTTCTATCAAGAGATGGAATCTATTTCCCTATCCTTCAATTTAAGTTTGGTGACACAACTTGCTTTGAATAATAGGACAATAGTAAATATGAGGCATGCAAGACTCAGAGTGCTTGTCCACTAGAAACTGCTATCTCTCTTGGTGGGGTGATCACTCTGTGAAGAAGCCAGTCTCAGCAATAAGAATGGGAACTCACATAGAGCAGAGTTCACTCATCTCAGCTAAACCACTTCATTAAACAACCAGCCTCCAGGGCCACCTGGGTGGCTCAGTTAGTTAAAAATCTGCCTTCCACTCGGTCATGATCCCAGGGTCCTGGGATTGTGCCCTCCATTGAGCTCCCTGCTCAGTGGGGAGCCTGCTTCTCCCTCTCCCTTTGCCCCTCCCCCTGCTCATTCTCTCTCTCTCAAATAAAATAAAATAAAATAACAAAAAACAAAAAAGCAACCAGCCTCCAGTTCACCCGGGTTCTGACCACAGACACAATGGTGAGCTCACCTAAGATAACCAGAAAAACCAAACAGCTGAGCTCTGTCCAAAATGCCAACATAGAGAATTGTGAGGAACATAAATGGTTGTGATTGTTTTAAGCCAGTAGATTTGTGGCAATTTGTTTTGCAGCAAAGATAAGTATTATACTACCCTTGTTGGATAAGAATACTGAAGTGAGATATTAATATAAAAATTGACCTAGAAAAGAGTCATACTCAAAACCATCCTTTTTGGGAACCCCACCAGAGTCCTGGACTTGAAAACACAGAAAAGAATCTCTTTTTAAGTAAATAGTCAAAGCACCATAGCCTCTGGACATTAAAACATCAAGAAGTCAGCAAAAACAACAAATGGGAGAACTGAAGATTCTAGAAAAATCTGAAGGGCTTATAAAATACAAGAGATGGACAAAAGGAATAAAAATGTAAGGCACCAGCAGACTATTAAAAAAAAAAAAAGAAATGTAGATTTAAAATAGAACCAACCAATAAATAAATAAATAAATAAAAACCAAGTATAAACAGGAATCAAAAATATAATCATTATAATTGGTAATACCTTTTTAGAACTCATTTAAAAGAGTGGAGCAATACATTTTATAAGAGAACTTGTGAATTAAGTAACAAGAGAAATAAAATCTCACAAAATGCAGCAATAAGAGATAGAAAGATAGAAAATATGAACTAGAAATCAATGGATATTGAGGATAGAAGGAGGAAATCTAAAATACCATGTGAGGAGTGAAGAGAGATCATCAGAGAAGACCATATACAAATACTTAAACAGCTTGGAATTTTTTTAATAAATAAACAAATAATAGAGTACATAGGATCACAATATGTACTGAGCAAAATGACTAAACACTAATCTACTACCTAGAAACAGAGGCAAAATTGAAAAAAATAAAAAATAAGAGAAAGTATTAAAATTACCAGGGAGAAAATAAATATTACCTCCTCAAAATGCCAATGCCAATGACAGCAGACTTCTCAATGGCAACAATAGATGCCAGAAGACAATGCAAAACTATCTGCCTCGAATTCCAAACACGGTTTGACTTTCAGATAAAAGAAAAAGGAAAACAAAAACAGTTTAAAATGGAATCTGAAAGAATTTATTAGAAATTAAATGTATGGGAAAAGTAAGGAGAGTAAAGAAAATCCATGAAATTAGTAAAAAGAAAGAAAAGTATTTCAGTGAAGAAAAATCATGTTAAGTGAAAAATAGAAAATAAGATGATACAAATAAGTATAAAATTTTAGTAATCTCAATAAATGTGAATAGATTAATGATAGCAATTAGAAGACAGACATGCACATTACATTTTTAGCAAGTCTGTAAATATGATGCTTACAAAAAACAAACCTGAAAGTTATGCCAAAATGTTAAAAATAGGAATAGGACAGATATAACGGGAAGCTATTACCGAGGATTCACCTATAAGCAATATTAATATCAAACAAATAGGAATTAAGGAGGATGTTGCTAAAATTATTCACCCTTTTCTTCTCCCATGTTCAGAATCAACTGAGAGATGTATATAGAAATCATTAAGGTATAGATAAAATTGTCCCCTTCATACCCTTAGAGATAATTTGAGAAAATGGCTTAAGCATTATAAGACATATTTGCTTTCATTTCTTTTGAATTAGGAATAAACCAAAACTATCACCAAAATTCTCCACCCAGTCACAGGCAGATCTGGACAAACATTGAGTAGAGCCTTCACTGACTAAGCTTGTCATCTTTCAGAGAGAATTATCAGCATGCATCTTCTCTCCAGACATTCCAACTAGGGGACCCAGGAGAGCCTAAATTTGAATGATTAGCTCATCCCCCAAATTCACTAATCAGAATAGTCTGTTCTTCTTTCCCTGGTTTCTGTTTATATCAATATGGCAGACTATATAACCAGAAAAATTCTCATGGTAAGCAACACTTTTTAACCGATGGATAAAAATCAGATTGTATATATGAAAAGATGACTGAACTGATGGTGGGTGACAGAAATATTTGGAATCTGAAACTTCAACAAATCTATCTGATTGTAAATTGTTTTTACCCTCTAATGTATGGAAGAAGCATATAAATATACTCTTGGGAGGAAAATACTTTAGACCTAGACTTCAAAGAGTTCACATAGATTAATGTTCAAATAATAAAACTCAAAAACAAAAATCACGGAACACACACAAAAAAGCCCACTGTGATTAAGTTATAAAAAAACAACAAAACCATGGATATTGACAAACTGATTCTAAAGTTTGTATGGACAGCAAAAGACCCAGAATCAACAATACAATATTGAAGGAGAACAAAGTTTGAGGACCAAAACTACCTGACTTCAAGACTTACTATAAAGTTATAGTAATCAAGACTGTGTACTGTTGGTGAAAGAATAGACAAATAGATCAATGGAACAGAGAGGGAACCCAGAAATAGGCCCCCATAAATACAGTCAACTAATCTTTGACAAAGGAGCAAAGGCAGTCCAGTGGAGCAAAAACACTCTTTGCAACAAATGGTGTTGTAAAAATAAATGGACATCCACATGCAAACAAAACAAACCTAGACATAGACTTTCACTCTTCACAAAAATTAACTCAAGATGGATCATAGACCTAAATGTAAAACATAAAATTATAAAACTCCTAGAAGATAACATAGGAGAAATCCTATCTGACCTTGGAAATGGTAATAACTTTTTAAATACAATACCAAAGGCAAGATCTGTGAAATAAATAATAGATAAGCTGGACTTCATTAAAATTAAAAACTTAAGTTTTATGAAAGAAAATTCTGAAAGAATGAATAAACAAGTCACAGACTTGGAGAAAATGTTTACAAAAGACACATTTGATCAAGGACTATTATCTAAAATATACAAAGTGCTCTTGAAATTCAATAGTAAGAGGGGTGCCTGGGTGGCTCAGTTGGTTAAGTGTCAGAGTTGATTTCCGCTCAGGTCATGATCTCAGGGTTGTGAGATTGAGCCTTTCTCTCTCCCTCTCTGTCTGCTCCTCCCCCCACTCTTAAAAAAAGAAAACAACTCAATAATAAGAAAACAACATGATTGAAAATGGGCAAAAGACCTTAATAAACAACTCACCAAAGATATACAGATGACAAATAAGCACATGAAAAAATGCTCCACGTTATATGTCATCAGGGAAATTCTAATTAAAACAACGAGATACCATCACATTCCTATTAAAATCGCCAAAATATATAACACTGACAACTCCAAATGCTGGTGAGGATGTGGAGCAACAAAAACTCTCATTCTTTGCTGGTGGGCATACAAAATAGTAGAACCACTATGGAATACAGCTTGGAGGTTTCTTACAGATCTAAACATACTTTTACCAAATGATCCAGCAATTGTGCTCTTGGTATTTACCCAAAGTTGAATATTTATGTCTACACCAAAACCTGCACATAGGTGATTAGAGCAGCTTTATCCATGATTGCCCAAACTTGGAAGCAACCAAGATGTCTTTCAGTAGGTGAGTAGGTAAAGTGTGGTATATGCAGACAGGAGGAATATCACTTAGTGCTAAAAAGAAATTAGCTTATAAGCCATGAAAAGACATGGAGGAAACTTAAGTGCGTATTACTATGTAAAAGAAGCCCGTCTGAAAAGGTAACATATTGTATAATTCAAACTATATGACATTGTGAAAAAGATAGAACTATGGAGACAGTAAAAAGATCAGTAGTTGTCAGGGGACAGAGGCAGAGAGGAATGAATAGTGGACCACAGAGAATGCTTAGGGCAGTGAACATAGTCTGTATGATACCATAATGATGGTTACATGTCCTTATGCATTTGTCTAAACCCATAAAATATACATCAAGAGAGAAGGGTAATATGAACTGTGGACTTCGGGTGATTATGACGTGTCAGGGTAGGTCTATCAATTGTAACAAATATATCACTCTGGGGGAGGATTTTAATAATATACGTGTGGAGTCAGGGAGTATATGGAAAATCTCTGTACCTTCCTCTTAATTTGGAATCTGAAACTCCAACAAATCTATCTGATTGTAAATTATTTTTACCCTCTTATGTATGGAAGAAGCTTATAGATATCCTCTTGGGAGGAAAATACTTTAGACCTAGACCTCAAAGAGTTCTCATAGATTAATGTTGGGGGTCATAAATTCAAGCCCTCACATTGGGCATGGGGCCTACTTAAACAAACAAACAAACAAACAAATAAATAAAATGAGTCCTATTTAAAAAACAAAAACAAAAACCCTGAAAATATTGAAATTCTCAAACACAGAATAAAAAAATAAACATATTTAAGATATTTAAAGAAATAAGAGTATTAGAAGTATTATGAAGAAAAAAGAAACAAGAATAAAAAATGACACAAAAGTACCTATCTGACTTGAAAAAACAAAACCACATTTCTGGCTTGCCTTGAGAATAACAAATAATGAAATCTGAAGACCATGGAACCAGACACACAGGGCCACATAGGCTGTAGCAGGGGGTGGGCTGAGTCCTGGACACAGCTTCGGGTACTGGCTCTTCTGCTTATGCCTGGGACATGCATATACCTGTATGCTCTGAACATGATGATGACGTTACAAACAGAGAAATTAATACAGGGGACCTGACATGGAGTAGTCTATCAGTCCTTTAAAAATCCTGTATTTAAGAATAGGAAATGGCTGGCATGAGCAGTGGGTGAGAGGATAGAACAATATCTTTAAACCATCTATTTATGAAATTTTTATGAAAAGGAAGATACAAAATCTAAAAAAGAGATTCAGAGTTTTTATGCATTTACAATATCATCACTTGCAAAATCTCTTAAATTACATCTTAGAAATACATTGGGATCATTCTTAAAGAAATTTTAATTCTACCTAGACAGGTAGAATTGTGTTTTTTAGCATAAATAATTGTCTACTAGTATTTTTTTTACATAATTATTACTTGGGAAAAGGGACGCATTTCATAGAGCCTCTATGTATTCATACAGAACCTCTTATACTGAGTTAGTTTCAGTATATAGATATTTCTATTACTGGAATTAAAACTCAGTTGGCTACTTAGAGATTAAGTACTGCTTTGCTTTTATAACTGGAAACAGAAGATTTGTTTCATTTTTATGTTCTATTGGTTTGTAGTACCTGTCTCTGATATTTTTCTTCTTTAAGTTATAACAGTAAATTTCCTAGTCATTCACCCACTTCTCTGCAGCATATGAGTGGTATATTAATAGTTCTTTACAAACTTAAAGCATGGAGTCTCTTACAAGCAAGAAATTCTTGGCAAATTAATCTGTTGGGTTTTTTTCTCCAGAATCAAATCTCCATAGATCTCATGGCATAGTCTATAAAATGTTGCCTATCCATATATTATAATCATCACAGGCAAATTATCTATATTGTATGTATATAGCAAATATGTATGTACATTTTCAAACTTAATTCACTTTCAAACAACTGTCCTAAATTTCTTTGTTTATATTTATCCACTCACTATAAAATCTTATACGTATCCAAAATGTATTAATGTCACTCCTGTTTTTTTTTTTAATTAAGTAATGGGTAAGTGATGATATCTATAGCTCTTATTTGAAATCACAAAGTCAAGCACATATTCAAAATCCTAGAGAAAGCTCTCTTCTAACATAATTCTTCAAGTTTTGTCCTTTACCTCAAACAATTTTAATTCAGTTGGTACCTAAAAGAACTATTGGATGAAGCAATTATATTAAACTTAGAGATGTGGAGGTGAAATTCAGCTGTGACCTTAGTCAAAAGAAGTTTGTGGTATTGTCTGAGTAGACTGAAATAACAGCAAACACCTATTTTCTCCCTTTAAAGTAGTAACATCATTAAAATGGGTTAGATCTACAAGACAAATTTATCCCCTATTCTCTGAGATCCCAGTGAAATGATAACTTAAAATTTAGGAGAAATAAGAATATAAATTTGGGATCAGAAGGAAATGAACTGGTACAGATTTGTTAAAACCATATGTAATAAGCACATGGGAATATTTCACACAAAAAACTACGGAAGTTCCCACTTTTTCTCAAAACATATAGTCTTTTTATTCTACCTTGGTTTTCCTACTTTTGGTAGAATCAGAGATATACAAAAAAACATACTTAACTCTATGATAAAGAAATAAAAATATAAAAGAAGGTTAAAACAGAAAGTTAAATATTTCTAGTCACATTTCTAGAAAGAAAAAAATGGAGGTAAATAAAAGTAAAAATTTTTTCAAAGGAATAATAGAAAATGGTGCCAGGAGCTGAAGAGAGACAGAAGTCTTTAAACTGAAAAGTTCCACAAAATGCTGAGTGAGATAAATTTTAAACACAAGCACATCATTATCCAAAACACATCATTATGAAATTTCAGAACACAAGAGTAAGAAGATCCTAAAAGCTTATCAGCAATGAAAAAAGTCTTCCCAATAAAAGAATGAAAACACATATCAAATTTATCAGCAAAAGAGAATGCTAAAATGTAGCTGAGTAAGTATTTAAAGTCCTGAGGAAAAATTACTTACAACTTAGATTTCCATGCCTCTCTTGCCTCTGATAGTCTATTCTGCAAACAGCAGGAGTGAGTTTTTGAAAATGCAAGTCAGACCATGTCATTTTCTGCTTAAAATCCTCCAGTAGCTTCCCAGCTCACACAGAATAAAAGCCCAACTTTACCACAGCATGTAAATCCCTTCACAGTCTGGCCCTTGGCTACTTTTCTACAAAACTGCAAGACTACTTTCCTTCTCTAGCTACACTGACCTTCTCATTGCTCCATATTCAAGCCTGGCATGCTCCTGATTCAGGGTCATCGCACTCAGAGTTCCCTTCTGCCCTAGAACTCTTCTTCTAAATATCCAAATAAACAGCTTTCTTAAGTCCGTGTGTCTCCTCTACTGTTTCCATCTTAGAATGTCTTCTCTAAAGGCACTGTGAGAGAATCAGGCTTTTGTCTGCTTCAGTTCCACTTACCCTGCTTAAGTCTTCTTCATTACACTTCTTACCACCTGATATATTACAAATTTTTTACTCTCTTTCTCTTTCATTGCACTAGAATCTTAAAGCACATCAGTAAGAAATTCATAATTTTGATCACTGCTGTATTGCCAGCATCTAAATATATCTGCTACATACTGTGTATTCAATAAATGAATATCTGATGGATAATGGGTAGGAGCTCCTTTTTATGTCTCTTCACCCTGAGATCTAAAATTTGGAGTTTCCACCTATTCCTGCACAGCAGGGGAAAAGAATATGGCATAATAGTCCGTCCACTGGCTTTTGGGATCTTCGACTCATATATCATCGCCCAAAGCAAGTCATATGACCTTGTACAATTTCAAATTAGTGCAATTCTACCACGTAACCAGCAAAAGAACTGAAATATTAAGAATGATTCCAATTTCTTTAATATGAGTCTAAAAAACAATAGTTTAAAGTAAAATGGAAGGTAGTGGCTTCCAAGAAGAATGGCTGCAAAAAGGACATAATACATTTTAAGAAATAAATAAAATGAGTAAGAACCTGGATTTTATTAGAGATATAATGGAAAGAACATATGTCTTTTATCCCAATAAGAAAAAACAAAGGCAATGGAAACTCTACCAAAAGTTAAAAAATTAAAAAATCCATCGTCAAATATAGATCAAATTAAGTATGATTTTGAATAATTGGTGAAGAGTAATGAAAGATATTACGTTTAAACCTAATTGCAGGGACACCTAGGTGGCTCAATTGGTTAAGCGTCTGCCTTGGGCTCAAGTCATGATCCCAGAATCCTGGGATGGAGTCCCACATCGGACTCCCAGCTCAGCGGGGAGCCTGCTTCTCCCTCTCCCTCTGCTGCCCCCCCTGCTTGTGCGCTCTGTCAAATAAATAAAATCTTAAAAAAAAAAAACAAACAAACCATAATTGCAGAAATAGTCTCCCTTGAGTGATATCAAGATTGACAGGATAACACCTAAGAAAGAAATGTAATCATAGCCCACTATTTACTATACATCAAGTAAACCAAATCTACATGGTCACAATGTGTAAAAAGAAGTTTTTAAAAAGATAGTTAAATAGCTTATGGTTTTCAATTTTTAAATTATTTCAATTAATAATTTTTAAGTTATTCTATAGATAAAGCATGTAAGATTAGATTTATATTATAGAACGGGATAAAAACGTTATCAACGCAGCAGTGTAAAATTCAAGGTAACTTGGATGGAAGATGAAAAAGAGAAGGTAGGGAGAAAGAAATGCCAAAAAAAAAGATAAAGGTGCCAAGATCCTTAATGTATAAATTAAGCATTAAGAGTCATTTCTGATGGAACAGGAAATAATTTTTTCAGTAATTAAGCTTAGAAAAGTAACAGTAGAAAAATTATAATAGTAAAATAGCTATGAAATAGGAAAGGTTTTAGGGAAGACCAAAAGTGGTAAGTAAACTAAATACTCACTTATAAAAGAGAAAAGCAAATAAAAATTTCTAAATTTCATGAAGATACGGTAGTAAAAATGTATTTGAAAGATACGGAGGTAACCACAAGTAAACGGAGTACTGATACATTTAAAAACAATTGCCCCTAAGAAGCGGCATAGAAGTGAGAATAAATTGAGAAAGAGAATTCTTGGTTTCCAATATAAACCCTTCTGTAACATGTAATTTAACATGTGCTTCTATTTTCTCCATAAGAAAAACCATTTTAAAAAATGTATACATTAATTGGGTGTATAGCCCTTTAAATCCTCTCAAAGCCTACATCACACAGAGGAAGTTGATTAGCCAGTTAACATAATGAGCCGCAAGTCAGTCATTTCAAAGGATGACAGCCAAAATTCTAAGCATGGGGAGTAAGTGGGATGGTGTGTTGCCTGGGATGGACACCTAAGAAGTATAGTGAGGAAGAAGAAGACTATTAGACCCAACCTATAATTTCGTGTTGAGAAATCTTTGGTGAGATCAGTCAGGTGTTTTTAAAAAAGCTGTTTGTGGGAAATATAGACTTACTAGTTAAATTATATCAAGTAATGGAGTTAATATTTAGAGGAATGAATTCCAGAAAAGCCGAATGACTATTTTTTTGTTTTTTTGTTTTTTGTTTTAATTCCAGCATAGTTAACATACAGTTTTGTATTAGTTTCAGGTGTACAAGATAGTGAATCAACAATTCTATACATTACTCAGTGCTCATTGTGATGAGTGTATGAATGACTGGTTTTGATCAGGGTGTGATCTGCTCTATCATTCTACAGACCTTTGAGAATTGATTACTCCAATGAATTAAGAATGAGAACAATAGATGAAGGTGACCTTTTAGACAAGATGACAATCCTAGAAAGATAGATAGATAGGTAGATAGATAGATAGATAGATAAAGAAGGAACTTGTAAAATACAATTCTCTGACTCTCTTTGGCATTTTTAGAGCGCTTTTGGTAGCAGTACAGTTCTTTCATCCCTACCAATGTCCTTAGTTGGGCCTAATACCTTGTAAAAAACTATTCTTAAATAATGGAGCCCAGTTGTTAATTGCTGAATATGACAATAGTAAACAATGCAATAATTAATTTTGTGATTATTAGCAATTATGTATGATCAAAAATTTAAAAATGATAATGAAAAATTGCTTAGCTTAACACTGCCATTTGAATAGAAAAATAATCTCAGATCTTGAAAAGGTTTATCAAACAAAACATTAAGTAAAATTATGGTTGCTTTAGAAATTATGATAGAAATTATGATATATTCTTAAAGTGATTGTCTCAGTTATTGCCATTCATGTGTAATTCACCACAATGGAGTGGCATTATCTGATTTTTTTAAAAGATTTTATTTGAGAGAGAGAGAGCATGTGTGAAAGTGCACATGCCCCCCCCCACACACAAGCAGCGTGCGGGGGGGAAGAGGAGGGACAGAGGGAGAGAGAGAATCTCAAGCAGACTCCCTGCTGAGTGCATAGCCCAGCACAGGACCCGATCCCACAACCCTGAGATCATGACTTGAGCTGAAACCAAGATTCAGAAGCTTAACAGACGGAGCCACCCAGGTGCCCCAAGGAATTATCTGATTTTTAAATAATGACGATTGTACATTGGAAGTAGTATTTGGATGAGTTTGAGAATTCTTCTCTGGAGGTCTTTCAAGTTAGAGTACATGACCCATAAATTTATCTGCTTCATTTAAATTTTGTTTTTCCCTGAAGACAATACTAAGGATAATCCCTTTGTGTTCTTATAATTCTATGTCCTACTTCTGAGACAGCGAAGACTCAACCACATGAATAGACCCTAACAATCTTTCGTTGGTAAGAAATTCTCAGGAGAGCAATAGTTTCCACCAGCAGTTGGTTGCTCAAGGAAGCCTCTGGTGTGTAATAGGAGGTTTTGTACCACCTCCTATTAATACTATATTCCTTTTTAAAGCCTCAGTTTCTCTTGGGAATGCCATTTTATTCACTAGGGTTAATTGAATGCCTCATCTCAGTGCAATGTAATAACTGTGTGAGAGAGAGCAATAAAAGAAAATTGTGTCCTCATCGTCAAGGAGATTATAAGAGGGATCCATACAGGACATATGCCACATGATTTAGCCCAAGGTCTTAAGAGGATGCCATAGAACTTTGAGTAGGAATGGAACTTCCAACATTTGAATTAGGATGCTTATAAAAATGTTAAATTAGTTTTTGTCCCTTTGGGTCTATTGCCTCCAGACAAGTGCTTCCCAGACTAAGCTATTCATTAAAATCATCTGCGGAGGATTTCAAGTTTAAGGATTTCCATGTCTCACCTCCAAAGATTTTTATTTGGTAGCTCCCCAGATGATTCTGATAATTAGCTAGCCTGGGAACAACTGCTGGAGATAATCTGGACATTGATAGAAAAACTTGTTTGACCATAAATAGAAGAGTAACCCTGCCAGGTTCAGCATACTTGGTTCTGTATAAAGCGGAGTGAAAAACCAAGTCGGCATATTTATAAATCTGTACATGTCAAAATAGATAAAAATCTCTGTATCTCTCTCATTAATTATCTTGAAATTAAGTAGCTCTTATTTTAAAAACAAATTTCCCCACCTTGATTATCTTCTTACTTTCTGATTTTGTTTTCTTTTCTTCGTATTACCATAGATTTACAAATACTCCTTCCCAAGAGTTTCCAAAGGACCAACACTGGAAAATATTAAGCCACATTTATCTATATTTATAGACATACAAATATGCAACTACCTCGTATGACATATATAGCAAGGGGCAATCTGTTCCAATCTATTTCCAGTTAATAATAAAACTTTAAGCTCATAATTCTCTCTCTCCCAACAACCCAGCACAGATGCAGAGAAGGAAGGAAGAGACAGAAGAGAAGGGTAGAAAAAGGGAAGGAAAAAAGTAGTTTTGTTAAAAGATCATGATGCATTGCTAAGAAAAGTAGTAAAACTAATTTATACCCAGGAAAGGAGAGTATTCGTTATATACTAGGTATCAATATCTCCAATTTTAAATGGTATAGAATGATGTTTTCTCCCCAGTAACCTGTTCTTCTATGGTATGCATGGGTGCCAAGATGGAGAGTTTCCACAAGGATGGTTGTTTGTGTTATTAAATACTGACCACTTTCTCAGGCCCTCTGGTTTAATACTCATTTTAATCCCCAACACCATCGCCCTTGCTCAGCAGACAGCTTGAGGAACAGATACCGTGTTGTTGAAAACTTCTTCCAAGGGATCATGATATGATACATTTCATTATGGTTTCCTCTTGAAACATTGGCCTTTGAAGTAAGCATGCATATGTGCATAAATAATTGTGGAACATAGAATAAAGCCTTATTAAGTTAGCATTATGCAAGGAATCATGGTAAGAGATTTTTGAGAGATAGATAATTCTGTAAAATATAAAATTAATATCTAAAAAAATAAGTAACATTAGACACATGAAACACAAGCCCAAATTATCATTTGATTCAACAGACCTAAAAATTGCTCAAACTGCTATAATAGTTTCTAACCACTTACTCTCAGTTTCTGTACTTGTCCTCTCATGGAGCACCTGGTCTGCAAACCACACTAAAAAGCATGAATTTCATCCACTGGGACCATCAGTGAAGGTTTACAGATTCAAGTCTCACATAAAACAACAGTAGGAGGAGTTATTCAACTTGGAATTGTATTAAGTCACATGTAAACATTATGGATATTTTCCCTCCCAGTGGACATAAATAAATAAATATGAAACCTCTCTCTTTTTCTCTCTGGGTTCCTTTACCATCAAATTCTGCTTCTCTTCTGTTTCCTACACTGATCATTTCTCACATTCACTGGTCACATAGATGCCTTTTATTATTTATAGATTTAATGCCCTTTATTATTTGTGGATTATTTTCTGTCATTAATAGTATAATGATTAGGATGGCTTTCAATTTTTAAATATGCTTCTACTGACTTCTGTGGGCACCTTTCTTCCTAGCAAAATGCTGGTTGTCTGACATAACTAGCCAATCCAAGAACAACTTCTGTCATCTGTATGTTTGCTTTTTGTACTTCCATTTCCTAACATAACCAACCTTCCTTTTGGAAGCAAGAGTTTATTCATGGCTGAGGTTCAAGCTGAAAAGCCCTTTCCCACCCTACGTTAAGTTTAAACATAAATTCAATGCTAGTCCTTGTTTAACACTGCTAAGCCCCCTGAGGTGCACACACTTGCAAGCTCAGGGAGTGTTCTAGTTTAATGACATTGCGTCCAGTATCTGAAAGCTACAGCTAAATTCAGTGGAAGGAGGGATTAGAAAGAAGAAATTCTAAATAAGAGTATATATCGTAAAAATATTTGAAAGATGATTGCATGAAACTATTTTGAAGGTGAAATCTCGTATTCATTTATTTAATAATGTTGAAAAAAAACCAATTCTCTCCCTGCGTTGCTTTATGTATTTCTGTGTGCCCTGCCCCGTTGAGACTTTTTCTTATTTGTTAAAGCATTTTATTCCCGTTATACCTCATTAAAATCTAATCATTAGTAAGCACAGGGCATATTTCTAGAAAAGCATTTGTCTTTCTTTCACCTGTTAGCTCAGACAGCCCTTTTAGGCGAATCGCTCTTGGAGCATGCGTATGACTGACTGAGCGCCCACAACTGCTGAGCTGGGCTCTGCACCGAAACCAGCCTTCTCTCATGACACTGACTCACAGTAATTGCTTTCCTAGTCCCAGCCTGGCCTCTGCAAAGGGAGAGTGTGATTACAGTAGGAAGTGTCACATGGGTGTAATTCCATCAGAATTTGGCATGTCCGCATCCCCTGCTGGCAATCAGCTCACAGACTCTCTGTCAGCCTTCTGGATCCCTTACTCCACTCAGGCCAAGAGTGTTTATAGTCACTCGAGATATACTTGGCAGCTGCAGACCCAAGCACCAAGCTGTGAAAAGTGTGTGGCCAGCACCAACGATGCCTGTCTGGCTTTGAGAGCAGACCTCTTCCCCTCGGGTT
Organism: Leptonychotes weddellii; assembly: GCF_054177405.1. Classification (NCBI taxonomy): domain Eukaryota; kingdom Metazoa; phylum Chordata; class Mammalia; order Carnivora; family Phocidae; genus Leptonychotes; species Leptonychotes weddellii. Next base: position 84,783,521 of record NC_138370.1, read on the forward strand.
TTTCCCTTGCTCTGTTGGTGCTTTTGTCCTATTTTTTGTGGCGGACAGAGGAAGACAGACTAGAGAGCAGGAAATAAGAGAGGTGTTCCATCTGCCACAAAGTCTTGAGCTCAGTGGTAGCATTTTATGAAAATGTCTTACTTTCACCATGAAGTTGGGTCATAACACTTTTGATAAATCATACTCCTTTATCATCACTTTCCAGACCTCCCTTTATTCTTTCCTTGTTCTACTCCTCAGGTATATGGGGGTTTTTTTTTGTTTTTGTTTTTTTTTTGGTTTGGTTTGTTCATTTTACCCTTAGTGCTTGGCAATCTTTACAAATATATTCACCCTACTGCTTCTAGATTTAAACAGTAAGAAAAAAATATCTTGCTAATTTTTAAAGACGTGTCTACTACTTATTTAAATGACACTGTTGAGTTGTGGCCTATTCATTCTATAGGTGTTTCTATATGTCCCCTGCTAGGAAATGGTCAGAGCACCACAAGACAGGAGACCCAAAGAGTAAGCAAGGAAAGCCTCCTCCTCTTCTGTCTTATTTCCCCCAACCAGTCATCACTGGGCACTTCAGACTCTAGCCACCCACGTCCCCATACTTTTTCCCGACATGCTCATTCTTGCTTCCAAACTGCTAATGTATTTTAACTTTGACCTCCCTAACTCAAATAAATTCTCACAGCACAAAAAGCCAAGTCCTTTCTATTACCTTTGCCCCTTACCATGTCCATCCGTGTAAGAGTTTATTTATGCTCAATGCCAGCTCATGGACTGGTACTCTGATGAAATCTTCCCTGAATGCTCTTCATCGTACAATATGAATCATCCCTAAGCATCGGATTATTGATTTATTGCCTAATGATCCAAAAACACTTTTAATTTTAATTTTGATCAGAGACAGGATTTATAATGGAAAGAACTGGGCTCTGGGGTCAGTGATTCTACCTCTAACTAACAAGCTACCGATCCTGGCATAAGTCTCTGATCTGCTTTCAAACTCCTTTCGCTCAGCCATAAAAGATGGCTCTACTTCTCAGAATATTGGAGACAAAAAGGTTTAGGTGGAGGTTGTGAATTCTACCAAATTCCATGCATGATTTATTACTCACAGTTATTCCAATCCTATAGTCGTAACTATTGGTGTAGGTTGGATTGCTGTGTGAGGCTGCCCATGGACAATCTAACTCTGCGTTACGTGAGCAGATTCTTGAACTTGCCTTCCTGCCTGCACCTCTGTGCACCTGTGTATACTTTGTCGTGCGACTGTTGGTGCCATAACAGTGTCTGCTCTTGCTTTTCCCTTTCTCCCCACCAAGGTCTTGCCTCATACATAGAGGAGGATCTAAAAGAAGTGCAATTACAGTGAAGGAAGCATCCTGCTGCGTGAGCATAAATTAAGACCTCTTCAATAGACATACAATGCCGAAATGATAATACGCTCCCAGAGAGAGAGCCTCCTTAAAGCAATTTAGTTTGTATGTCAAAGCAGTCCTGATTAAAATAGACCCAAATAAATCAAGCTAGACAGCACCTTTAGATTTGGCCTTTTGAAATAAAGCATTTGCATGTTATATGGAAAAGTGACATTTTACGCTATCAGATAAAAACACAGCATTCCTCTATTATTCAGCAGAAGAAGATAGACATATATTGTGTCTAGGATATAATAAAGCCATTCTTGAAAAATTATTTCAAATATAAAAATCTGAATACTTGTATTTATACAAATAATTTTTATGATCAGCATACTGAATACATAATAAAATTCTTGAAGAAAGTTTAGCGTTGTAATTAATATTTATTAAGTATTTCTTACATGTTAAGCCTGAAGTCCTTTGTGTGTGTTAAATAACTATTACCACTATTTGAAGACAGTGAGACACAGAAAAGCTAATTTACCCAAAGTAACACAATTAATAAATAAAAGACCCTGCTTTTTATTTTTTAAAATATTTATTTATTTATTTATTTTAGAGAGAGAGGGGGTGGGTGGGGAGGGGCAGAGGGTGAAGGAGAGAGCGTCCTAAGCAGACTCCATGCTGAGTGTGGAGCACAACTTGGCGGCTTGATCTCAGGACCCTGAGATCATGACCTGAGCCAAAACCAAGAGTCTGATGCTTTAATGACTGCACCACACAGGCACCCCAGAGATCTTACTTTTTAATCCAAGTTCCCAGAGTTCATGCTGCTCTATGCTATATTTGTGTGAAATCATAAAGATTTAAGTTGCAATCCTTGTCTGAAACTTGCAAATTGTATCTCCTTAAACAAGCTACTTAAACTTTGGGTGCATCTGTTTCTTCATCTCTAGAAGGGGGATGATAACAATCATAGTGCCTATTTGCAGAGCTTGCTCTGTGCATTAAATGACAAAATGTATGAAAAGCCTCCTAAACTTTGCCTGCCATTTAGATGAACTTAATAAATGATATACTTTGCCTATTATTAAATCACAAAATCCTCTGAGATAAGAAGCAGCAAATAGAAAAGAAAGAGAGACAGAGTCCTTAAGTTACTCCTCTGAAAATCTTCCTAGGTTCCAAGAAGGATAGATAAGTAATTTCCTCCAAGACTGACCTTAAATACATAGACAGTAGTTGGCAAACTTTCCCAGTGCCAAGCTTCTTTGAACTCTGTCTCTCGTAAGCCCTGCCCTCTGAATGACCTGGCATTGTATGTGAACACTCTGCCTTAAGGAAAATTATCTGTAGATATTGCACTGCTGGTGACCTTGATTCCCTCCATCAACATGTTTCTGATTCTGTGTACTTAAAGGAAGAGGGGGAAATGACATTTATTAAGGAGAAGTGAATTTACCTGGAAGAAATATTAAGAAAGGAAAAAAATTCTCTGGACCATTTAATGATAACATATTGGCCAAATAGTGCTTTTTCATATCATTTATTTCTGAATTGAAACTGTTTTTGCTAGGGACTGCAGGAAGAGTTAATGATAATGTCATTGACTTTGACATTTTGACGAGCCACAATCTATTTGTTGAATAAAGGCATCTGTAGCCTCAAAAAAAAAGCTAAAAGGACTTGTCTGTTTTCTATACACTATCTCATTATGTTATCACCTTCTTGTGCTTTCATCAAAAAGCAAACTTTTCATTACTGCAAATGGCCTAACATTCTATAATAAAATTACTTCTTCAAAAATAACTCTGTCTCTCAGCAGAACGTGGCACTACATCATAATTCATTATCAATTACCCCACTCTACAAAAGTAGGTAAATTATAAACAGTGAGTGCACAGCTTATAAACAAAATATATTTAATAGAGTAAAGAAAAGCAAGTTTGAGATATATGTGGTGATCACATACCAAATAACGACTAAACTATATGGAAATATATGTTGTGAGAATTATGCAAATGAAGTATGTAAAAGGATTAAACTACTAATTCATGTGAGTGGTTTTTCTTTTTTTAAGTCGGGAGGTTGTGGTGTAGCAGGAATAAAAAAAATCAATGGCAATAAGATAAGCAGATGGATGACTTCTGTGTGGAAGGACAAAGCATTTGTCTCGACAACATAATTGGTGAGAAGCAAAATCAAAAGTGACTGACATTTACTAAGATACAGATGACAGCTAAGATGTTGTAAGAAAATTTGGGGATTTATATGACAAAGTTCCCCAAAAGCTAACTGATTATTGAAAGATCTGAAATACAGGAGTGGTAGTTTAGAGGTGGTTTAGAAAGATGTATAACCATAATGGCAGCTGGGGTGTAAGAGCACTGAGGATGACTTCGCTTAGCCTACTTCCAGCATTTCCTGGAGCACTCCCTGGCCCAAAACTCATGGACTGCATTTTATTTTACTTGATTCTGTATTGGCTTTTTTTAAAAACTGCCTTATAATTGAAAGGGAAGAAGTATCTGTTTCCTTAAAAATGTATAAGAAACATGTTTTCCCTTCTAATGTCTATGATATTAAAAAAAAGACTACATAATACAGATTTAGGCAGGGTTATTTCTGTCAGAAGCACCTAATGTTGATGTTTCACTTGCTTATGAAGTCTTATGGGTCAACAAAGAAAATCTAACTGAAGCTTCTAAAATTGGACATTGTGCCCTGGTCAATATGTCCACAGATATGCTATCCATGTGGAAAGTACTCTTCGTAAATATAGAGCATATCTCATAAGGTATTTTTTTAACAGTTTTATTTATTTATTTATTTGAGAGAGAGAGAAAGGTTGAGTGAGAGCACAAGTGGGGGGGGAAGGGCAGAGGGAGAGGGACAAGCAGACTCTCTGCTAAGCAGGCAGCCTGATGAGGGGCTCAATCCCAGGACCCTAGGATCACGACCTGAGCCTAAAGCAGACACTTAATTGACTGAGTCACCTAGGCGCTTCTCTTGTAAGGTATTAATTGATAAATCTATTTAAAACTTAATGTTAAAACTTTCAAATGAAAAAATTAAACAGTGAACTGTAAGTGACTACACAGTGTCAAAAAATCAGTGGAAAAAAAGAGTATTAGTGTCTATATATCAAGGTTGAAAGGCTATTTCTTACCTCACCAGGATTTCATTTTCTTCTTTGACCTTATTAGAACTTAATTTTACTTCTCTGGAAATCAGAATCAGTCATTATCAATATAAACATTTTTTTTCTCTGTGGTTGCCTAGTGGCTCAGAACAACTGAAAAATATATATTCTTATATTCTTAAATATATCTATTTCTTAACAATCCTCATATAGATTTCTTTTCTTAAATCTTTTCTACTGATTCCTAAAATAAAAACAGGCCCTCAAATAATGGCATCTAAACAGATTTAGAAGCATAACAAATGTCAAAACTTCTCAGGCATTTTATCTAAGAATTTGAGATATAAAACCAATCAAAAACTGATGGACAATGAATCCTTAGAGCAAGAAAACTGAAAAATTCATTTAGGACAAAAAAAACTACTGAAGAGGATTCAAAGAGGAAAACAAAGAGGGTTAATCCAATTCATATCTCTCAGCCACTTTCTATAATGTAAATGTCCCTTGACATCAAGTGTAGATGTTATTTTTGTAACACATTTTAGGAATTTTTTATTATCGACTCTTCACATCCAGTGGGTCATTTTTGCCTTTTGAGGGGAGATAATGTCCATACGTTGGGGAGAAGTGTATGTATGTAGGCCTGTGTGTGTCCTTGTGAGCGATAAAAAAAAAGAGTGAGAAAACATGGCCCCACCAGTGCCCCACTCAACACCTGGAAGACCATCCAGTTAGCTACTAGTTGGGAAGTAGTTACTTCCCCTGGTCCTACGTGGTCAGGACTTGCTACTCTTAGGACTGTCTTGGCCTATAAAACCCATAAAAACATTTTTAGAATGTGTAATACTATCAATACAATAGTTACTGTTAGAATAATTATGTTATTTAATAGACTTATGCTAGAGCTTCACATGGTAGGCTCCATGTATGTCTATATTTTAGGCAACGGTGATGATAGAATAAATACACCCAGAAAGAACATTTTTTAAAATCCACTAAAGGCATTTTTAAATGACTCATTAAGTGGTGCAATTTTGCTCTGTAGTGAAAGTCGGCTTTTATGCATAGCAGTGCCTTTATGAGGATCCAAGGAGGACCAGACTCTTAATTCATTAGGCAGTACCTAGGATTAGATATGGCTTTCCAGATGAAACCCAAACCCTTCACAAAACATTCTTGGTTTCAGATATCACTAGAAACCACCACACCATAGGAAGGGTCATTGAAAGGTTTCCTGAGGTTCACAGACCTTTAAGCAAACTCAAGATGATTTTTTTCCAAGGACAAATGCCAAGTTTTTAGTTAGCCTTAGTTAAGTTTCATGTGAACTTTACTGGCATGCCAAACCTGGACCAATTAATAATTCTGAGGAAACACTGGACAGAACTTAGAGATTTCAACTGAAGTCCTGCTATTTTCAGGCCTCAGATTATAAACATTATACAGATGAAGCAAAGCTTGTTACAGTCATCAAAAGCTGTAATAAGAAGTTAGCAGGTTTTTTTTTTTTCCATTTTTATGTGAGGTGGGTGATATCTTTATCAATATTTTCAAAAGATTACTAAGTATCATCTTCCCAAAAATATGTTGGCATATAAACCAATGAAATATAGCACAATCCCATTTACTGCTCCAAAATGTATTTCTCCCCTTGTATATTCATAGGGCTTCTAAAGGAAAAGGAGGAATCCTCAGTCCCAGCTGGGTTCAGGTAGTTTCCACAAATCCAGACACATCTCTAGGATGCAATTCACTAGGCAGGCAGAGTTCTGGGGCACGTCAGTTCACCCACATACCCTTTACCTTCAAAAAGCTAGGGGTCTCCATTAGCGGAAGTCATCAGTTTTTACAAGTCTGTTGAAATTCTTGGTAAAGAAAATAAATATTGATGTATCTACATTAAAATATACAACTAGATTTTTTTTTTTTAAAGATTTTATTTATTTGACAGAGAGAGACACAGCGAAAGAGGGAACACAAGCAGAGGGAGTGGGAGAGGGAGAATCAAGCTTCCCGCCGAGCAGGGAGCCCATTGTGGGGCTGGATCCCAGGACCCTAGGATCATGACCTGAGCCAAAGGCAGACGCTTAATGACCGAGCCACCCAGGAGCCCCACAACTAGATTTTTTTTTTTAATAACCTATAGAGAATGGCTTTCCAAACCAAATGGTTTTCATGATGCTCTTTGGATAACCAATTCATTTCACAAATATTTTCACATACAGTGTGGTATTTAACACTTCCCAAGTACTCTTATACTTTGTCTTTTTTTTTATTGACAATAAAATTTAATGTGGTTTCATACAAAGAATATTAAGAATGAAAAACTAACCTTTCAGAAGTCTATTGCTGTAACTCAATTACTTGGTGGATTTCTACTGTCTTTCCACTAAACATTTATATATTTATCATGTATTTTCATACATGTAATCATAAGGTATTTATAATTTTGCATGAGATTGTTTTCAGAAGATATTTCCTTCTATCTTAAAAATTATTTTTTAGTTTCTACATATTTTTCCAAAACTAATAAAAATATGCTTTTCACTCATCACAAGTCTAATGATTATTTGGAACTGTTTAAATTGGATTCACTTTTATTTAGATATAGGGTCATACAAATGTCAGATTACAAAATGTACTAGAGTATATTAGAGCCCAGGGGCCTCTGAAATCAAAAAGTTCTATTTGAACCACTTTTGGAGATGATAACATAGAAGATTCTTTGTGCTTACTTGAGTTGAGGTCTCCTAACTCCTAGTATAAAACACTTTCTACCACACCAAACCAACTATATTTATTCCTTATGAACAGCTAAATGCAAAGAGTAGGAATTACATCATGTATGTGGCTCAGGGGCTAACTTTTATGTGAATGCTCTTATGGCATTATATATGTATATACATAATAACATACACATGGATTTCAATTTATATAACAATATATACTTACATGCTTATATAAATTATAGATTTTATATGTATTTCTGTATTTTTTCCCTTTCACATTTCTGCAAAAGGCAGACAGGTCTTTTCTCTAGTAAAATAAAACAAAATTGTATTCCAAATTGAGATCCAATGTCTGATGAACAACCTCCACCCTTTATTTCAATAGCGAGGCCCAAGTTTCCATAAGCGGTGTAAACAGTGAGGACCAAACCAAATCTTATCTTACTCTAAATGTTCTAGTCTGTTTAAGAGATGGCATAATACTATTTAGTAGCCACATGCCATGTCTGACCAAGTAGCTACTAGGTTAAATACTCTGCAAAGCATTTGCAGCAAAAGAATCAGAGAAAAGTACAATAAATGCTCTATCAACTGCAGTAAAGATTCACTAAGGGGCAAGCTCTGTTCTGAGATGCTGACATTGATTGCCTAAGTGCTCTGTTAGAGGTAAAGTTTCAGCTGAAGCAGGTTATCAGCAGAAATGTGTCTGAAAACGATATAGAAACACCCAGCCCTTGGGTATATGTGCCGCAGTGAGATCACCAAGGGTCTCCATTAAACAGTTTATCTGGAAAAATAATGTGTGTTTTACCCTAAGGTAAACTATTTTTACCTTATTTCAATTTTTTGTTGTTGCAAAGCCTTTTTAAAAAGTTGATTTATTGAGCACTATTTTTGCTCACTTCACTTTATCAAGCAGACATTGTCTAGGACATGTAAAATTGTTCTCATAATTTGCCTACCTAAAATAATCAATTTGGGACTATCAACAGGGAATTTAGTTTTTTTTTTTTTTTTGATAGGTGTAAGATGGGTGGAATTAGTATTCAAAGGGAAAGAACTAGCAATGGTTGAATAATCGGAAAATAAACTGGCATCTGTGCTCTTTGTCCCCACTCTTCTCGAAGAGTCAGTGGAAGAAATCTCCAGTGTTGCAACCTACTTACCTGCAGGGCCCAGGGAAGCATGTGCTTGCATTGACCAGTTTAGAGATCGTGAAAGGCCTCTGGCCCTCCAACGTGCCTAAGCCAGTGGTCTCAAGGCTGCGTGAAGTCCTAGCTTTATAAATTAGTCTTTATGACTGGCCTAACCCTTTATTACTTATTGAAATGCAAATTACCTTAGAAAAAGAAAAACATTAAACCCTTACCAGTGACTGGGAAGTTAGGGTGCATGGCCCTGTTAAGCTCTCCCAGGAGCCAGACGGGGAAGCCTTTGTTAGTGTGCTAGTCAGAGATTGCATACTTGTTAGGGGGCGATAATACAAGACCCAGTCAGGGTGCCTGGGTGGCTCAGTTGGTTAGGCAACTGCCTTCGGCTCAGGTCATGATCCTGGAGTCCCTGGATCGAGTCCTGCATCTGGCTCCCTGCTCGGCAGGGAGTCTGCCTCTCCCTCTGACCCTCCCCCCTCTCATGTACTCTCTCTCATTCTCGCTCTCTCAAATAAATAAATAAATCTTAAAAAAAAAAAAATACAAGACCCAGTCAGTGATCATTTGATCCAACCTAGATTTTAGGCCAGTGATTGAAAGTGGGTAGCATGCACATACATTTAGGTTTATCTCTAGAAAACGTCCTGGTTGTGATCCTTGCCCTGGAGCTGTAACCAGCCTCTGAGACAAATGTCTTTGAGCAAATGCCACACTAGGGACTAAGATTTAATAAGTAGCTAAATAGAAACATAGTTTAACAATTGAGAGCTAACTTTTGGATATTTCCACAACTGGGACTTTAGAATAATACCCTAAGAAAGATGAGTGCAAAAAGCAAAACAGAGATACAACATTTTACTCCCCCTGTGGGCAGGTAACACTTGTATTCCTTTTTGTATAAATTCCCATTGGTGTCATTTGCCCCCTTTCTGAGGACGGTCAAATCAATTTGTAAGATTTTTTTTTTTTCATTTAAATAATCTGAATCCTGGGTTTTTTTTAATTAGTGTTCCAATGTTGTCTCAGTTTAACTTTTTAAGAAAGCAAAACTGTAATATCTTGTCTTTATGATTCTTGACTTGGCATCATAACTCAAAAAGCCTTTCTACCTCGAAATTGTAAAAATATTCCTAGGGTCTTCATTTTTGTGTGTTGTTAAATGTTTGCCATGGAAAGTTTAGTCATCCTCAGCGTATTTTTATCAATGTAGAAATAAAACTAACTATTCAACACCGTTTCCTGAATATTTCATCACTTCCCATCATGCTTATGTACCATACTCCTAGAATGTGGGCAGTTTGCAGATTTATTGTGATATCTGTTAAATTTTTTAATCCGTCTACCAGAATTTAAAACTTGAGTATTTCTAAAATTCCAAAACATTCTTATTTTCTCTTTTTTTTCCCTGCTGAGGTTTTTTTTTTTTTATCTTTACCAATTTTCTATAACAAATAGTTTCTGTGCCTACTATGGTCTGTCTTCTATCGTGACACATTTCATTTACTTTTACAATCTAAATTTAGAAACAAGTGTGTAATTAGAGTCAGCCAAGACTGACCTTGCTCTGAATTCTGGCTCTCCCACATAACTAGCAAAATGAACGTGGAGAATTACAGAATATTATTTACTCTTAATTTCTTCATCTCTGAAAGTGACCTACTCCACCTATCTCAAACATTTATAAAAATTAAATGATGTGGAATCGACCTTAGCACATATTAGCGGCTCCACAGGTATCAGTTTCTCTAACTTTCCATTTCCCCCCTATCATTCCTCTGATGCTAGCTCTGCTCTTTGTTCCTAAATGACTCTAGGTAAAAAGACAGGCTGTTCTTTAATATTTCCAGGGCCCAGGACAAGAATAGAAATGCAGGCCCACACACCATATGTGTATATATACTTTTTAAGAATAAAATTTTTAAATATGCACAAAGGTATGCTTTTTATATGATTGAAAGTTGACAAAGCATTTAGTAGTTTGAAATCAATTATTATTGTGCACGTCCGTGTGTTCTGTTGTTGGGTCTGAAATGTTTTGGAAGTAAAATAATAAAGACTAACATAATTTGAGTTACTACGAATCTATCCCACAAAATCTTTTCTCCCCTTCGTTTTAGTAAAATCGCCAATGATGATATTATTAGCAAGGGTTTTTTTTTTACATTATTTGTATTTTATTAGCAGCAATGCCAAATTAGACATGTATTGGGTTCTAAGTAGGTAGCTTTTTTTATCATTAATTTCACATTTTAGAAAAGACCTGTTCTGCTGAAGCAGCAGCAATTAGAAATATCAATAAAATTCTTAAATCGATACTTTGATTCAGGAATGAATTTTCATTTACACATATCATGTAAATGGGGTCCCAAGTGAAAAATTTTCATTTTCCCAAGTAATTGGAAAAATATTTTAATTTTACCATATAAATTGCTATCTCTTAATATCACCAGTTTTACTATCTCTTACAGTAATAATCTGGATACATACAGTATTTTTTAAGTTTTCTTTTCCAGAGTTTTAAAAGCTTAGGTAAAATAAGAAATAAAAACAGCAATATGCTGCTGAATCACAACTATTCCTTGGCTCCTAGGTGGCTCAGTTGGTTAAGTGTCTGCCTTCGGCTCAGGTCATGGTCTCAGGGTCCTGGGATCCAGCCCCGCGGGCGAGCCTGCTTCAGCCTCTGCTTCTGCCTCTGCCGTCCCCCCTTCTTGCACTCTCACTGTCAAATAAATAAATAAAATCTTAAAAAAAAATCACAACTATTCTTTGGGCTATATTGGTTATAAGATAATTTCTAGAAAAGACTTTGGAGATTACTTGTGTGCAAATCTTTTCATTTCCTTCTAATTTTGTTATATTTTCATGGAATGTTTCCTTTGCTACATATTTTACATGCAGTTTATTTTGATTTAGGGACAAAAAAAAATTCATCTAAAACATTTAAAATATTTACTCCCCTTAAAACTAAAATAGCCAAGTTTAAATCTCTGAGTTTTCCATAAGCTTTTACTAAACTAATAATTGTAAGTAATAGTTCACACCAAAAATCATGGTTAACCCATATTCAAAATTAATTTTTCAATGCAAGGCATGACTTCTTTAGTTGAACATCTGTTGTTCCACCTGTTCTTGTGCATCTTGCATCTAGTCTGCTATCATAACACGTAGATGGCATTTCAATCATAAATCCAAAGGTAATTGTAAGGTTGAATTTTACATGGGCTTCATTAAGATTTGTATCTTTGAACAAGTCTGGAAAATATAGACTATCATCTTTGAATTGTTGCAAAAATATTATCAATTCTGGCACAGTTGAAGACATGTTTTCTAGCAAAAATTCTAACTATGCATTCTACATTGCACAAAGAACTCTTTGGCTCTTTGGCCAGATTTTTGGCTTCTGTTCTGCTTTATTAACCATGCTAGCTAGCATCATTACCATAAGCTAGCTATCAATGACGTTTTAATAAAAAGCTGAACATTTTATTATAAAAAATGAATCAATATTACTAAAATTCTCTATAAGGTAAAGATATTCTCAATTCTAACATTTAATATCTATTTGGCTGCCAATATATGGAATTGGTAAAATACTTTACATTTTACATCATTATGTATTTGCAAATTTGGAACAAATATGAGATAATTAATAATGCAAAATGTACTTAAGTTGTCCAGTTGTGTTTTGAATAGCACACAAATTTGTGAGGGTCTCCATAGCCATTATTTAGAATATGATGAGAAGCAAGAAACAGATATTCAGCACCATTGAGAAAAATATATTTTAATATAAATGTATATATAGGTATGTTATTTGATAGGCTAGATTTGGCAAATTAGTTGTTACATCTGTTCTTACTTAAATTATTTTGGTATCACTGCTCAAATCCTCTGGTCTTCAAAGTAGTATCCTCATTGGCACAATCTGAAACCCTTCATGGCATTCAGACCAGGTCACATTTTGCCTTAAGAATGTAAGTCAAGGGCGCCTGCGTGGCTCAGATGGTTAAGCGTCTGCCTTCGGCTCAGGTCATGATCCCAGGATCCTGGGATCGAGTCCCACATCGGGCTTCCTGCTCCTGAGCCTGCTTCTCCCTCTGCCTCTCTCTCTCTCTCTGTCTCTCATGCATAAATAAGTAAAATCTTTTAAAAAAAAAAAGGAATGATATAAAAAAAAAAGAATGTAAGTCAAGAGATTTAGAAAAGTGTTACCATGGAGCTCACAGGGTTTCATCCTACCTGCTCTAAGGGCAGTAATGAATCTAAGAACTACTAATTTTCTGGAAACTTGTGTGTTTAGGCACCACAAGCCTGTAATGAGGAGGAAGAGACAGCACCTTTACAGGAAGAGAAAAAATACCCCAGACCTCCACAACATACATCTCATTTGCTAACACTGTGTCACATGCAAGGGTGGATGGAGAACAGTTTTCAACAGTACACACTGCCACCTTGAAAAAAATGTGATTCCATTTGTAGAAAAGGAAAAGAAGAGTGGATATTGATTAGGCAACTAGTAGTATCTGCTTCCCAATCATACTATAAGAAGAAACACAAACGCTTTCCCAGAATATTCCAGTACTTCCATATTAAACCATTTTTGTCACTTACACATCAAAAGCTATTAAAAAATTCCTTTTTTTCACTTTTTGATTTTGTTATTATTTGATTTCTAATTGAAAACTCTGACTCAGACATTTTTACAAGAAAATTAAAAAATTCAAAGAAATAAAAAGAAGGAAACTAAAAACATCTAAATATGTACTTACCACACTGTTGTTTTGCCAGACATAGGGATAAAAATATGACTATAGTACAAAAAAAAAAAAAAAATCATTCAGTAAAAATCCAGGGAAATGTTCCCATATTAAGTAGATAAAAATAATATGCATTTAAATACTTAAATAATTAATGTGACTTGAGAAGGTATAAAATATCCCCCAATTAATAACATAAAAATCCAATGAATAAAAATAAATAAGTCAAGTAGCTTTCCCTATATTATCATCGCTTTGTATATATGCTTCTCCCTAAAAAATAGCTTTATGGGGTGCCTGGGTGGCTCAGTTGGTTAAGCGACTGCCTTCGGCTCAGGTCATGATCCCGGAGTCCCGGGATCGAGTCCCGCATCGGGCTCCCTGCTCAGCAGGGAGTCTGTTTCTCCCTCTAACCCTACCCCCTCTTGCTCTCTCTCTCTCTCACTCTCTCTCTCTCTCAAATAAATAAAATAAAATCTTTAAAAAAAATAGCTTTATGTTTTTTGATAACATACAAAGTATATGCCATGATAAAATATTTATATTTTATACTAAATCTAAATGGAATTAAAAGAAGGTTTAAAGACAAATTAAAATTTGTCAACAAGTCTGTCACTTAGTAACAGTCACAGACACAGACAACAAAGACAACATGTTCAGGGCATGTGGGTGGCTCAGACGGTTAAGCGCCCAACTCTTGATTTCAGTTCAGGTCATGATCTCATGGTTGTGAGATAAAGCCCCACATTGGAATCCGAGCTCAGTACAGACTCTGCTTGAGATTCTCCCTCCCTCTCCCTTTGCCCCCCACCCCGTGCTCGTGTGCTCCCACTCTCAGTCTCTCAAATAAATAAATAAATAAATAAAATCTTAAAAAAAAAGACAACATTTTAAGTCAATCATTTACTAAAAAATGGTTTTTAAAATTAACAAATCTTAAGAATTTGATAAATTTATAAAATTACAAGTTTTATAATAAAAAATTTCAACCCATCCTAAAACCATGATTTATTTATTTAATTAAAACAAAGAAATGTTTTGTAAAATCTTTCCTTTCTCAAATAAAAACCGTTTTTTGTATTGGTTCTACTTTCTCACTAGACCCGTAATAAATTCTTTCATGTACTCAAATTCCTCAGACTCTTTTCTGTATTATTTTGGTAGATAAGAAGACTGTCTTGGCAGCATTTAGTAGCCAATGCAAATCATCTTTTTTCATAAGTGAACATTGCTGATTTTAATGCCTCTTATCACCACTTATCCTTAAACCTCTGACAAAAGCCTGAATAACTATAATTTCCAGCCTCTTCCATGTTCTAAAGATAATGTGATCATATAGTCTAGGTTCTATCGAGTTTCTCTTGATAGGCATTATATGATCAATGAATTCTCATATTATTGTGTATAGATATAAGACTGTGTATAGATATATACTTTTACATTTGAATAAGAAACCAATCAGCAGCTTCCTTGCCCAAATTCTCTTTTTTGTACAATTATCTGAGAAACATATTTAGAGTTTTCAGGCTTTGGAGATATTAGGAGAAGTAAATTTTCACTTATTTCTGTGCCTCCATGTCCCTCCTTTCAGTGAAGATCATGAGTCACTGGGGTCCTTTGCTAATCAGAAAAAATGAGCCAGATTTTCCCACTCAGAGTGTGGCAAAATGTTATTAAATCCCTAATACCACTCTGGAGACAGTAGGGACCTTGAGATAAGACTATTGCTGGTTTATAGATTGCATAAAAGTCTTCTAAGGAATGTATTCTTCAGGATGTAGAAAGACAAAGAAAATTAGCGGAATTGATTAAAAGGAAAGGTTTCTTGAAGTCTATGTCCACAGGGATGTGTTCATATGCATTCAATCTCAGCTTTCTAAATACACTTGAAATATGACTATAACTGGGATTTAAATAAAAACTTGAAAAAATAAAAAATGAAAATCAAATTGTCTAAAGAGAACTCCTGCACATACTCTGTCCCTAACTTTAAATGTTCACTCCCTCTCTCCTTTATATCAAACCTTTCTTAGAAATACTGTTACCATTTTGTTTCTGTGGTTGTTTAGTGTTGTTGTTGTTGTTTGTTTGCACATCAATTATTTGGCCCTAAACACTTTTAACATTTGAGCAAATTCTTAGCACTCACACGTGTGTGTGTGATTCATATGCATGTTTAAATCTCTTTGGATCAACTATTTATAGTGCTGTTTAGTTTCATTAAATCTAAAAATATGTAGTTTTCTTATTGGACCACCAAATAACTCCCCAGAAAAGGGGTCTCTGACCTGTGAACCTGACCAACATAATTTTAACAAGCTTATATTACAGCAATCTCTGAATCAAAATTCAGGACATGAGGTCTGAAAAATTATTTATTTAATCATGCAACTTATGATATACTATGAATCTTAGAATAATCAATCACATTGTTAAGAGTACAGGGTTTAGAGTCAGACATACCCTAATTCACATCCCAAACTCTGAACTTATTCATTCCATGGTTTTTTACTCATCTAAGCCTGCCAAATTTCATCCTGCTAAAATGTAATTTTATCCTGCTAAAATGTAATTAACAGTAACTTTTTTACAGAATGTTAGTAAAATCAAATGAGATACTATGCATAAAGTAATTAATATAGTTACACCATAATTCAAGGTAATGATTATTATAATTATTCCGATTACTTTAAATGGTCATTTTCTGGGGGCCCTGGGTGGCTCAGTCGATTAAGCATCTGCCTTGGGCTCAGGTCATGATCCCGGGTCCTGGGACCCAGCCCCGCATCAGGCTCCCTGCTGAGCGGTGAGTCTCCTTCTCCATCTCCCTCGGCTGCTCCTCCTGGTTGTGCTCTTTCTCTCACTCTCTCTCAAATAAACAAAATCTTTTTTAAAAATGGTCATTTTCCCGGGGCGCCTGGGTGGCTCAGTTGGTTAAGCGACTGCCTTCGGCTCAGGTCATGATCCTGGAGCCCCGGGATCGAGTCCCGCATCGGGCTCCCTGCTCGGCAGGGAGTCTGCTTCTCCCTCTGATCCTCCCCCTCTCATGCTCTCTGTCTCCCATTCTCTCTCTCAGATAAATAAATAAAAAATCTTTAAAAAAAAAAATGGTCATTTTCTGAAATATTTTTTCAGGGTATATTTGAAATAAGTAAGTACCTGTCCTCTTTTGGCAATTTACAGTACCCTCCCCATCTGAAAGCTCAGCTGAGGGCTTCCTTGTAAAATAAAAACTGCTTCCCAAAATAAAATTCTGAATCTTTGGGTATTAGTTTTCCAGAGCTGCCATAACAAAAGAGCACAGATTGAGTGAACTAAGCAACAAACATTTCTTTTCTTGGAGGCTGGAAGTTTAAGGTCAAAGAGCCAGCAGGGCTGGTTTCATCTGAGATCTTTCTCCTTGGCAGATGGACACCCTCTCGCTGCCTCTTCACATGGTCATCCTTCTGTGAAGGCACATCCTTGAGGTTTCTTCTTTTAAGGACATCAGTCGTTTTAGAGTAGGGCCCACCCTAATGGCCTCATTTTAACTCAGTCACCCCTTTATGGACCTTCTCTCCATATACAATTACAACATTTAGAGAAACTGGGTTGAGACTTCAACATGTGGAAAAAAAAATGTGGGGGCCATAATTCAGAGCATAAGAGTTAATTTTGTTAATTTTATTAATTTTCCAGTTGAAATTTTATTGGGTTATTTTACTGTACTTAGGAAAAATATTTGACACATCCTGATTGCTGAGATAATAAGGATAACCAGTAACATCCTATGAGGTTCACTCTGTGCTGGGCCCAGCTCAGTGACTTACATACACTTTTTTCATTATACCCCACTCATCATCTCTCAGATACAGACTTAATATTAAACTTACGTAAAAATGAGGAAATTGAGCCTTCAAGGATTTAAGTATATTGCCCAAAGTACCCAGATATGAAATAGCAGACCTGTATGTGAATTCAGTTCTCTCTGTTATGAAAGCCTAAGTGAGCCCTTCAGCTTTCCAGCACTAAAATTAATTCTTTGACTACTTAAGTGTTTCTTCTTTATTATCTATGCCCTGTTTAGCATCGATCTATTAATTGACAAACTTGCCTAGTTTATGTTTTAAGTCCTTTGTCCCTTATAAAATGTTGAACTGTCCAGTGAAACTTCTTAAGTGTAACTTTGGGGGATTTTAATCCAAGGGAAGTGAAATCATATTAAATAAGAAAATATGCCCAAATGTAACAAACATTTAACACTTTATAACATAAAATTATTTTTGTTTACACTATTTCATTCAACCCTCAGAAAATTCTTTTCAATATATATTTTATAGTTCTCCATTTAAGATGTAGGAAAACTCAGAATCAGAGCATATGTGATTTTCCCAGTGTCATCCATCACATAAAAGCCAGATATGTGTTCTAATCCCAATCAGCACACCTTTATAAAGAATACCTCTAGTAATCGATTTCCCTATACTCATTGGGACATAACAATCTTTAATGAAAAGATTGCTCAACAGGCTAGAAGATTGATGTGGAGTTGAGGACATCTCTTCATGATGCAAAAGAATAGTTATTGATCTAGTGCTGTGTGGCAGAGTGAGGAATGTAGATGACAGGTACATTTCATCATGTTCAGAAAAATTTAGAAGAGTCTGTCTTTAAAGACATTAATCCCCAGCAAAGAAATCAGTACATCATACCCTTTTACAAATGGGTAACATTAGTAAGGACAAGCTTTGGCCAAGTTTTTATTGGCTGAACTTCCTTGTTAGTCCTCATTTATTTGACCCACACCCTAATGATCACATGGATTCTAATCTGAAATGCTGGTAACTGAGCCAGTACCTGCCTCTGCTGAAAAAAGGCCCATGCTAATTGAGTTGATCTTAGCATCTGCCATTAAGTGTCAGGAATGTAGCATCCAATGACATAACAGGAAATGTTACTTTTAAACACTTTTTTGCAAATCAGTTTTACACACTTTAGATATCACTTTGAAAACCAGGACATACTATGATGTAGCTATAGAAAATAATACATTTTTTTTCCATAAATGCAGCCACTCTAGTTTACTTGTCATAATTCCCTAAATTGTGAAAGCTATAATATGTTAATAAAATAGGCTATATTCCAGTACTTAAAAAAATCTATCATAAAAATGATATTAGTATACAAAATGATTTGATTTTAGAAAGGGGATAAAGATTTATAACTGATCAAATAGGTTTCTGAAAGGAAAACACAAAAGAATTCTGTTCCTAGTGGTGTCAAAGTAACATATGTCATTTTAACTCAAATTAGAATGATTATAAGTTTTGTAAGATTTTATTTATTTATTTGACAGAGAGAGAGAGCGCAAGCAGGGGAGTGGGAGAGAGAGAAGCAGGGTCCCCACTGATCAGTGGTTCTGATGCAGGGCCTGATCCCAGGACCTCAGGATCATGACCTGAGCTAAAGGCAGATGCTTAACCAACTGAACCACCCAGGTACCCCAGAACAATTATAGGTTTTGAATAAAATACAAAAACTGTAATTGAGGGCACAAAAGAGCAAAATAAACAAGTAGAAATTAGAGCAAATCTATCTTTGTTTTCAATTTCCTTTTTGTTCTTAGTTTTATTGAGAAATAATTGGCATACATCACTATATAAGTTTAGGTTGTCTGGCATGATGTTTTGATTTACAGAGATTGTGAAATGATTACCACAATAGGTTTAGTTAGCATCTATCTTCTCATATAGATACAGAAAAAGAAAAGAAAAAACCAGTTTTTACAGTGATGAGAACTTTTAGGGCAAATTCATCTTTTGATACAGGAAACATATTGGTAAAATTAATACTTACATGAGTTTTTTCCTGAGAGCACAGCACCGTCTACACATTTTACAAGGAGTAGAACTCACACTAAAAACAGAAGTCTCACTAGGCTGATAATTCAGAGGTCAGAGTCTGAAATTGTAGTTGTCCCAAAATGGATGGGGGACATCTAGGAGCCCCAAGTCTGCATACAATTTCCCTCATATCACTGATTGCCACTTGCCTGGGCATGTGTGTGACAAGAATCTAAACAGCCCATTAGAAGAAACAGGAAGAACAGATGCCTGGGTGGCTCAGTCAGTTAAGTGTTGGACTCTTAATTTCAGATGTCATGATCTCAGGATCATGAGATTCATGAGATCCAGCCCTAAGGGGGGCTCTGTGTTAGGAGTGGATCCTGCTTAAGATTCTCTCTCTTCCTCTCCCTTTGCCCCTCCCCCACCAAAGAAAAAAAAAAGGAAGACGAAGAAGAAGGAGGAGGAAGAAATTTGAAAGATTAAGGAGAAAGTCCAAAAATTGCCCATTGCTGGGGAGGCAGTATTAAAGTTCAAGCTCTGCCAAGTACGAGAATAGTAAAGAAAATAGGATTTCTATTAAAACCCAAGAATAACCAAGCCTTAAGAACAAGACCCACATACCATGATTAAAGGAAAAACCAAAATAGACACACCATAACACAATCTAAAATCAAGACTCCACAGATTCAGCATAATCAAAAGCAATTTAAGTCCCTACTAAAACCAAATTCAACACTCTTTAGAAGAAGATAACAGAATTCTAAGTCATTATAATGCATCAAATATCTAGTATTGAATAGAAAATCAATAGATATGAGAAGTAGCAGGAAAATATGACTCATACTTAAAAGAAAATAAAATCAAAGGAGAGATTTTCGGATATACCATAGTTTGAAATTAACTTGATGTATGCAAAAATTTTAAAATAAATCATGTAAGAAAGGGGAACCCTCTTACACTGTTGGTGGGAATGGAAACTGGTGCAGCCACTCTGGAAGACAGTATGGAGGTTCCTCAAAAAGTTAAAAATAGAACTGCCCTACAACCCAGCAATTGCACTTCTAGGTATTTATCCAAAGGATACAAAAATAATGATTCAAAGAGGCACATGCACCCCAATGTTTATAGCAGCAATTTCCAGAACAGCTGAACTATGGAAAGAGCCCAGATGTCCATCAACAGATGAATGGATAAAGAAGATGGGATACACACACACACACACACACATATACACAAAATGGAATATTACTCAGCCATCAAAAAGAATGAAATCTTGGCATTTGCAATGACATGGTTGGAACTAGAAGGTATTAGGCTAAGCAAAATAAGTCCGTCAGAGAAAGACAAATACCCCATGATTTTACTCATATGTGGAATTTAAGAAACAAAACAGATAAACAAAGGAGAAGGGAAGGAAAAATAAAATAAGATAAAAACAAAAGGGACCTGGGAGATGGACATTGGGGAGAGTATGTACTATGGTGAGTGCTGTGAATTGTGTAGGACTGATGAATCACAGACCTGTGCCCCTGAAACAAATAATACAGTATATGTTAATTAAAAAAAAAAAAAAACAGAGAGGGACGTAAACCATAAGAGACTCTTAACTATAGGAAACAAACTGAGAGTTGCTGGAGGGGAGGTGAGTGGGGAGATGGGGTAACTGAGTGATGGGCATTAAAAGAGGGCACTTGATTTAATGAGCACTGGGTGCTATATGCAACTGATGAATCACTAAATTCTACCCTTGAAACTAATAATGCACTATATGTTAACTAAATTGAATTTAAATAAAAAAAATTTTTTTAAAGATTTTATTTATTTATTTGAGAGAGAGAGAATGAGAGAGAGCACATGAGACGGGGGAGGGTCAGAGGGAGAAGCAGACTCCCTGCCGAGCAGGGAACCCAATGCGGGACTCGATCCAGTGACTCCAGGATCATGACCTGAGCCGAAGGCAGTCGCTCAACCAACTGAGCCACCCAGGCGCCCGAATTTAAATAAAAATCTTAAAAAACCTAAAACAAATCATATGAAACAATTGTAACTGTATGAAACACCTACGCAGTATCTATAAAGTCTTTGGATTACATAATCACAAACAGGGAAAATAAAAGAAAAGATTAGTGAATTTAAAAACAGGTCAACAGGGCACCTGGGTGGCTCAGTTGGTTAAGCGACTGCCTTCGGCTCAGGTCATGATCCCGGAGTCCTGGGATCGAGTCCCGCATCGGGCTCCCTGCTCAGCAGGGAGTCTGCTTCTCCCTCTGACCCTCCCCCCTCTCATGCTCTATCTCATTCTCTCTCTCAAATAAATAAATAAAATCTTTAAAAAAAAAAAAACAGGTCAACAGAAATTATACTAACTGAAGTACAATGGTGGGAATGGAGGAACATTTTTTTTAAAAGATGTTTTATATAAACAAAAGCCAAGAATTGTTTGCCAATGGATATAACCACCCTACAAAAAATTCTGAAGGAAGTTCTTCAAGCAGAAGATAAATAGTACCAGATAGATATTCAGATCTACAGGAGAAAATAAAGAGCACTAAAAATTGTAAATGTTTAGGTAAATAAGACAACAATATTTTTCTTCTCCTATTGAACTATTTAAGACCAGTTAAAAACAGGAAATATAAAAGTTAGTTGATCCCATAAGCAAAAATAACTATATCATGGGGTTCATTACATTTGTGGAAATAAAATATATGATGAAAATAACATAAAGGATGTTACAAATTTCTAACATAATCATAAAGTGTTGTAATAGTATTAAAGGCAAACTGTGATAGACTAAGGATGATTATTGTAATCCCTAAAGAAAACCCCAAGTATATGATGTTTATAGATGACCTTAAAGACAAAGACCTGTCAAAAATAAAAGAAGGAAAAAGAAGTACCAGGCAACACTAAGCACAAAAATATTGGTGTTGCCATATTAATATCAGACAAAGTCGATTTCAGGGCAAGGAGTATTACCAAAGATAGTGAGAGACATCTCATAATGTTAAAAGAGTGAATTCATTAAGTACATACAATAATCCTAAATGTGTAGGCAGTGCTCAAAATACATGGAAAAAAAAACTTGACATAATTAAAAGGAGAAATAAATAAAGCCACAATTCAGAATTTTATTATTCCCTTTCTCAATAATTGATAGAAAATTTAGATGAAAGTTTGAAAGTGTATGGAAGGTTTAAGCAATGCTAACGCTGTGACTAAGCATATGTAGAACAGTCACTGCAGAATATACATTTTTTAAGTGCACCTGTCACGTTCACCGAGATAGGCCATACGCTGAGCTAGAAGACCAGAGCTATGGTCATTAGCAGAAATGCCAGCAGACTTTCCTTATTGCTTTCTGAACTTCTCCTAAATACACACAGATTTCTGAACCTTCCTTATAGTTTTCTGAGCCTCCCTATAAATATACACTTATACAAAAATGCCATTTTTAAATGCAATGTAAAAACCTCTATTATTCCACCCCAAATATCTGAAATCTCTATTTCTTGCTTTTTTTTTTTTCTATCTTATTTAGGAGAGTGGAAAAAAACACATTCAATATTCATGGAGTTTCTGAGTCTGAGGTTTGTTGAGAAGAATATTTATTTTCAGTAATCATGCTGTCATGTGATAAAGGAGGAAAGACCACTAGTGAGTTCGAAGAATCAGAGAAGATGAAATACAGGCATAATTGCACCTTAATGAGGTTACATGAGCATAACATAGTAAGGGTATATATATTATTTTTACCACTGACTAAAGCTGGCAAATTCAATTTAAAGAACTTTTTGTTCTATTTTTTCATATGAAAAATAAATTTATATTCTCCGAAGAAATATATAAAGAATGCAGAGCTAAGGATCAAATTTGTAGAAAATTCATTAAAAACTCCCACTGTAAATTAGACTGTTCCAATCATTTCCTGATGCTATTCATTTTTTCCACAATAGTTTTGGTTTAAAAAAAAAAAAAGTCTTCTCCATGTGTTGAGGCCATTTAAGGCTATCAGGTAACAAGCCAAAAAGAAATCACTTACCTAATGATTCAGGGGTTTTTCTTTATAAATTTCCTCATAAAATGTTTCTGGCTTTGTCCACATCATAAAATAAAAATGTAAACTTGAGGAAATTAAGCCGGATAAATCACATGGGGAAAAACCAGCTGAGAAAAAAGAGAGAGAAACTGGCAGGTTGGTGGATTTAGAGACTCAGTGGGGAAAACTATCGTGATAATGAAAAGAGTATAGTATGCCACACAAAATTCACAAGTCTCATGAGCACTCAACAACAACAAAAAGACACTTAAGGAGAGAAAATATTCAAATATTTTTCATAAACACAAGGGATGGGAGATGTACCTAAAATCACTTAGTGTCTCTGTGTGACAACTATTATACCAACATATATAGCCCCTCCTCCTTCCTTCTTGTCCCCCATCCAAATTTTAAGTCTTTTGAGTGCATTCATTTTCCTCAGAAAGCTGTTCTTTATATATACATAGACAGATGATAGATATATAGATAATAGATAGATAGATAGACAATAGATATGAATGGACAAGTATATATAGATAGATAATAGATAGATATGAATGGACAAGTATATATATTTATATATATGATTAAATATTCTTACTTTTAGGGGCACCTGGGTGGTTCAACTCTTGACTTCAGCTCAGGTCATGATCTCAGGATCCTGGGATGGAGCTTTGCATCTGGCTCCATGCTCAGTGGGGAGTCTCCTGGAGATTCTCTCTCGCCCTCCCCCTCTGCCCTTCCACCTACTCATGCATGCGTTCTCTCTCTCCTTCTCCCTCTCTAAAATAAATAATCTCTAAAAACAAACAAAAAAAGATTCTTCCTTTTAAAACATCACCTTGCAGCTGATGCCATATCCTAATTATAATTAAATTCATTTTTCTTGGTGTTCAAAATACAATACCCCAGCTGTCAAACCATTAGCTCTGCAAGTCGCCACACGCCCAGATTCACATCAAGTCCACTCATTCTCATATTTCCTTTTGTGAGAAATTCCTTAATATCTTTGAGGAACTCTTCTCTAGTCTATGAATTGTTCCAGGTGAGTGATTCTTTCTCCCACTGCCATTGTCCCAATAGAATATAAGCCCCAGAAGAGTGGGGATGATTTCTGTCTTATTCATTGTTGTATCCCTCAATTCAAATGGTGATTAGAGGGGTGCCTGGGTGGCTCACTCCTTAAGTGTCTGCCATTGGCTCAGGTCATGATCCTGGCATCCTGGGGTTGAGCCCCCCATTGGACTTCCGGCTCAGTGGGGAGTTTGTTTGTTCCTTTCCCCCTCACCCAGCTTGTGTGTGCGTGCTCTCTCTCGTGCATAAATAAATAAATAAAATCTTTAAAAAAAAATAAAGACAAATGGTGGCCGACACTAGAGAGCACAAGTAAATGTATGAATGAATGAAAAAATGAACCACTGGAACTTTGCGGCTGCTAAACTCCACACATATCTGTGTAGTTTATGGGAAGTTACCTAATCTCCCTTTCCCTTTGTTTCCCCAGCTGTCAAAAAGAGGTAGGAAAATCACCTCTCTCATAGGATTATTGACAAGATACAATGCGTTGTCCTTGTTATTAAACCCAAATCCTCACTGATGTTTACTGTGAGTGTGGACTGCATGGTAGCCCTTAAAACGTCAAAGCAAAGATGAGGGCAGACCGTATGCATTATTTTTACTTCCAGAATATCTGGGGTATATAGAGGGTAACAGAAATAACATTCTTGTGTCAGTTATATGATCAATAGCACAGATTACTCCTAGGGCCCACAGGAACCTGACTTAATCTCAAGATCCCTGCCTAGTTCTTACAAGTTGCCATCAAGCATCTCCAGAAAATGTAAACATTGAATCCAATAACTGCTTACTCTTCAGCTGCAAAACAAGAAGAACCTGCCTTCTATATAGTCTAAAGTGTGCTCAGTGAAGAATAGAGAACAGTAGGACCATTCATTTTCTTCAGGAAATATTTCTGTTTCCACATTTCCCCTTCTAACCCAATTCCTAGGAGATGGGCTGAACTTTATAGCCTACTAAAGAAAATGCAAAGAACAATTATTTTCCCCAAATCTGGCTTATTAAATCTTAAATAGCACCAAGTGTAGAACCCCCCAATAATCCAGTATAATTCAATTATTGGGGAATAAAAAACTTAACTGATGATTTGGTGGATTTAAAAGCTCTGGTGGGAAGAGTGACATGAGAATCATATAATATACCCATGTGACAAGTGGTTCTGACAATAATTATTCGCCAAAAGAAAAACAAAAATAAAAACCTGTCGAACTGATTAGTTGCCCAACGTAGATATCTAATTGAACCTTAAAATTTTAGTCTAAAATCTTCATTCAAATGTGTAAATTATTTTGTGTTCTCTCTATGAACAATAAATGATGATGATGACCACTTGCTTTACTTTTGTCAACTTAGCAGCCCCAGTCTGGTAAATTTCCTATAATAAAGTGTGTATGTGACAAAAGTAAACAAAATTTCCACCTCCAGGAAATAAAAACTGATAGCAACCCTCAAAGGAAGCTCCCTCCAGAAACAATAATAATAATAATGATAATGAATTATTACCCTTCAACACTGGGCACCTGGAACATTTATAGCAGCAACTTTTCCTTCTCTGTGTTCTTATATTGAAAGCATATTTAGGCATACACAGACTTTAGGAGCTATTGAAAACATAGCTTGGCCAGAATGAGTATCCTCTGTGATGAACACTTCTCACTAAGAATCAACTAATTTTTTCCACTCAGTGTCTACTGAAGAAATTATAACATAGGTGGGGAATCTTGTTAGTCCAAAGAAAACTGATAAAAATATTGTTGGGGAAAAAAAGATTTTTTTCCTTATTTTGGAGAAGTGGAAAATGACATCAGGTTGAAGTAAGGACTCAGCTAACGTGTGCAAATAGAGCAGGGGCACTTTTAACTTCCAGCTTGGAAGCAGAAGAGGTCTAAACTTGAAAGGGAGGAGTAACGAAGGCTTGAGAGGGGGTGTTCCTTTGCAGGGGTTAAGTTAAAGTGATAACCTCTAGTTTGAAATTCCTGGCACAAAATGTATTGCTGGAGCTATCGGAAAATCATAAGCCACACATCAATCTGGTAAATCACATCAGGGATTCCTCATGAAATACACACCACAAGGATTCTCAGACACAGTGATACTCTGTAAATCCACATGTGTTGACAAATTGACATCAGTGGTGAAAGGAACATTTTCTAATATTCTTTCAACTACACGGACAAAATGATGTGGTAATGAGTGAGTATAATTGCTGTGTGGACGGGAGCCCTAGTCAAACTAGCATCGGCCAAAGTCGGGTCTTTATTGAAACATTCAAGAACTTAGTTTCCTGACACATAGAAGAGTATAGTCAGGGAAGGGCACAGTTCTATTCACACTGCAACCCGGTGCTAAAAGGGATGGCAGGTTTCCCCAAACTCTAGCAAGTGGGGCATTTTTCCCTTGAGTTTTCTGAAACATGAAAAAAAACTGGTGTGAAACTTTTGTTTTCTTCAATAAAACACCTAAAACTCTTGCATTCGAAAATGGACCTCCATCACATTTGAACGCTTTTGATGTAGAAAGAAAAGAAAACATGTCATGCCAACAGAAGGCTAATGTGGGGGACACTACCTCTAACCGGGTGCTAGTGATTCACGGAGGATCTTCCTAAGAAAGTTTGCACCTTTGTAACACAGAGCAATAATCCTTTGGGACTCTAGATACTGTAACTTCTCGCTTGAAAGATGTATAACAGCTTTTGAATTGGTCTATTTTAGTAAAGCTTCCCCCAGACACATCATCACTACCCAATGCTTATACATCAGTAAGATGGTGGCAGGCCAGTGAGCAGCACAGTGGAAAGATTTTCTGAGTGTTCTGGGCGGTAGCCAAAGCCAAGAGAAATTTGACACCCCATAAAGTAACCTGGGCCTCTGTGCTTGGAACTCTCTGGCAGAGGGGTTTCCTAAGTCATATTTCTAATTATAAATCGAAAGCTTGTGTCCCCTGTTAAAGGAATGTCCTAAGTTGGTGAACAGGTGTGGCAAGCAGATTTTGGAATGGGGCAAGGAAGGGGGAGGAGTCGGGCCCTCTGAAATCCTACCACTCAGCAGCTGCCTGCTCCACCTAAATAGAAATCCAGCCCTTTGTGGACACTGAAAACATACTTGGGACTTATTGAGGCATGATCTCATTTTCAGTGTGAAGAAAAAACACTCTAGAAAAGTAAGAATGTTGTCAAAATGATCAGTAAGGGTTTTAATAGTAACCCTTAGTTGCAGTGGTAACCAGCGGGTTATTTCTGAATGATAGAACCCCGTACCATGGCAGGGCAAAGAGAAAGTGTAGCTCACACAAACACATAAGGGTATAGGTCAGAAGTTGGGGCTCTGAGGTCAGTAGCTGGCTCCCAGAGATTGGAAATCCAGTCACTATCTCTCAAGTTTAGCTCCTTACCTGGGAATGAGATGACTGGAGAACTGCTCTTTCTTTTTTTCTCTTCTTTCCATTGGTATTGCAAATTTATACATCCACTTGATACACAGAATCAAGATAGAAAAAACTACTTATATTTACTCTTTACTTTTACTCTGTATTACTTTTACCTTTACTATGCTCAACCTTAAGGCTCACTTAGCCCCTCTATAATGGTCTTCTAAAGAATAACCACATTTACTTGTCATTGCTTTTACCGAAATCATAGGCATAAATAGATTTTAAATAACAACAATGAAAGGATAATTAATAGACTACCTCATAACTTTATAATTATAAACTAAAACAAAACTGATGAGAAGGCTTTTGTCCCTTGAAGTGTTACAAAACTAATACACTAATATCCACAATAAAAAGAAATCCAACAGCTTTATAAAATCATGCCTTTTACTGAAGCTGAATGTGTCAGTTGAAAATAGAAATAATTGGGGGGAATGGGGTGGCCGGGTGATGGACATTGGGGGGGTATGTGCTATGGTGAGTGCTGTGAATTGTGTAAGACTGATGAATCACAGACCTGTACACTTGAAACAAATAATATATTATATGTTAATAAAAAAAAGAAAAAAATAGAAATAATTGGCCATGAGTGTAAGCACTGTACAATATTAGCTTTGTTAGTTTGCAAGAGTTGTTTATTATTTGTGTGTGTGTGTGACGTATGCTCCCGTGGAAGCCAGAGTGAGTTGCACCGCATTCTCTTTGAAAATTAAATAGCAAATGCTTCCTCCTTCCAAACCAATATTGTTTCTTTATTATAAATGGTGGTCGTTGATTTTTTTTTCTCCACCCCAAATATTGCCGGCCCACCATTATTCTTTACTCTGTGTCATTGTCTTTCTTGTGGTAGAACAAATCCATAGCCTTAAGATAAGCATTGGTTTTCCAGAATGTTCACTATCTTGGCCAAAGCAGTCAATGCCACTCGGCTTGAGATCCATTAAATATTGAAACATCACTGCTGTAGGCAGCAAAAACAATCCATATCAACTGCCTAGTTTCATCTTGGGAGGAAAGAGATTCTCTTACATGACTTACAAAATGAATAAATCGGATGTATTCCTCTGGATATGAGAAGACAGATTGACAGATAAGCAGCCTGATGGAAGTGCACCCTCCCCAGCCACATTTCGCTAATATTGATTCCTATGCTGAGAATGCGGCTCCTAGCAGCAGTTCCCAACACTGCTTCAAACACCGCACAAACCTTCTCTGGCAGCTGTGTTGATCCCGAGTGTTCAAGGCAAGCAAACACAAACTTTAACATCCACCCAGGAGTTGTAAATAGTACACCATTAATGCTCTAACATCTGCTTTGTAAACAAGAGCTCTCTTTACAATTCACCTTAAAATGTTGCGTGTGGAGAGTGGAGACCAAGTGTATTTACATACAGAGAGACTGGGCTTGGGAACTATTTATTATTCTTCTGGGTAACTAAGCAGCTGTTGTGATTAGTGCTTGACCTTTGGGAAAGGTCTTAACCTGGGACATTTGAGACAGTTGCT
This sequence comes from Leptonychotes weddellii, assembly GCF_054177405.1. Classification (NCBI taxonomy): domain Eukaryota; kingdom Metazoa; phylum Chordata; class Mammalia; order Carnivora; family Phocidae; genus Leptonychotes; species Leptonychotes weddellii. Next base: position 84,812,534 of record NC_138370.1, read on the forward strand.
CTGAATTATCGAAACTGCTTCTCTGCCACAGAGTGTCCTCCTGAGAAATAAAAACCAGTCTCACCACAGAAGAGAAGAGACAATTTCAGCTGACTGGAAACCAGCAAAACATCAGAGCGTGATTGCAGGCGAGGATGGTGTAGCTGTTTGACCGATGTGCCCACATCATTCCTTATAGCCATAGTCAACGTCTTCTTTCCTTTATCTGGGAAAAGACAGATAACCATTCAGGATATGTCATTTATCCACACGCTTATGTAATTTCACCTCACAAAACTAAATTAAAATAGCGATTTTAGGTCAACCCAGTATTTTCTTACATCTCGTTCATAATTTATAAGCATATCAATTGGCTGCAAAAGTGGTGAGGGAAATATTATGTTTCAATATAATTCCTGACAAAAGATTTCCAAATATCTGCTGAGAATACAGTTAAATAGCAACCCTTTCACGTGACATTTTTTTTCTTTTCTTTTAGTACATTACCTTGGAATGGATGGAATAGTTGATAGTTCAGAAATGCATATCCTATAGCCAGCCAGAAGACAACAGAACTCTAAAATTTACTAGCTCTGATACCTTACACAGGTGATTTACTTTTTCTATTCAAGACTTTCCTTCTCTGTGAAATGGGAGGAATAAATGCACCTGTTTTCTAGATTGCTGTGAGGATTAAACAGGTTAGTTAATGTGAAGCAGTTAGATCAGTGCCCAGGACACGGCACAACACTCATTACCCAGTTAGTTGCATTAGCTTCTCTCATTTGGAAATAAATTGCTATCAGTATGCTCTTTTTAAAGAAAAGAGATCAGTGTCCAATTCACTAATCATTGCATTTAAACAGGAACAAAAAAATGGAACTTATAACTCTTGGCTAAGCCTTCCATTAACACAAAAGTTAATTTACTACTGAGTTGAAAGTACACAATACCTTTAAGCTCATCGACCTAAATTATACTAAATGGTAAATCATGATGTTTCTGCTAAGTGGTGTATCAAAAATGATAAAAGATGATCCTTAGGTTTTACAGCAACATTTTATAAGCTTTGGAGAAATCCTACTATGATTAAACAGAACTGAAAAGTCAAAGAAAGCAACTGCCAGTTTCAGATGTTTTTAAACTTTGCTTTATGTATTGAGTGCGTATGTACGCATTCATATAGTATCCAATCTCACTTACCCTTTCGCCTAAAATAGCTATTCAGTAAGAATTTATTTTTCTTCAGTTTTTCTGCATGAATAAATACTGGTGAGATTGAGAAAATACTTTTCAAATTAATTCTGCATCATAACACATTGTGCTTAAAAGAGAAAAGCACCAGGCAGTTAATAATGTGAATCCAAAATCAATGGAGTAAAAAAAGCAAGAAGTTGATGCATGCAACTGATTATAGAGACCAGGGTGTCATAGTCGGTTCCCGGAGTTAGATTACATATTGTATTTAAAAGGTTGAAATTATAAATTATTTTTATTCCTTAATAATTTATTATTTAGATTTTCAGAATCATTCTATCAATAAAATGTTTTTGGACACCAGAAAAATTATGATTTATGGATAATTTTCTGCTTTTACTTTGTTATCTCCAGAAATCTTTAAAGACCAGTTTGTGCCCTTCCTGGCTTGAAGTCTACCATTACACCTTTCAAATATCAGGAGAAGCAGCTGACTGAAATGCATTACTATTCTGAAACACCATTCATGTTTATTTTATAATATTTTCTTATGCTGTTTTGAGTGATTTTGTTTCCACCTCCTATTAACTTTCAAAACAAAGTAAAACAGATTATAAGCATTTTACTCCACAGTTCTCACTAAGAAAGAACACAATCTGGATTTTATTTATGCATAGATTTGTCGATTGAATCTGAAAGTGGAAGGATTCGGAATCCATCTCATCCAACCACCTTGATTTGTTCCATTCTAAACTCATTCCCTGATTTAAAAAGATGGCTCAGAAGCATGCTAATTGCTCTATCCTACCTCAAACCCACAAATCCATTCTTGGATGGCCCACGAACCCTACCTCTCTGTGCCTGCCCCCCTCCCCCAGGCTGGGGCACAGCTTCAGGTCTCCTGTCCTGTCCAGGCCTTTGGGGACCAGGTCCCTCAGCTATAGGGCCAGCCCTGTATTCCCCCTAGCCTGGTGGGATCTGATTTCTCAAACCATACCCGCTGATCCCAATTGTCAGCAGCTCAACCTTTCCCCTCTATTTTTAGCACATTCCCAAAGACGAGTCTTGGTCGTGCAGCAGAGCAGAGGAGAACTGAACTGTTGACAATTAATTTTTAGCCTATTCCCCCTATTTTGATTATAACCAGTAATTATACTGGATTTTGCCATGCTCCTGGGGTCACTGGGTTTCTCTCTGACAGGAGCTAAAACAAAAGTCTGAGATGCTTCTGCTCCAGCCATTTTCTCAGACTGCACTTGTATTTCTCAGGCTGAATTCCGCTCCTTTGGATAATACTATGTTGCCAGAGAATTATCACAATTTGCGATTATCCCTTCCTATCAACTGTTCTTATAGAAATGTAGACCAAGAAAAATAAAGTGAGTTATCCAAATTAGTTGGCAATTATGAATATGAATGATAGTTTTATGTTACATATCAATTGATCCATTTTGATAATAATAATGTTGACTAAAGAGGAAGCTAGTAAGTCAAATAACCAGAACATATGAAGCAATGTTGTATTTACCATTGGATTATTTTAATTAAATTTTTTATATTAAGATGATTGTAGATTCATATGGGGTTGTAGACAAATAATGCAGAGAGATATGTATCCTTTACTCAGTGTCCTCTAATAGTTACATCTTGGAAAACAGTAGTACAATATCACAGCCAGAATATTGACATGGATACAGTCAAGATACAGAGCATTTCTGTCATAAAAATCAGTGGTGTTACACCAAAGTCCCCTCTGCCCTTCTTTCTCACCTTCCCTCCAGTCCTTAACCCCAGCAACCACTAATCTGTTTTCCATTTAATTTTTCTTATTTCAAGAATGTTCTATACATGGAATCATACAGTAAATAACCTTTTGGAATTAGCTTTTCTCGGTCAGCATAGATCTCTGGATATTTATCCAGGTTGTTGCTTGTATCAGTAATTTTCCTTTTTTTTTTTTTAAAGATTTTATTTATTTATGTGACAGAGAGAGACACAGCAAGAGAGGGAACGCAAGCAGAGGGAGTGGGAGAGGGAGAAGCAGGCTTCCCGCGGAGCAGGGAGCCCGATGCGGGGCTCGATCCCAGGACCCTGGGATCATGACCTGAGCCGAAGGCAGACGCTTAACGCCTGAGCCACCCAGGCGCCCCAGTAATTTTCCTTTTGATTGCTGAGTAGTAGTCCATGATATGTGTGTACCACGGGATGCTCAAGCAACCATCTGTTAAAGAACATCTGAGCTGTTTCCAATTTTAGCTACTGTGAATAAAGCTGCTACAAACATTCCTGACAGCATTTCGTGTGAACATAAGCTTTCATTTCTCTGGGATAAAGCCCTAGAAGGGCAACTGCTGGGTGATATGTTTAGTTTTTATTTTTTTAAGACAATGCCAGTTTTTCAATGAGGCTATACCAGTTTACGTTCCCATCATCAAGGTGTGAGTGACCACTTTCTCTGTAACCTCACCAGCGTTTTGCATTGTCAGTATGTTTTGTTTTTGCTATTATGATAGGTGTGTAGTGATATCCTACTGTGGTTTTAATCTTATTTCCCTAATGCTCCTGATATTGAACCTGTTTCCAGGTACTTATTTACCATCTGTATATACCCTTTGGTGAAATGTCTGCTTTAAAATATTTGCCAGAAAATTCTAAAATCTTTGTCATTCTGTTGTTGGCATCTATTGCTTGTCATTTTCCATTCAAGTTCCATCCATTTTTTCAGGGTCTTGGTATGATGAGTGATTTTCTATTGAAACCTGGACACTTTGTGTATTACTAGACTCCAGGTCTTCTTTAAGCCTTCTCTGGCTTCCTCTAAACTGCTCCAGTAGAGTTGGAGGGAGCAGAGCCTCCTTAACTGCCAAGGAGAGGTAAAAGTCTGTCCCTGTCAAGCTCTACTGACACCCCGAAGGGAGAGGGACTCATTACTGCTAGGCAGGGATGGGGGTTCCAGATCCTCAATAGACCTCTGCTGAACTTCCCTGGCTGAGGGAGAGGAGGGCTTCTTTCCTGCATCTGACCTGGCCTCCTCTGACATGTCCTGGGTGGGGGGCGAGGCAGTGGCAAAGATCACCTAGAGATGCGACCCTCCCCTAGGTTTGCTCTGCCACCACCCAGCTGGGAGAGGGAGGGGTGCGTCCTTCCTTCTAAGAGTGGGGAAGAAAGTCCAGGTTCCCCAAGTAATTTACAAGGACATTATGCAGGCAGAGAGTTTCATTATCTGGTTTCCCACTTGGCCTTCCTGGAGCAAAGCAGATGAGAGGGCTGGGGCTCCTCACAAATCTAGATCTGCCATCGGGCTCTTTCTGGTAGGGATCCTCCAACCTCTGTTTTTGTGTAGAGTAGAACAGCTGCTGTCTAACATCTCTTTCTTGCTACACTGAGGTCCTTGAGCTAAAGAGAGCAGGTGTTGTTGGGGAGGTTACTGGCTGCTGGAATATAAGAGGCAAAAAGTAAAAAATAAAAACCAAACCAGGGGATTCTCCCGTGCATTATTCCTTGAGTCCGGGGTCCCAAGTCAGTCCATTTTGCTAACTTCTCTCCACTTTTCATTCTTTTTTCAACAAGCAAACCTCAGTTTTAGATAAGAAATATTACTGACAGAAGTATGTTGTTTATACATTTGGTCTATTTGTAATAATAATATAATAAAAAAATGATAAAGAACAAGTTACATAACTATATTTTATTCACTACTGGATTTTAAGTTTATTTTCGCCCAGATCTTTCTTGGAGATGGCATACTAACTAATCTAATAAGGACTACAAGTCCATTTATGTCTGAGCAGGATTTAGCCAGAAGTTAAATCACCATCAAACTATGGACCTTGAAGGTTTAGTTGATTAGACTCCCAACTGATTCTAGACCCTCTGTCCAGGGTCACTGGTACATAAGTGAGCAAGGTCAGCATCATGTGGGAAATTACTCTGAAGCAATACTAGCTTCCAACACTAGCTTCCACACTACCAGGTAAGCTACCCCAGAGACCAAAGAAATGGAAAGCTTATAAACCCAAATAAAATGCTCAAATCACACTGTTTATTAAATGAATTTTATCACACAGCAAGAAGCAAAAGAGAGATGAGGTGAGGTAACACACTTAGGATAGCATGCAAGTGGGGTACCTAGGTGGTGCAGTTGGTTAAGCATCTGACTCTTGGCTTCTGCTCAAGTCACGATTTTGGGATTGTGGGATCAAGCCCCAGGAAACGGGGAGTCTGAGTGAGGAGACTACTTGAGGTTCTCTCTCTCCCTCTGCCCCTCTCCTCTTCTCTCTAAATAAATAAATTTAAAAAAAAAGGAGGGGGCACCTGGGTGGCTCAGTCAGCTGAGCTGAGTCTGCCTTCAGCTCAGGTCATGATCCCAGGGTCCTGGGATTGAGCCCCGAGTCAGGCTCCCTGCTCAATGAGGAGCCTGCTTCTCCCTATCCCTCTGCTGCTCCCCCTGCTTGTGTTCTCTTGCTCTCTCTGTCAAATAAATAAATAAATAAAATCTTCAAAAAAAAAAAAGGCTATTACGCAAGTGGTTAAAAGTCCTCACTACCGTGATCTGTTTTTACACAAATTTCCTGTGTTCTGTTTTTCTCTCTGATACATTAACTTCCCCTGTGGCAGGTGTGGTTACAAGCACCAGAGGTGATGTTTGAGCAAGGGGCCCACAGAGAAAGTTCTCCAGGTCAGTGATACACATGTATGCTATCAGAGATGCAGGGGCAAGTATATGAGGCTACCACGGTAGCTTGTCATCAGCTTGCTGAACAGCCATGGGTTTTATTTACACTTCTTGGATAGAGCGCATGTGGAGTCAGAACAGGAACATAGTAAGTGACATCAATGGGTGCCTGATTTAGGAGAGAGATGGCTCTCAGCCCAGAAATGGCAGGACCAGCTCTTGTTCCTTCCATCTCTTTCTATCATCAACCCTTTTGTTTGTTCTACCATAGTATCCTCTGACTCTATTTTTGGCACGTTTCACATATTATTAACTTATTGTTTGTACTTACATCAATTCTGTTCTTATTTTAGAAGCTACTAGCTTCTTTATTATGTATGTCTACCATTTATTATACATTGTGCCTATAATTCATAAGCTACCAGCTTATATACTATGTAAAACTCGTATTTCTTGTAAGTCTATCACAACTTGTTTGTTTTTCTTGTCTTTATCGAAGAGTTGAATATCCTCAAACAATACAGCAAGTTCAGATCATCCTAGTGATCCTTCTCGAGCCTCATCAGGCAACAGCACAGACACCCATTCAAAGGATCACATTTTAAGGAAATCAGGTATCAATACAAGAATGCAAATTTAGAGACATTAACATATACATCATGTAAAATGTGTGCAGATTTAAATATATTTCTGATTTGTACCTTATTTTTTTTTCCCTTAGTACCTTTAATATTTTACTATATTAATGTAATGCGGTCTTCTGGGGGCATTATATAAAAGGCACCTCCAAGACAAGAAATTACAGTTAAATCTAATCCTAAAGAAATAATAGCTTAATCTTTTTGAAACACTTATAGCAACCTACGCTCAGTTTCAAAAAAAAAAAAAAGAGAAGAAAAGCAAAAAACCTAGGTTGGCAAACAGATATATTATATTTAAAAGATAACCTAGAAAGTCTAGAAATCACGGTGTGCCATCGATAAGAGATGTCAGGGGTAGAAATCTGGACTTCGATGGTATTTGACTGCAAATCTTTTTTTTTTTTTTTTTAAGATTTTATTTATTTATTTGACAGAGAGAGAGACAGTGAGAGCGGGAACATAAGCAGGGGGAGTGGGAGAGGGAGAAGCAGGCTTCCCGCCGAGCAGGGAGCCCGATGCGGGGCTCGATCCCAGGATCCTGGGATCATGACCTGAGCCGAAGGCAGACGCTTAACAAGTGAGCCACCCAGGCGCCCTTGACTGCAAATCTTGTAACATAATTTTAAAATAATGATTCTCCTTTAATCTTGACTATTTAAATTTGGCTGTAAGAGTTGGCTGAATAACAGATGCCCTACCTGATTGCATATCAACTTTGGCTAATTGGAACATCTAGGTGACATGGTAAATATTTAGCTGAATAACCATGAGTTTATTTTTAAAATGAGGTACAATTGTTCTCCTCAACCATTACTATGATTTACATAATAAGAGAAACTACTGTGGGAAAATGTTAACATAGCATTTCTTTTTTATCTATGACTATTTTGTTTCTGTGTAAAATATGGGGCTGGGAAGTATATTAGTTATGACATCTGAAACTGTCATCCAAATTGTAGAGTATGTAAATTGGAATTGCAAAATTAGGAAGTGCCTACTGAGAAAAGAATAACAAACAAGAAGCTTAGGAAAATATGGGAAGAAAATTTTAAGCAGCAAAAGAACTTCCTGAAAAATACTAAACTTTGCAAAGAATTTGGAAGATATACTGCATTTCAAAACTAGCAGATTCTTATCAAGATTTGACAGAGTATAGTCACACAGTCTTGACAATGTACACTTTAAGACCAACCTCAAATTTTTGTAGAGTCCTAATATAGATAATGTGCAAAGGACTCCGTTTTGGTCCTTTTCGGGTATCTTTTATTAGCTAAATAAAATTTAGTATATAAAGGCATAGAAAGTGAAAGAAGAAAGCTAGGTCTCTGCTATTCTTTCCCAATAAGGTCCTTAGACTAAAAAAGTGACAGATGTTTTAATTAGTACCCAAAAATGTTATTTCTTGTATCATTAGCATGGGGGAGGGGGCCAGCATACCTTTGGGTAAATTCATAAGATATGCCATTTATATTTTGCAATTTATATTTATATAAAGGAAGATAGGGTTCACTTCAGAATTCTCATATACTCATTTAGTAAATTAATATTTATATTGTGCTGATTATGTGCCAAGTGCTGTGCTAGGTTTTAGAGATAAAAGCGTGGGGAGAAGACAGGACACAATGCCCTGTGATTTGGATCTTTTAGCCAAATTGGGAATCTACATCAAGGTGGGGCTCCAGAACTTTTATTTGTGAACAGTCAATATTAAGTCCAAAGGGGTTTTTGTAGTAAAAGAAAGATGTGGACAGAAAATGGAATCCATGTACTGTCCAGAAGAGACCAAGGGGCCCAATAAGCATGTGTTACTGAAGAGCAGTGCAGTCCTGCCTATCTTCTCCCATGGCATGCTCAGGGGAGACCAGGCTTCCCCTTGTTACCCCTTCCAGCTGGGTGGAGGAAATTTAGAGAGGCGAGGTCTTCCCTAGGGCTGAACTGTCACACTATAAGCCATGTTCTCTATATTTATACTTCAAAATAAATTAAAAATAAAAAGGAATATATCTTCTAAATTTTAAAATGTACAATATCATTTTATTTGCTATTGAACATGGATTTCTGGTATTTGGGTTCTGTTCCAAATTTCAGGAAGGGGTTTCTAAAATTTAAAAATGAAATTGCATTAAAGTACAAGCTAGGGCGCCTGGGTGGCTCAGTTGGTTGAGCGACTGCCTTCAGCTCAGGTCATGATCCTGGAGTCCCTGGATCGAGTCCCGCATCGGGCTCCCTGCTCGGCAGGGAGTCTGCTTCTCCCTCGGACCCTCCTCCCTCTCATGCTCTCTGTCTCTCATTCTCTCTCTCTCAAATAAATAAATAAAATCTTAAAAAAAAATAAATAAATAAAGTACAAGCTAAACTTCAGTGTCATGGGAAATGAAACTGCCCTCGAGGGATGCACTGAATAAGGAAAATGTACTTTAAATTGTTTGGCTATTTAGAGTTAAAGATATTAATTGGAAGATATCATTGATTTCAGGTCTATACACTTCCAAAGCCCTTCATTGTTCTGTCAGTTTCTCTTTCTCTCTCTCTCTCTTTCTCTGACTGCCGAGCTGGAACATTGGTCTCCTCTTGCTCTCTTGGACTGGGACTTACACCATCAGCACTCCTGGTTCTTGGGCCTTCAGACTCAGACTAGAACTATACCTCTGGCCTTCTGGGTCTCTAGCTTGCAGATTACAGACTGTGGAACTTCTCAGCCTCCATAATCATGCAAGCCAAATCCTTATAATAAATATCTTTATGTATAGATTTGGATAGATTTTTATATATATCCTATATATATTTATTATATAAAATATATATTATAATTATTAATATATACATATATTTATGGATTTTATATATTATTTATATTATATATAATATACAATTTATATATAAACATAACATATAAGTATATATATATCTCCTATATATATATATACCATAATTTTCGAGCATAAACTAAACTTGACAAAATATTTCTCTTCTGTAAAAAAGATCCATGTCTCTAGAGATAATATTATATGACCTAATAATATTATATGACCTAAACATGTTCTATTTTCTAAGTGTTATTTCCACTGCCAAAAAATATCCTTCTAAAAGTGGTTAGGATAATTCAAAAACTTATTTTTAGAGAAGAATAAATAATAGCACTTTCATGATAATCAGTATATAGTACTAAAATAAAACAAACCATTTATCATGAATGTTCTTCCAGCTAGTTTAGATTCTAAAGATTTGCTGTTCAATTAGCAAGTTCCCACTGAAACTTAGCCTTCTTTAGCAGAGACAGACCTCTGGTTCTAAAATTATTTTTAAAATAAAAAGCTCTGTTCAATTTGATTTTTATTTTTAAAAAGCCTTGCACAAAAATGAAAAGAAATAATGTTCAACATTCAATTGCAACCGGAATGTAAATAAGTACACATAAGTCCTATTACTCAGTACTAACTTGAGGAAATTCTCAAGGTTTGAAGTGTTTAACATTGTACAGTATATGAATAAAGTGCTATATACACACAAATATATTTAATTTTAATTAAGGATACAATTTAGACAGGCTTCCAAGTTTGCAGAAAGGTTGGGAGAGGTGAAGTTATTAGCTAGCCTTATTGATACATCCAATGAGATATAAAAACATGTTTACATACATACATAATCACTAAGTATCCTTCGCAAATTATGCAAGCCTTGCTTGCACATTATGATTCTGCTTTGAAGATTCTCAACTGAAATTTTAAGTTTCCTTAACTTACAATCCAATTGATAGCTTTAAATTCAACACAGTGGTTGGAAATCTAGGCAATAATCTGTCTCACATGTTCAGTGTATATGAAATTCTTTGTTACGGAGCTATAAAGTGTACAAAAACGTGGGGTCTTCTCTCCCTCTTAGTATTCTTTGGCCTAATTTAAGATGGTGCCTAAATTTTAACTGATGAACATTGAAATGCCAAAGAAAAGATAGAGAAAAAAAAGAAACAATATTGTCAAAAAAGAACAGTTTAAGAATTCTCTGAGAACTTACCTAGAGTGTTGGATGTTCGAGGAAAGAAAGAAATCTGTGAAACTAATGAGTCTGTCTTCCTGCCTTAAATTATATGCAGTAATTCAAAAGTCAAAATTATATTTAATTAGTAACCCGTCCTCATGTAGCAAAGCTTTGAAAACTCAACTTTTCCAAACTCAGTGTAATTCAGGTAATAAATTTTACAATTCAAGGATTATATATTCTACCAGTTGGCAATATAAATCTACTTAGCTATTACTCAGGATGCTAATCCTTCTGTCTGTGCTAAGAGCATTGGCTTAAGCAATTAAATGATACATGTTTAAGAGTCTTTAAAGTATGACATAATTAATTTTTTATTTCTACAACAATTCTATTCTCTCATTATATTTGATTTACATTTTCTCCATTAAATCGTGGAACACATGCAAATTGTAATTATAGTAATTAAGTTCTGATGAATAATAGTAAATCTATCAATAATATTAAATCAGCCAGAAGTTTCTTTAGAATCTCATTAATTAAACAATTAAAAGATTTTCTACCATAATTTACTGGGCTTATGTAAAGCATTTTTGTGGAGATTTTTTTGTTTGTTTTTCTGTTTGGAAGAGATATGTGATGTTACTAAGAATAAATTATAAAAGGAGTACCTGGGTGGCTGAGTCGGTTAGGCTACTGACTTTTTATTTTGGCTCTGGTCATGATTTCAGGTTTTGAGATGGAGCCCTGCATCGAGCTCCGTGCTGAGCATGGAGCCTGCTTAAGATTCTTTCTCCCTCTGCCCCTCCCCCCACCAAAAACGAATGAACTATAAAAAGAAAATAATTCAGGCTTTTTTTAAAAAATTATTATTATTAAAAATGTTTATTACATTTTAAAGAAGAAAAAAACTCTCAATGAAGAACGTTTTCTATATGCATTTATTACAAAAACAAAATATCAGACCAAAGAGCATTAAAGTTATCTTTCTCCAACCTGCCCCTTCTGTTTCCATCTTTAACAATCCTGCTGAGTGATGTGGTCTCTGTTTTCACCCTTTCCTGATATGTAAGTAAGTACCAGACAACTCATTCTTTCTTCTGACAGCAAGCAGTAGGATGTACTTTTGATAGCAACAAGGTAAGAAAGGGTGAAATTAATTTTACATTTCCCCTGAGGCCCTTCTTTCCTTATTACCAACTACATTTCAATTGATTTCTCTTTCTGACACAATGAAGAATTAATAGCACTGATGACCTTTCAGAAGGCAACATAAAGGATCTTTATCTATTTAAGTAATATAAAGAAATTATTGCTTTCCTTAATAAGATAAAGCCAAATCTTCCAAACCCAACAATGTTGAGAAGTTTTCTATTTGCCACAGACCTCTACCTCTAAGCACAAGACTGGACTCACTTGGTTCATTTTCTCCTTGGCAAGCTACTAATATTTTTCTGTCACCAATGTGTAAGCCTCAAGGGAAATAAGTTTCAATAATTTGCAGACATCTGAGTTGAAGGGCAGATTTTATTAAAATTTTGGTCTTTAACTTCTAATTAAAGAGTAATATACAAATTGATAATCTGACTTTCATGATTTGATTCTCCCTAGCTTTGGCTTTTTTCAATGAGATTTCCATAACTCTCCTGAACCATTAGCACTTCCTTGAAATGGAACTCAGAGGACACAGTCTATAGACAGAAATTCTCTTTCTGGCCAGTCCATGATCCAATTTAACAAGTTCTGGTTTCCTCTAATAGGATTTCTTTCCACCATGAGTGGTTACCATCAGGGATAGCTATTACTACAGAGCTTACCACACATTATTTCATTATTATTACATATTATTCTTTCTAATAATGCTTTCATGATTTTGATATCTTTGTCATTTATTTTGTTCTTAATAAGAAATTAAAGATTTAGATTTAAATTCTCCATAACAATATGAAGATGAAAAGAGACTTAGAATAACCTTTCAGAATTAGGGCTCATAGACATTGTTGCAAATAGGAATTAATAAAATAGAGGCCAATTTTCTTGGGCTTGTACATTCGATTCTACTTTACATAGATAAAGCTTCCACAGATATGTAATAATTTGTTATCAAAGTAATATGAGATAATTCTTTCATTGCAAACAGGAGAGGGGAAAATCTAGAGAAAGACAGAATATAAACAAACCTTCAATAACAAACCTTGGTAATGTTATAAAATACTATAGTCGGTTATCATTCAGCTCTGAGACAATATGCTAAGACTGAACTATGGTGCCTCTAGGAATAAAACAATAGTCACATTTCCCAAATAGCTTTATGTGCTTTCTCGGGTTTCCTAGTAAGCAGAAGAAGCTACCCTGAACACATTTATGGTGAAAGGAGACAGGAGAATAAAGAGGTAGGAGCTTAAAATAAAATATTCCTTTGTTGTTCATGTAGTAGAGCTCAGAAACAATTCCTCCAAGAGAAAGACTGGTGGAATATTTGATTTCCAGCTCTTGTGAGCAAAATGTGCTAGCTGTATTAACCATGCTGTTTATTTTTAGCTTATTTCATTTCAGTAAGAATTAGGCTGTCCCATTGATTACAGGCTGGAATTGCATCAGATTATGTTGTTCTCTTGTACCAGAATAAGCAGTTACCAACCTAAGCAAGAATCTACATGGGAAGGAAATTTAACATACTCAGCAACACCGGACTTCACATCTAAAAAAGGCACCATTTTCAATGTGATCTATGTGAATGATGATCCCCAGAGTTATACATTATACAGGTTTGCAACTGCAAATGTTTCAGCAAGAATAATACTAACATGTGCATCCATATAGAGAGTGCTAAAGAAAAAATAGATAAATGTACAGAGTTCATTGGTTTATCCTTGTAACTTTCTTGTAAGTTTGCAAATCTTTTATGTTTTTGTTTTTGTTTTTTTAAGTAGGCTCCATGCCCAACATGGAACCCAATGTGGGGCTTGAATTCACAACCCTGAGATCAAAAAGTGAACTGAAATCAAGAATCGGACACTCAACCAACTAAGCCACCCAGACTCCCCTGAAATTATTTTTTTTTAAGATTTATTTATTTATTTATTTATTTATTTATTTATTTATTTTTATTATTTGACAGACAGAGAGAGAGAGCACAAGCAGGGGGAATGGCAAACAGAGAGAGAGGGAGAAGCAGACTCCCCACTGAGCAGCGAGCCAGATGCGGGCCTTGATCCCAGGACCCCAGGATCACGACCTGCGCTGAAGGCAGATGCTTAACCAACTGAGCTACCCAGGTGCCCCTGAAATTATTTTAAAATAGAATGTTTCTGATCATCAAATGATGCTATTAAAGAAATAGTGCAAAGACAAGCCACATATAACCAACAAAAAAGAAATAGTAGCAACCTACAACTAAAACTCTTACCATTCGATAATTAAAAAATTAAAAAAAAATAGAAAAATGAGGACAAGACAAAAAAGTAAAAGAAAAAATCTTCAACAAAAGATGAAGCATAAATGAAAACAAACACATAAAAACATATACAACCTTCATATCAGGAGAAACAGGAATTTAAAACATAGTTATGATTCTCTACCCATCAAGCTGTCAAGGTTAAAAACTCTGACAAAAAACTAGTGTTGAGGATGGGGAGCAAGAGGAATTCTTACACAATGCTGGGGGATGTGTAAGCTGATATGACGCCTTAGAAAAAACTGGAAATTGTCTAACAATATTGAAGATACATGAAACCTTGGACCCCATGTATCTACTAGAATGTATATGTTTTCAAGGAACTGTAAAAGAAGACAGGCACATGACTGTTTGTGGCATTCTTGTTTGTTATAGCTAAAAACTAGCAAAAACCCAAATGAAAAAGAATGAACATTAGCTAAACAGTTCAACATTGTTCATCTTAAAAAGACAAATTTGAATGAAAAGAAGCAGGTCAGAATAATATCTATGGTATGATACCATTTATATTATGTCCAAACATTCCATATTGGGAAACAAAACATATATATAATTCTTACTTGTATTACATATTTTATATTATATATAATTCATACATATGAATTCTAATACTTTATTAAAACTATAAAGAAAAGCAAGGAATTATAAACACAAAATTCAAGTTCATAGTTAAGTGAAGATGAGAGTCGGTTGTGGTTGGAAAGATATATACAAGGAACTTTAATGACTTAGTAATTCTTTTCCATAAATTGGATTATATTATATCTGGGTTTTGTTGTTGTTGTTAATTTTCTATTATATTATGTAATACTATAATTTTGTTAATTTTTCTATTATGTCATGTAATATAATAGATATTATAGTATGTAAAAATATTTTATGAATTTAAAACAAAATAAAATTTAAATTCTTTGAATTCTATAACACATCAATATTTTGTCCTTTCAGACAATGGCTCCTACTAAGCACTTTGAAAATATTTATTGATTAGATAGATAGATAATTTTATAAAGAGTTTGAATATTTTTTTTTAATCAGCTATATTTTTTTCTTAGGCTCAAAAATTTGAAAAAAATATTAAACACCCCTTAGGTCAAAGATGAGAATAGGATCACTTATATCCATTTAATTTCTATGTTATTAAAACTACTCAAAACTTGGAAATAAGGTAAAAAGATTGTGTGGTTTTCAATATCTTATAAGAACATTCTTTAACAGCCCAACCTAAGGTCATCAAATGTTCTAAGAAAATGGAACTTTGTATGACTTACTATTTGCTGGTCTTAAAGCACAATTTTCTAAAGTTTGAATTTAACTTGTAGAAGATTGATAAATTGCAAATAAATGTTGACAAATAGAAATGCAGATGTTTTCTGCACGATAAGAAAAAAAAAAGATCGTGGTTTTGTTGCCTTATAAGTCAGTAATCTGTTTTAAATCTGCTATAGATGACTTACTTCAGCTTTTTTTTTTTTTTTTCTTTTACTGGCTATATATTTTGGTCTTATGTATCCTCTTTGGAACGAGCTTTGTCATCCTGCTGCTTCCTTCATTGATTTGTGAAATAAATATTTGACATATGCTCAATATCTGTTATTGTAACTTTTTTCAAAAATTATTGTTTTATCCCCATAACAAGCTTCCAAGAACTGTAACTTGCAAGAAAATTGGCTAATGATATCCTTTCATGTGTCACAATAAAGTCTGTGTATCAAAATGTGTCTGTGTGTTTCCATGACTGTCAAAATTTTAAGAAATTCTGAATGGGCCAGAAAATCCATTACTCCATAGGAGGTTCTGATTCTAAAAGTATTATTTATAATCTAAATACACCTGGGCAAAGGAGGGGAAAACTGCCGTGACTGAGCAAAAAGGTTTAAAACACGAGGTAGAAATCAGAGATTATGTAATCTCTATTCTTTTTTGTTTTGTTCTTTTTTGAGTTTGGTTGCTATTTTTTTTTCTCAAGAGCATAAATAAAGTAGCCAGTTGCATTCTAAACTGAACCAAAGTATCCTGAAGCAATATGATAAAAGAACGTATGCACTACATTGACAATATATTTTCAAAAGTATTACTCCAGATTTTTTAGAATGCAAATATTGTTCTTATGATATTTTATTTTGTTTTAAAGATTTATTTATTTATTTGAGAGAGAGAGAGAAAGAGCACAAGAGGGGGGAGGGGCAGAGGGCGAGGGAGAAAGAATCTTCAAGCAGTCTCCCTGATCAGTGCAGAGCCTGACACCGAGCTTGACCTGGGGCTCAATGTCACGACCCTGAGATCATGACCCAAGCCGAAATCAAGAATTAACTGCTCAACCAACTGAGCCACCCAGGTGCCCTCTTACGATATTTTATAGTCTTTGTGAATCAGTGTTTCTGTAGGTTTTCTTGTTTTTTTTTTTTTTTCTCTAATGATATTGTGCTTAAATCTTCAAGGGGAGTAGTAAATAAATATTGTATTTTTTTCTCTTAAAATAGTCTAGGAAAACTAGCTGAAGTTAAAGTAGCCCAGTTTTCTCTTACTGTTACAAGACTTGAAGAATATCATACTGCAAAAAAGCGTACCCCTGGGGCTCCTGGGTAGCACAGTCAATTAAGCCTCCGACTCTTGGTTTCAGCTCAGGTCATGATCTCAGGGTCATGAGATTGAGCCTCATATCAGGCTTGAGATTCTCTCTCCCTCTGCTCCTCCTGCTTGTGCTCTCTCTTTCTCTAAAATAAATAAATAAATAAATCTTAAAAAAAAAAAAGTGGACCATAGGTAATATCTTATATTTAATTGATTATTTGCAACCTATTCAGTCACATTCACTCACTGATTCACTCCTTAGAAAGAATACATTGAGTACCTCATATTTTGGGTGCAAAGGAGTAGAAAGCTAATGCAAGGATTACAAAACAGTCTTGCCTAGAAAGAGCTTTGGTCTGTTGAGGAAAATTTAAAACCAATCACAGTATTTAACACTTAGAAAGAAAAGGGGAATGAGCTGTTTTGGACAATAAGAATTAAAGACAAAATATAAAGTAAAAGAACTAAAACATTGTACCACAAATCACCTTTCTTTGTAAGCAATTAGTGTTAAAAATCCTCATCACATAACAAAAAATCAAAAAGCTATTTTTTTAGTTTTATTGATATTAATATGCAATATAGGGGTGTCTGTGTGGCTTAGTCATTAAGCGTCTGACTTCTGCTCAGGTCATGATCCTAGGGTGCTGGGATCAAGCCCCGCATTGGGCTCCCTGCTACGTGAGAAGCCTGCTTTTCCCTCTCCCACTCCCCCTGCTAGTGTTCCCTCTCTTGCTGTCTCTCTCTCTCTGTCAGATAAATAAATAGAATCTTAAAAAAAAAAAAATTAAAAGAAAATATGCAATATGGCTGTCGAGAATGAGGTAAGAAAAGCATAGTCATCACCTACTGGCGATAATAGGAATTAACGCAACTTTTCTGGAAATAAATTTTGTGATATGTGTCCAGATTCTTAAATTTTTTCATCATGCTTCGTTAACAAATCTAATTTAAAATACCTTATAAGTAAATATTCATAAATTCATATGCATATGTATGCATAAATATATTCATCATAGTACTGTCTGTAATCACATGTATGTTCAACCTTAAAGGAATGAAATGATGAAACGATCATACTGTGAAATATTATGTGATATTAAAATAATGGTTTCACTGTTTTTAATGTCACATGAAATGCTTATGTCAAAATATTAAGTTAAAATTTTATATTCAATTTGAATTATAGATTTGTTTCTCAAACCATCAAAAGTCTACCACGTAGTATCACTGAGTGTTAGCAGAAGTGTTTTTATTTTCTTAAAACCTTTTCGTGCTAGCCTATCTTCCACATGAAGAAAATACTAGTCTTATAACTGGGGAAATATTTTAAATAAAAAAGAGATTAGAAAAAAGTAGGCTATTAAATAGTCTTAAAAAACAAAACAAAACTGAAGAGACATTTATGCTTTTCTCAAAATATGTTGAATGCATGCATGAATAGTTTCAGGAACAAATGCACCCATGAATGAATGACTTAATGAATAGATAGAAATGAGTTACAATAACATTCTAGCAAAGAAACAAATGTTTCTATCTAAGTAGAGCTAAAGTTTTTCTTTATACTACATGGGGGAAAAAAAAGGCTAAGAGACTTAAAAAAACACACCTGGTCATAGAGGATGGTTTTATTCAATCTAAGTAAATAAACTAGTTCAAGGACTTCAGTGTTCAAAAGCAAATGAATGTTTCAACTTTAGAGATTTCTCCTTATCTAATGACTAAAAAAGAATACCAACAAAGATTATGCAAACAGTGAAGTTAAGGTAGACCTGACATTCAACCACTACGCACAGATAAGACCAAAACACTTGTTAAAATATTTAAGTACTTTCATTCTCGTTGCCTGGAGGCCCCATGTCCCCTGCCACCTTTCAATATTGTTTCTTCTCCAGGACTTTCCAGGTATCACCCTGAATAACTCAAGGATTATTGCCCAGCAGATCAGGGGACCCATGAAACTCTGCTTCTGCTCAGGTCATGATCCCAGGGTGCTGGGATCGAGGGGGACCTGCCATCTATCCTGATTAGTTGGTGCCTTGTGTTACCAGTTGTTAAATTATTTTAATTTTACCTTGATTTAAGATTATACCTTGAAAACTGTCTACTTTTTAAAACTCTGTAATTAAGACTTTTTTCCTAATTCAAACTAGCCTCTAACTGGTCAAATGTGGTTGTTTTTTTGTTTTTGTTGTTGTTTTTAACACTATTACCAGGACACAAATCATTTAATAGAAAAATAATATCCATTAAATTTACTGATCTCTTCCAATTTAATATCAATATCTTATCTACTGAATATCTTTTTTTTTAGTTTAGTTTAGTACCCCTTTCTAAGAATTTTCCAAATGAAGAAATTTCCTCTTTAAAAAGCAGTAATTGTCTTCATTTTCATTACATGATACCTTTCTTTTTCAATGTAATTCTTTATGCAGTTCAAATGCATTTCAGTTCACTTCACCTCAAGCCTGTCTATGGATGACTGTATTTCAGCTCTCCATAACAGACACTTCTTGGAAGAATACAATACAAATACAATTCTGACCCATTCTGTCTTCCTAATTTGCTCTATAGCTAGCCATAATTGTGTACTCTTCCCTTAGAACAGTAATTTTTTTCTCTAGTTCAACTTGTAATTTTTGGTTAACATTGCTTAGGAAGTCCCTTTGATATTGCAGCTTATAGCACATTATCAGCCAACCTAAAGACAAGTTAAGGAATATTTTAGGTAGCCTTTCAAATAATTTCAACCATTCTATTAGTTAGGGTTCTCTAGAGAAACATCTAGAAGCAAAGAGGAATGGTGAGGGTAGGTCTTGAGGAGACCCAGCATTGTCTTGCATGGCAACTGCCTCAAGGGGAGGCCATTACAGTTTCCTCAAGCAAGGCAGGGTTAATCCCCTCAGAAAGATTAAGAGACCCCTCTTCCACTGGTAAAGAAGACTCATCAGAATTTAGGGGTACAGTGTTGCCAGCTTCATCAGGGTTTTCCCACCTGTCCCCATTTCAGCTTTCAGGATACCATTCCTTCCCAATTAACGTCCTCACTCTAACAGTAGATACCCCACAAACCTAGGAGTTCAATTAGTGTTGTAATTCAGCCAGTCACAGGATGTTTCTGGATTTGATTTTCAGTCATCTCAGTCCTGCTGCTACAGGAGACAAGGATCTCCAGGAAGGCACACACAGAAGCTTTTAGATCATGTATGTGGTACCTTAGCTGGGAATTCAAATCCATGAGCTCATCCTTTTTGATGTAGGAAAAACGTTAGGGTTCGAAGCCAATGGCCAAGAAAGAATTCTTGAGACATCTTTGGTGCAAAAAGGTGATTTTATTAAAGCACAGGGACAGGACCCGTGGGCACAAAGAGCTGCAATGGGGTCATGAGGAGTGGCCCGTTATAGACTTTCAAGTTGGGAGGGGGTTTGGGATAGCGTAAGTTTCTAAGGAATTTTGGAAGGACGGTTTCCAGGATGTTGAGGGGGTTAGCTATTGTTGGGAAAATGTCATTTATTACCGTCTAGTAAAACCTTAGTCATGAGACCCTTCAAATGTATACCGGTGGGCCATATGCTTGCGGGGAATGATTGCTAACATGTATCTTGGGGGGTTTAGAGATAAAGGGAATTTCTAAAGGAACCTTTATATGTTAAAATAAACTTACAGGATCCTGGTGATGGGGAGAGGGTCAGGCTAGGATTGCCTTTTGCCCTTAGCAAAGTATTAACATAGAGGCAGTTGAGTCCCTAGAGGAATGTCTCTCTGCCTGTTTCAAGGACTTGTCAATGGGCTGTAGATGATAAGGAAATTTAAAAATTTTTCTTCTGCCTTTGTTTTTCCCACATCACTTTTCTTTCCTCATTTTGTATCAACATTAGGAGCAACCAGCCAATTTTACTATATTCCTTAGTTTGCCAAAAATATTTGAAAGTATCACATACACAGTCGCCCCGATCTTTGCTTCTCATAAGTGCTTGGTTAGAAGTATCCAATTCTGGGCACCTGGGTGGCTCAGTTGGTTAAGCGACTGCCTTCGGCTCAGGTCATGATCCTGGAGTCCCGGGATAGAGTTCCGCATCGGGCTCCCTGCTCGGCAGGGAGTCTGCTTCTCCCTCTGACCCTCCTCGCTCTCCTGCTCTCTGTCTGTCATTCTCTCTCTCTCAAATAAATAAATAAAATCTTTAAAAAAAAAAAAAGAAGTATCCAATTCTAATGTTTGTTTGTTTGTTTGTTTATATTTCTATTGCCAGATCACGCCATAGCCTATCAGTGCTGTCTTTTCTACAGGAAAGTCATTACTGCCTTGTATCTAATCCAGTTAGAGAACCAACTTCAGAAACTCCAGAACCAATTAAGAAACATCATCCTTAAAATCGTTCCTCTAGAACCATTTTCAGTTTCAAAACTTTTATTAGTCAGAGTTCTCCAGAGAAACAGAACCAACAGAAGGTGTTTTAAATAGGTAGTTAAATGGTAGGTGGGTAGGTAGACAGACAGAAATATAAATCTGGACAGACAGAGAAAAGAGAGAGAGAGAGATCGATTCAAGAATTGTCTCAGAGGATTATGGTGGCTGAGACGTCCCTAGATCTCCAACAGGCCAGTTAGAGACCCAGGGAAGCCAGTGGTGTAGTTCTGGTCTAAAAGCTGGCAGGCTTGAGATTTAAGAAAAGCCAATGTTTCAGTTTGACTGTGAGGGCAGGAAAAAAACAAGGTCCCAGCTGAAGGTGTCAGGCAGAAGGGGGTCCCTCTTACTCACAAGAGGGTCATCCCTTTTGTTCTATTCAGGCCTTCAACTAATTAGATGAGATCTAGCCACACAGGAAGAGAAATCTGCTTTACTCAATCTATCAATTCAAATGTTAATCTCATTCATGAACACCCTCAGCGACATTCCCAGAATGTTTGACCAAATATTTGGACATCCCTGTGACCCAGTCAAGTTGACACATAAAATTAAATATCACAACTGCCCAAGTTCTGTTCATATTTTTACTATCTAAATTCATGATCAAGATAATTTTGAGCTAATTGTGAGTTTGTATGGATTCTACCTTTGTGAAACTGAAGCCTTAAGTGGTCTTTCCAGACTTTGGTGTAGTTGGTGCTTAGTTGTGCTTATTTTGTAATATGGACATGGGGCAGGGGAGAGTAGATGAATGTGAGGGTCTGAAGTAGTTTTCTTTATAATAAAAATTGCAAAGTGAAGTTACTATGAATTCAATATCACAGCAAAAACACACAAACTTTCTTCTTGTAGTGGTTTTATGACTTGTACTTGATACTTTCAGAAAGATTAGAATAATATATTAAAGCATAGTTACAGCTTAAAAAAAAACTGGCAAGGGGAATAAACTCTCAAAGATCACATAACAGGCATAATACTAAATAAATACGACCACATGTAGTACACAGACTGTATGTATGATCCCATTTGTATAAAATTCAAAAGCAGAAAAACAACTTTATGATGGCAGAAGTCAAAGAGTAGCTATTTTCTGGAAGTGTTGACTATGAGGAGGCTCAAGGGAGCTTTCTGGAGTTATGGCTATGTCATGTATTTTGATCTGGCTGGTGGTTACTCATAAAGTGGCTTACTTAAGATTTGTGCACTTCACTGTATATGAGTTATACCTTAATTAAAATGTTTTTAAAAAATCATGATTTTTCCTAATAAAATATTTTATAGGCAATCTGAAATATGTGCCAAGGATGGGGCAAAGTAAGCAAGCTAAGACAAATTCTAGAGAAAAGTAAATCAACATGTTTCAGCCAGATAAGGTGAGTTCTGCATACTGAATAAGACTCCCTTGAGAGAAAGCCAATACTTTAATCAATATAAAGTCTTTATAGTTATGACTATAATAGTATTCATGTTGGTTTTTCCTGATTTCTCATTTGGAACATGGGCTGTTGCATTCTCTTGCATTCTCCTTAGTAAGCTTTAAGACTTTTAGAATATGAAGCACTATATCAAAAATGTGTTTCCAGGGCGCCTGGGTGGCTCAGTTGGTTAAGCAACTGCCTTCGGCTCAGGTCATGATCCTGGAGTCCCAGGATCGAGTCCCGCATCGGGCTCCCTGCTCAGCGAGGAGCCTGCTTCTCCCTCTGACCCTCCCCCCTCTCATGTACTCTATCTCATTCTCGCTCTCTCAAATGAATAAATAAATCTTAAAAAAAAAAAAAATGTTTGGGCGCCTGGGTGGCTCAGTCGTTAAGCGTCTGCCTTCGGCTCGGGTCATGATCCCAGGATCCTGGGATCGAGTCCCACATCGGACTCCCTGCTCGGCGGGAAGCCTGCTTCTCCCTCCCCCACTCCCCCTGCTTATGTTCCCTCTCTCGCTGTGTCTCTCTCTGTCAAATAAATAAATAAAATCTTTAAAAAAAAATGTGTTTCCAGTGAAATGTACTAAATTAAGGTATAATATGACATCTTAAAAATGATTTTCATTAAAAGTATTATTTAAGTTAAATATGAGTTTTTTTTTTTTAATTATACTTTGGAGTTAAAGCATTTGTTACACCAAACAAGAAGGAGGAGGAGGACGAGGAGGACAAGGAGAAAGAAGAAGAAGAAGAAGAAGAAGAAGAAGAAGAAGAAGAAGAAGAAGAAGAAGAAGAAGGAGAAGAAGGAGGAGGAGGAGGGAGAGAAGATGAAGAAGAAGAAAAGGGAGGGAGAGAGGAAGGAAAAGAAAGAAAGAAAGAAAGAGAGAAAGAAAGAAAGGAAGAAAGAAAGAAAAAAGGAAGGAAGGAAGGAAAGAAGGGAGGGAAAACAGTTTCACCAAATCTGAAAGTGTGGAATGATACAAAAAAAAAAAAAAGAAAGAAGAAAGGAAAAAACCAACAACAACTGTATTTACAGATTCTCTACTTAAATTTTAAATTACTGCTGCTCTCAAAAATTTACCTTAATTTACTAAGCATTTAACTTGTGTCTTTTACTTCTCTTCCACCATTGTGTTACACTGAATCATTTCCATTGTCAATTTATCTCTTAAACGCATACTTTATGGCAACTACAGGAATAATCAGGTGTCATGCTTTTGAGGGAAAAGAGACAATGCCTTTTTACTGGTTTTATCAGACCAGACAGATGAAGGTGAGGGATCCCAAATAAGCAAAACTACCCTTCGAATTCTCCAGGACAGTCTTAAACTTGCTTACACTTCTAAAGCCTAAAGAATTTGATTTGCATTTTAAAGTGTTCACCATTTCTTTGTAAATATGTAGATAGAATGACACTGAGGCTAGTAGAAGAGTCTTTAAAAGAGGGACAGGAGATTTGACCCCAAAATTATCCATTAATTGAGAGATCCTGAGTAAGGATGAAAGCTATATATTGTCATATAAAAAACACTGATGACTTTAATGGCTGTCATAAATTCTCTACAAAGATTCTCAGAATTAATTTGCTAATGAATTTGCTCTCCTCATCCCATACAGGTTGCCTGCACATTACACATCTTTCTAAACCTGAAGGGGAAAGAGCTTTCCATATGGCTGTGACTGGCTCCTATCTCTGTGTTTTCTCTTCTAGTTGCATGGCCTGTCCAAATAAATAACATCATTAGTGACATCAATTTATGCCTTTTTAATAAAAGATGCTTTGTTTGCAAGTAGTCTATGCTCTGCTCTTCAGAGCATGTGTTTTCTCAGCTATTGTGAGGAAACTGCTAGAATTCAGAGTGTTAGCTGTACCTGGAGTGCCCCTCAGAGGTCACATGGTTGGCGGAACACAACTGTCAGGCATTGCTCTGGGCCCCACCTGCAGCACATGTCTGAAAAACATCCTCACTTCGCTCCAGAGAGAAACAGGAGACAGATTATAAGTGATTCTTTTCAGATCCAGGGGGAAAAAAAAGGACCTCAAACAGTTTCAGCTTTTACTATTATGATTATTATTTTCTCTTGCAACTACACATCAATATGTAATTCATAATGATTTCCTGAAACCTGAGTTTAGACTAAGAAATAAACTGGTGGACATATTTTACTTTCACGTTCCTCCGATATGGCATCAATTCAGATATCCAAGGATATTTCTAGTTAACAGAAGAACATAGTTCGATCTAACTATAGACATTTCAAGTAAATCGGCCCAAATCTAGAGAGTATTTCTGAGACAGTCCTGCACATGAAGAAACCAGTGAGATCATTTCTTTAGGGGACCCGACATGAACACCTAAAACATGATTAATTCCAGAAAAAGACTGGTCTTTTCATGCTTCTTCTGCAAGAGGTCAGGACTGTAAGTCTAGTACTGTGCCAGGTACATTTTGAAGCCAAGCTAGAAAGTAGAGAGCTAGGTGGGACTGCTGGGAAAGCAATGTAACATAGAAATACGTTCTATGTGTTTCTCTGACTGGAGATAAGAACCCTCTATCAAATAGCCAGGAATTATGTGAGAGTGATAAGAGCAGAGAAGATGCACAACTCAACTGTTCTCATCCATGGGGACTCATTTTTTATTAACATGAACCTTGTGTTAGAGTAAAAAAGGAGAAAAGGATCATTCACATTTTATTTAAAATTTCTCACGTTTTTAAGTGACTGATAAAATGCTCTATCAACTTCAATAGTAAGATTGACTTAAAGGACTTAAATTCTCAGGAAGTTTGGTGTGTCTTTTGAAAAATGCTAATAAGGGGGCGCCTGGGTGGCTCAGTCATTAAGCGTCTGCCTTCGGCTCAGGTCATGACCCCAGGGTCCTGGGATCGAGCCCCGCATCCGGCTCCCTGCTCCGCGGGAGGCCTGCTTCTCCCTCTCCCACTCCCCCTGCTTGTGTTCCCTCTCTCGCTATCTCTCTCTCTGTCAAATAAATAAATAAATAAAAATCTTTAAAAAAAAAAAAGAAAAATGCTAATAAGGTAATAAGCATCTTTAAAAGTAAAAGGATTTTTTTAGAGACAGTGGGACTTGCGTCTCTGTCCTTCATAGAGAACTTTTTGCCACATTTTACCTTTAAAAGAAATATTAACAGTGAACAAATTGTACTTTCCAAGTAAATTTTCTTTAGGGCAGAGTATTTGATTAATTACTCTGCCTAAAAATATATGTGTGGATGTATGTGGGGCCTCAGAAATTATTTTGAAAGAGTATAAAAAGATACCTTCCTTCACTCTGTTTTTTTTTAATCCCCGACAGACTAAATGAAAGCTTTTATTGGCTCAAACATATATTTTCTTTTCTTTTTTAAGCAACCTAATTAATATTTTTTATGCTGATGAATGTGAAAAAAAAAAATCTCAGAACTGGAAGTTTTTCCCCATAATACTTAAGGTAGAATTCTGATTTTGCAAAGGGTAAAAAATGCCCGTTGAATGTTGAACACCTAGGAAGCAGTAAGTCTTGTTAAAGAAATTTTTCTTTCTTTTTTTTTTTTTTAAGATTTTACTTATTTATTTGAGAGAGAGAGAGAGAGCACACACACTCGAGCGTGGGGAGGGGCAGAGGGGGAGAGAGGATCTTAATCAGACTCTATGCTGAGTGCAGAGTCCCACATGGGGCTCAATCTCATGACCCTGAGATCATGACCTGAACTGAAATCAAGAGTCAGTCGCTTAACTGACTGAGCCACCCAGGCGACCCTTAAAACAATTTTTCTATGAAAGTTGCTGATGACTAGGTTATACATTCTGAGAACCAGACTCTTGACTCTACTGGGCTTCCCCACCCACCCTGCCTTAATTTACAACTTGAAAAGTTACAAAATGTTTTCTGAGTGTGCTCTAGCTTTTCCTTTATCCCCTCCAGACTGACTTTCCACCTTTTCCACCCTCTTCTAGTACTGGACATCTAGCTTCTATTTACTGTATCAACCAAATTCCTTTCCCTCTGGCTTCTGGTTGGGTTTATGAAATAGGAGGCATATGTAAGTGATCAGAGGAAGAGAAAGACATCAGATATTTATTTCTTTGGCTACGCCCCTGCTGTCCCTTTGTCAGGCACCAGCTGATTTCCTCTAACTGGAGCCACACATCCAGCTGCGTACTCCCTCTCCTACAACCGCTCTTCTCAACAGATCTGGTAATGTTCAGCTGGTAGTAGCACTAGCTTAACCAGTCAGCTTCAGTTTCCCCTGGTCCTCACCACATTTTACAGTTACTTTATAACATTCTCATCAGTTTTCCCTTCCGAGTATACCATCCAAACATTGGCTGGTCCTGATCAGTACATTAAAAATGATTCCACACAGTAAAAAGAAAACTACATAGATTTTATTGCAGTTAACATAAGAAAGATTATGTACATACCACAAACTTCAGATAATATACCATGGGGTTTCTAATTTTCTCCTTAGTAATTTAAAATTCAGTTTCTCATTTCTTCTCTTTCCTCTCCTTCTTCCTCCTCCCCTTCTCCTTTTTTCTCCTCTTCTTCTCTTTCTCTCTCTCTCCCTTCCTCCCTCTCTGTCTCTCTCTCTCCCTCTGGTGTTGCTAGGTAAATAATCCCTGGGCAGGATTCTTCATTTTCTTAAGTTTTACAAGTTTCCCGGTTCTGTATATTAATAACAGATTGTATTAATTCTATTCTTAAGGATGGGTGGGAAGTGGCTTCTTCTAATTTTATTTGCAGAATGCCTGTCACTAAATATTTATAACCACAGAACTCACTATTCTCTTTCTATTTGTGTGGTCTTCAAGTTTTTCATCTTTCTCTAATTTTAGGGCTCTAAGTTTCTTCAGCAACTGCTTCTGTGTTATCCCAAGATGTTGTGATGAGAAACTTTGCATCAGAAGAACAATTTTTCCAATTGAGGAACAAGCAGAAAATTGTTTCCTTCCCTGCAGCACCACACTGATGCACATTCTAACAGCCTCATTCTAACCACCACCTCCCACACCTGCTTCCCTTGGCGAGCAACATAGATGATCTACACTCACTCATTGCAGAATTGTGACTTCAATTTCCACACTAAGTATTTCTGAGTCACATTTGTTTCATCTGTAGATTTTTTTTTAGTCTACAGTTTATTTTTAATATTCTGAAATAAATATATTTTAAGTCTCCCAGAAAACAAGTTTCAGAAGTTGGTACATATATGTCATGTTCTTTCCTTGGCTAGGTTCTAAGGGGAACTAAAAGGATTTCTTCCTGCTCTGGCCATATTTTCGGGAAGCTGAATTGAATGAGAACAGGGGCTTTGCTTTCTAAAAAATTATGATGAATCTTACATGATGAACAATATTATATAGGCTTTGGCATCGTTAGCTTGCTAGAGTTGTAACTGCAGAATTATCTAGATGTCATTCATCTGATGCATGAGGTGTTTTTCATAAGATAACTGGTTCTTATTTACTTCCATTTAAATAAATCATTGCTCAATCCAGAGATGTTTACGAATAGTTCAGCCTATGGCTTCATATATAACATAAGTGCTGAATGTATGGAATATTCAGCAAGGTTGGAAATCATGTTGTCTTTCAGTAAGGATCCAAGAGCCACATGGATTCAGACTACTGGAACCAAAATACTCTATGTAATGTATTCATAAGAATGAAACTTCTGTCACAAAATTTGCCCATAAAAGTTAATTGGAAAGCACTGCATTATGTTAGCTATAGAAGTAATTGTGTGCAAATGTGTACGTATGTACAGTATATGATCTATGTGGGGTAATACAAAGGCAACTCATCAGAAATGTTTCTCCCGGCCCATAAGCAGTTATAAATAAAATTCTGTAGAGATGAGCACCCAGATGATAGATTTTCTTCCTCATTTTTTTATTTTCTCGTAGATAATTCTGTAATTTCAAGATTGAACACTTTAGAAGTGATGCTTCTCTTTCTGTACAGTACTTCTCCATGTAGAGATCCCAGAATGGCGAATTCTCAGGATGCCTTAACACATTCTCAGTTCCCTTTGTTAACCAGGAAAACTGAAAGCCACCCTCTTTTGCACATTGATCAACAATAAAAAAGCTTACTCTTTGGCAGCATGTTTCCTTATATTATATACAACTGAGGGGGAAAGTATGAGCCTTTTAAAGGTTTTATGGCTTTATGGCTTTAAGGTTTTAAGGTGATGACTGCAGTAGGAGCACCAACAGTTGCTGCTGGGCAACATGCAACCCACTTCCAAGAGACAGCACACACGCTGCTTGAGAGTGTGAGCCGTGGAGCCGACCTGCCATTCGAGTATTGCCTTTGCTGCTTCCTAACTGTATGACCTAATTAAGTTACTTAACGGCTCTGAGTAGCAGCTCCTCTCTCTTAATTGGGGATCATTAGAGTACCTATCACAAAAACTGGTTGTGAGTTACCGTATTAAACGACTTAAAACACTAGTGCTATGTAAGTGCTATGCAATCAGTAAATTCTGATTTAGAAGTGTTAATTTCTCTCTTCTATGTTTATAAGATTTGAGTTCTGACAATTTCTACCCAATCATCATGGCAACTAGCAGTAGCCAGAGTGCTTCTGCATTTAAATATCTAGGCTTTTAGGTTAGCAACAGAAAGCACGATCGGTATTTCTATCATGTTTTGACAAAGTTTCATATTGCTTTTATGATTCAAAATGGGACCCTCATTAAGCAGTCGGCCAGATTCTTGACTCTCACAGTAATTCATCTTGGCATAAATTCTTTAAGTTCCTCCCTTGGCCAAAGTGAAGCCTAAATCATGAGTATACCTGAAACATAAAATCAATAATGTTCTTCCTCTAGGCCAGCAGTATACATTTTAGGATTATCTCAGCTATCAGAAAAACGATACTACTAAGAAAATATGTGTGGCTCTTTTTTAGTTGTTGTGTTGTTGTTTTTTTTTAAGACATTAAAGAAAAAAAGGAAAATGTTTTCTTTGCCCCATAAGAGAGGAAAAACAAATTCCACGGTGTTCAAAATCTCCCTTTGGAAATATGTGTTTCATGGAGTTAAAATGTTCCAATGATGCTGTTTTGAGTTCATTTGGCCTGTTTTTCATCCTATGTCACACACAAAGAATTCTCCCACATAGGATGAGAAATTGGCCATCAGTTTTTCAAGCATCTGCTTTCAGACATGGCTTAAGCACTTATTTCTTAAAAGTCCCCGAACAGATTCCCAGACTATGTGAAAATAGGATAATTCTTAGAAGATTATAGAGGAGCAGAATCTGGTCTGTCTGGGTCTAACAGCATTTCAATTGTCCTGATGGCTAATTATAAACTTGTTAGGAAATTTGAAAAAAAAAAAAGCATTTATCAAGAAGTTTTCACTGTTTGGAGACTGTATCAATAAGCGGAAACATTCTTGGAGATTATTGTATAATTTTATATTTGTAAAAACTCAGAAATACTTGACTTACGAATCCTACATACTTGGAACATGCATAACTTACTTATTTTTTGGATTTGTAGTATGGAAGAATTTCTCCTTCAGTGATAATAATAATTCTGTCAGAAATAACTTTTTCTCCAAAAGCAAAATTAATATACATTCAATCATGGGCACATTATTAAACTTTAAATAATTTAGCTTACATGGTATTGTGGTATTGTCAGCAACATTTATTTTATCCTTTATATGATTGTGTAGCATTTGTCAAGAATCCTGAAATCTTGATATGAAAATTGCTCTACTTTTTGATCGAATAAAAAGCTTATGAAAATAATAAGAAAAATTAGCACTGATTGCCATTTATCACCTGAATATAGCTAGTTCCTTTGTTAATGTAACAAAATATATAAGAATTAGTTGCTTACTTATTAATTAGTTCTATGCAATCGAGTTCACATGAAGCACTTTTAATTCTATACTATTTTGTATTAAGTATTTTATATAAAGCTAACCCTGTGTTTTCGAGCTTCTAACCATAGCAACAAAAATCTTAAAATGCCATGGCTCTAGAAGAAAATATTCATCTTTTTAACATTTCTGAATGCAAATATAAATTCATTTCGGCACAGCTTATTTCTGGATACTCATAATGAATCCAGTCTTGAATTATACAAGGACCAACAATTCTCAAAAGCTACAATGACTACATTCCACAATGCACACATATAACTTAAAACCTTTAAAGGAGCTAATAAAAAAGATTATCTCCCAGAGTAAGTTCTTATTTGTTCTTCATATCAGCCAAAAGCCAGTTCTGTAGCTGAAAGTTGAACTCCTTACAGCTGAGTGAAGGGGGCAGGTCTAAATTACAAATTATCCATATATTTTGGCAATCCCCTCTCCCCTCCTACCTTAATGGTAGCCTTTTTTTAACACTAAAACTCTAAAGCCTGTCAATGATAAATCGAACAACATTACTACAAACTTGGCATTGCTCTTTCATTTACTGAGTGTCACATAAGTGACTCACTGCAACTTTTGTTTACTGGTCTAGTGAATGTGAACTAAGTTGATGAAATAAAAAAAAAATTTATAAATAAATCTGTATGTCCAGTCCTAACTTCCCATTTGAACCATAGAATTATAATTGTATTCCAATATCACTATGAGATGTCCCTCCAACCCTAAAATCTATAGTTTAATATCATCTTCTCTTGCAAACCAAACACCTTATTTGCCTCCCAGGCATGGGACCTTGATTCTGACTTTATTTTCTTTAACTTGCCCCCCTCCTAACTTTCTCATGTATACTAGCCAAAATGTCCTGTTAATACTCCTTTTTGTCAATCACTCGCAAAGTTATACCATTCCCACCATCAATACCTAAGTTATACACTCTATTTCACATTTAGCTTATTATAATAGTTTCCTAGTCTACTCCACATTCTAAATCATCTAAATATGACTAGTAGGTTAATGATCACTAAAAACAACTAATATTCAATGTAGCATTCTCCTCTAAAAGAGCCTAAATCTTTCTCAAGAGGGCAAGATTTGAATTCTTCACACTAGAACCAAAAATTCTTCATTAACTGTTGCCCCCTTACCTGTCATGATTTACATCTTATTGCTTCTCCCATGGAATTTTCCTTCCAGCTGATATTCACCTACACACTCAGGCAAACATCTGTTCGGCCATGTCAGTACACTGAGCTAACACTCCACCTCCACTAGTCTGCGGAAGAGTCTGGAACATCTTCTGCCATGATCTTCACCAATGCATGCCCTACTCTCTTTTAAAAAGTCCAGCTTCACACGCACCATGTTTCTAAGCTCACCATGTGTTCTTAAGCACTGAATAAGTATTCATTGAATACCTACTGTATCAGTCAAGATAAAGTAAATTTTCTGCATAATACCAAAATCTCAGTGGATTAAAATAATGCATATAGATAGATAACTCACTTAGGCTACATATAATTTCCAATCTACAGGGGGACCTGCTCTGCATTATCCTCATTCAGATACTACACTAGAGGACCTCTACTATTTGAAATATACCTGTTTCCAGGGTGGAAAGAAAAGAACATGGAGGATCATACACCAGCTTTTATAATCTTCAACTTGGGATTGAAATATATCACTTCTTTTCATATTCCAGCCCTAGTTATAAGAGAGCAAGGTTGTGAAATGCTACCATTTGTCCATACAGTGAAGAATTGGGAATATTGCTGGGTTTCCTAATGTGCCTTGAGATTATAGATTGCAAGATGATCTTAAGTGGGGGATATTTTCTTTCTAGATCTTCACTCTTCCTAGCCTGTATAATGATATACAGTCAGGTTTCTTTCTGGCCTCCTCATCAAAAGCCCTCACATTATGCTCAGATCTCATATTCATAGCTTGAAGCTTTGAAGTTATTATAAAATTGAAGTTATCAGAGATTCAGTCATTAAACAAGCAAGCAGCCTGGTATACCTGGTTCTCAGCTTTTTATGTTTTTTCTTAGAACTATGAGTAAAGAGCTTGTGACATTCATTAGTGCAGTTAACCCTTTCCAGGTGCATGATAGAACTGTACTTCCTGAGGCCACATGACTAGTATTAGCTAAAAACCTTTTGGCCTGAAGTGATATGTCTCCGTACCAGGCCAGACCATACAATTGCTGATGCAAGACCCTCTAGAGCTCTTCTTCCCTTGACCTGGATGTCAGCACATATAAAGGTGGTGGCTTCTTTTGTCAGCCTATGTCTAGAGTGAGCACAGACACCTTATCAACCCACAGTGCACCTGTGGCTGAGCAAGAAATAAGTTTCACTGTTTTAGACCCATACAAGTTGGAGCTGCTTGTCAACAGCATAATCTAGGCTACACTGACTAATACAGAGCTTATAAAAGCTATAGCTCAGAGGCACAGTCTGAAGATTTTTCTCTTTCTCATGAACTGTTGCAACCAGGAGCTGAGTCTGGCTCTGGTCGCCTACCGGGCATGGAGCATTTGGGATCCTGTTTCCCCACAGAGTTGTACTCTGGCTGCCTTGTTTGCTTTTGGAGCCAGATCCCAGCAAGCCTGGGCTACAGCTGTGTGTTTCTATTCCACTCCTGGTCCATAAAGATTCTTATCTTGTTTATGGATACTTCTTTTGATGTTTTAAAATTATTTTACCTGTCACTGCCCTGTGCTTGGCATGAAAGGGGTACATGGTAAAACAGGCTCTCACAGTGCCACTTTCTCCTCCCATGATTATGACAGTTTTAAATATCAAGTCAAGCCAATTATTTGCTAATACTATGATAGGAAAAATATGATTCAGGATCCAAATCAGGATTTCTCAACCTTGGTATCATTGATATTTTGGATCAGATATTTCCTTGGGTTGGAGGTGAGGTTGTCTTGAGCACTGTAGGATGTTTAACAGCATCCCTGGCCTCTACTTACTAGAGTCCAGGAGCCACCCACACCCACATGAGTTGTGACAATCACAGATGTCTCCAGCCATTGTCAAATGTCCTTTGGGGAAGGGGACAAATTCTCTACCAGTTGAGAATCAATGACCTAAAAGCAACTTCAAAAGAAGAATGAAAAAATGCACTGGAAAAATTATTCTGGTAATTATTTAAGATAAAATCTCTTTATTTTTTTCTTTTATAAATGTTTTCTTTTTTAAAATTTTATTTTATTATGTTATGTTAATCACCATACATTACATCATTAGTTTTTTTTTTTTTTTTTTAAGATTTTATTTTATTTATTTGAGAGAGAGACAGAGATAGTGAGAGAGAGCAGGAGTTGGGAGGAGAGGGAGAGGTAGAAGAAGGCACCCCGCCAAGCAGGGAGCCTGATGCGGGGCTCGATCCCAGGACCCTGGGATCATGACCCGAGCCGAAGGCAGACGCTTAACCATCTGAGCCACCCAGGTGCCCCTACATCATTAGTTTTTGATGTAGTGTTCCATGAGATAAAATCTCTTTAGGTAATTATTTGGGGGTATGCAGTTTGGCTTATAGATCAGGTGTATATGTGTGTGTGTTTACTTAAAAAATGTTACATTACCATTTCATCAAATATTTTACAAAGAGAACTATCACTAACCTTTCAAGGTACTATGTGTTAGGTCCCTTATGTGTGCCAAAGACAGTGCCTATGGCATGTGGATGTCAGCTAGTGTCTTTCAGTCCTTTATTAGGGTGGACAACTCATCTCACTTTGATGGAGACATTCCTGTTTCAGCACTGACTACCCTCATCCCAGGAAAGGCCTCAGCGTTGGGCCCTGAGACCATTGGTCACCCTACAATTACGTTGAGCAATGCTCCCAGTTTAGGCCTTGTGGCAACTCCATGTCATGCCTAAGAATTCTGCTAAATCCTAAGGAAAAGGTATTTCTCTAGCCACTTCTTGCTCCTATTTCTTGCTTTCCCTGAATGTTTATTTTTTTTTATCCTGAATCTGAGGCTCTTCATTCATCTCCTTGTGGGCAGTTAAACAAATGTGGACTTCATACCCTTCTATTTCAAAATAAAAGACAAAGAAAACATTCAAAAGGGCTTTTGCATGTGGCAGAATCTACCAAAGATTTTAGAGATTATCGTATCACAGAAACACTGTCTACAACAGGATATCATCTATTCTGGATCCTAAAACTTCCAAAGCCAATCTACCATGTTGCACATCCACTTCTCTTCTGTATTCTATCACGCCCTCTACCATCACCACCACACTCACACACTGTTTCTCTCTCCCTCTTTCTGTTTATTCTTGATCAGACTAGTTTAGCTCTTGGATTTATGTCACTAACTTTAGGATCTCATCTCTTTGAGTAATTTTATCAATGTTTATTTGTTTCTATGCAAAGACCGTTATCTTTCTCAGATGAATTCTGGAATGTATAGTAAGATAAAGTTTCTTTGACCCCATCAAATATGGGAGGGGGATTTGGAGGAGAAATAAGAATGTGTTCTCTCTGGGAGGTTGCAGAAGACTTTCTTGCCAAGAGAGGAGACAAGAAAAAAAAGGCATGGAAATGAGAGGATACTGGGCAATTTGGGGGACCAGCAAGTAGTCAAGTATGGCTCAAGAGAAGAATCTGTGGAAGAAGATAAATTAAGATTAGACTGGGAATACATTAGGGAGATGCTTAAATGCCCAGATACTTCCTACAGGAATTTATCCTATAGGAAGTAAGAAGCTATCAAGTGATTTTAAGCAATGAAGTGATATAATTAAAATGAAACTTTACATATTAAGTCATTAAGCAATTATTTTCCCTTTTAATTATTCAGTCCTATGTTACTTTCTCATTCATTAACCTAAAATATAATCTTACTATTTAAGTTCATAATCATACAAAAGTCTCCATGTTAGAGACTGTACTGCAACTTTTTGTCTCTTTTCATTATCTAGAGTTTTAAACTGACAGGAAAGGCAACTTAATGATTTGCCTTAAATGATCTTTTTATTAACATAATGTATTATTTGTGTCAGGGGTACAAGTCTGTGATTCATCAGTCTTACACAATTCACAGTGCTCACCATAGCATATACCCTCTCCAGTGTCCATCACCCAGCCACCCCATTCCTCCCACCCCCCCCTCCACTCCAGCAACCCTCAGTTTGTTTCCTGAGATTAAGAGTCTCTTATGGTTTATCTCCCCCTCCGGTTTCATCTTCTTTCATTTTTCCCTCCCTAGCCCTATGATCCTCTGTCTTGTTTCTCAAATTCCTCGTATCAATGAGATCATATGATAATTGTCATTCTCTGATTGACTTATTTTGCTTAGCATAATACCCTCTAGTTCCATCCATGTCGTCGCAAATGGCAAGATTTCATTTTTTGATGGCTACATAATACTCCATTGTATATATACCCCCCACATCTTCTTTATCTATTCATCTGTTGCTGGACATCTTGGCTCTTTCCATAGTTTGGTTATTGTGGACATTGCTGCTATATACATTGGGGTGCATGTACCTCTTCGGATTACTACATTTGTATCTTTAGGGTAAATACCCAGTAGTGAAATTGCTGGGTTGTAGGGTAGCTCTATTTTCAACTTTTTGAGGAACCTCCATACTGTTTTCCAGAGTGACTGCACCAGCTTGCATCCCCACCAACAGTGTGGGAGGGATCCCCTTTCTCTACATCCTCGCCAACATCTGTTGTTTCCTGACTTGTTAATTTTAGCCATTCTGACTGGTGTGAGGTGGTATCTCATTGAGGTTTTGATTTGGGTTTCCCTGATGCGGAGTGATGTTGAACACTTTTTCATGTGTCTATTGGCCATTTGGATGTCTTCTTTGAAGAAATGTCTGTTCATGTCTTCTGCCCATTTCTTGATTGGATTATTGGTTCTTTGGGTGTTAACTTTGATAAGTTCTTTATAGATTTTGGATATTAGTCCTTTATCTGATATGTCATTTGCCAGTATCTTCTCCCATTCTGTTGGTTGTCTTTTGGTTTTAACTGTTTCCTTTGCTGTGCAAAAGCTTTTTATCTTGGTGAAGTCCCAATAGTTCATTTTTGCCCTTGCTCCCCTTGCCTTTGACGATGTTTCTGGGAAGAAGTTGCTGTGGCTGAGGTCAAATAGGTTGCTGCCTGTGTTCTCAAGGATGTGGATTCCTGTCTCACATTTAGGTCTTTCATCCATTTTGAGTCTATTTTGTGTGTGGTGTAAGAGAATGGTCTTACATATTCCTCATTCTTCCATGTAAAAACTCATTAATAAGTTTCCATTTAAGTGAAGCTCAATTGAGAATGAAAATGACACATTCTGCATTGTTCTAGTGTCACTAAACCACCCAAACATTACTGTAATATACTCATACTTCATTTTTGTGTGGTAAACCTTTTTTTGTAATCCCTAGTTCATTTTAATAGGTAAAAGAGGAAGAATTTTAAAATATTTCCATTACCTCACCAATATAATCACCATGCATTTGTAATAGCTCCAAGCTAAAAGCAATAAACTTATGACCAAGTATAAATATGTGTGGCCAAAGTGTTTGAGATATCCATTATCTCCATTTTTTTTTTTTTTAATGTAGAACTAACTGACTTTCAAGTAATAGGGCCATAAGGAATTATCCTGAACACTACACATTTGTTTCATAAACTAACTTATGGTGAGGCTAAAATCCTTACCCTCTCAGAGTACTCAGAGTCATTTAATTTGCTGTTTCTGAAGAGTTGTTCTTAGGAGAAAAAGACTGCCACCCTGATGAATCATCTGCACCCTTACCCACCTGTAGGACAGGATTCTGACATGGTTCCATCCAGGCCTGGATCATTTTCTCAGTATCTGCTTCAGTTCTGTCTTTGCATGTTAGCATCATCTTTGAGTTGCTTTCCACTATTGTTGGAAGATGGATACTAGCAGCCATTGAAAGCAATGTGGTTCATATCTAATTAGAGAGCAGCATTTCTGCCTGTAAGTACCAAAGTCCTGAAATTCACATTGGTTAGACTGTCCCTGAGTCATTCCTTATGATCAGGCAATTGTAATGTACTAATTTGCTAGCCTTGAATTATCTGAACCTCTGTGGCAAGTTATATAGGAATACCCTGGCTGTCTTAGATAAAACACCCCAGTACTGAATGTTGAGCTAATCTCACCAAAAGAAATGTTGCAACATAATGGGATAGGGATAGAGTAGATGTCGATGTGAAAACTTGCAATGGCTACTGCCGCAGGTGAGTTCCCTGGATGCAAATCCTGAGAGGGGGGTTGATATTCAGGATGTTTATTAGGGTGTACCCTTAGCTCAACACCTACAGAGGAAAGAGAAAGAGATCAGTAATGGGCAGAGTGTCAGGGCCAAAGACAGGTTTCATTGACTCTCTTAGAAGTTCTCAAGCTAGAATGGTTCTTCAGATTTGTTCTCAGTTGGATTGAAATGGCCAGGGGTTTGCTCTTCCATACAGATCACTGACCATGACCACTCGGGAAGGAGGCATGACTCCGGTGCTTCTCTGTAGGTGAATCAATCACAGAACAATCACAGAGCAATCACAGAACACCAAAGGGGTTGAAAGCTAAAGGCATCTGATGACAGGATTCCCTGCAGCTGAGCCAACAAGTTCTTCACATCATGGTTATCTGCCACATTCACTATAGGCCCTATAAAGTAACATGTGAAATTCTATTCATGAATAACCTGTGTGTACTGGTTAACTCTGAAAGTGACTCATGTTCCAAGTTGACAAAGAGCCCAAGATTGGTTTGATGAATTCTGTGTTCTTCCAGCTAATCAGGGCTTAGATTGAAACAAAATGTAACTTTTTTTCCTTTCCTAATTATTCCATATCAATCTCAAACCCTGAAGAGGCAGATGATGGGTGAAAATTCTTTGGAAATATCAATCCACCTCACATTTATCTTTATAAACCAAACATAGGCTTTTGGGTTACTAGCTGAGTTACACAGCAGCATAAAATCACCCTCCCTCATACTAATAAAATGAACAAATAGTTTTTAAATGAAGAGAGGAAGCAAAAGGGATAAAATTCCTTCACAAGCAGCCATAAATAAGGAAATATGAACAAATGAAAGCCATATACCTCAAAAAGCAAAGCTAAGGAAAGAAATAGAGGATTCTGAGGACAGGTGGTAGTCTTGGTCTCTGAGCCAGCTTTCTTGCTCCCAGAATCTACCTTGAAAAAAGAAAATGACTTTACAAAATTCTCTGAACTCTCACTAAAATCTTCCATTCGGAAAAAAATGTGGACTTGGGGAGAAGTAGGCAGCTCTTTTGATTTTTTTCCCTCTACTCTTCTATATAGTTTGATTATTAAAATAGTGAGGATGGGACACCTGGATGGTTCAATTAAGCGTCTACCTTTGGCTCAGGTCATGATCCCAGGGTCCTAGGAGTGAGTCCCTCATCGGGCTCCTTGCTCAGTGGGGAGCCTGCTTCTCCCTCTGCCTGCCACTCGCCCTGCTTGTGCTCTCTCTGACAAATAAATAAATAAAACCTTAAAAAAGTTTTTTTTTTTTTTTTAAATGAGTGAGCATATGGGGTGCCTGGGTTGCTCAGTCGTTAAACGTCTGCCTTCGGCTCAGGTCATGATCCCAG
This sequence comes from Leptonychotes weddellii, assembly GCF_054177405.1. Taxonomy (NCBI): domain Eukaryota; kingdom Metazoa; phylum Chordata; class Mammalia; order Carnivora; family Phocidae; genus Leptonychotes; species Leptonychotes weddellii. The sequence continues at coordinate 84,851,368 of NC_138370.1, forward strand.
GGTCCTGGGATCGAGCCCTGCATTGGGCTCCCTGCTTTGCGGGAAGCCTGCTTCTCCCTCTCCCACTCACCCTGCTTGTGTTCCCTCTCTCTGTCAAATAAATAAATAAAATCTTAAAATAAATAAATAAATAAATGAGTGAGCATTTATTATTTTTATTTAATTAAGGATTATCTGTGTGAAAAATAAACATAAGAAATAAAAAATTAGTTTATGTGTCGTATAAACAGTACCTACTTATGAGCATCGGGACAATGAATTAGAATCTGTGAGTTGAACTTGGCCAATATCTTTTTTGCTCAACAGATTTTCAATAGACATACTTCCAAAAAAGAATTGTTTGATTCAAAACAAGTAATAGGAATTATACTATATCAATTTTCTGTATGAATTTATTCTCAAGAGATGAGAATCTTTTATACATTACCTTGCTATTTTTTAATTTAAGCAGTATACATAACAACTCTTCTCTTCCTAAGCCCTTTATGTTATACCTTTCTTTCTATAGGTTTATAGTGTGGTAGTATTAGTGACCAAAGAAAATCATGTATTTGTTGTGTCTGCCAGTAACAGTAGTTCCCTATGGGGAACTACTAGCTGGGGTCACCCCTAGGGGCACCTCCTTAGGACCCATTATGTATTACTAATGCCTAACTTTCATGTCTCAAAAAATGGAACTAGAAGCCTGCTTAGTGCACATCCCAGGGATAGATGAATATTGAGGTTCAGCGAATGATTCTCTCCCTCTACTCTTCCTCTTGCCTCCCACCATGCTTTAAGTGATCAAACTTAAAAAAGAAAGAAGGGGGGAAGAGGAGAAAGAACAAAAAAACCATTCAGTTAAAAGGGAAGAAAGGAATGCATGTAAGTAAATCTAGTCCTTAAAGACCATTCTATCTTAAGGTCATCCCACTGTCATCGTTTGCTTTGTGTGGGGGTTCCTGGAGACCAAAGCTGAAATTGCAGATGTTCCATGTATTAGTCAGGGTTCTCCAGAGAAACAGAACCAATAGGATATATTTAGATATAGATAATGTAGAAGAGGAAATTTCTTATATAGCAATTGGCTCACATGCTTATGGGAAAGAAGAAGTCCCACAGTCCGCCACCTTCAAGCTGGAGAATCAGGAAAAGCTACTGGTATAATTCAGTCTGAGTCTAAAAGCCTGAAATTCAGGTGCTTATGGTGTAAGTCCTGGTCAGAGTATAAAAGCCCAAGTGCCAGGATCTCTGGCATCCTAGGGCAGGAGAAGATGGGTATTTCAGCTTAAGCAGAGAGAAGGAATTTGCCCTTCCTTGGCCTTTTTGTTCTATTCAGGCCCTCCACAGATTCAGTGATGCTCAGTGCACTGGTGAGGGTGATCTTTGCTCAACTGACATATTCAAAGGCTCACAGATACACTTAGAAGTGTTTTACCAGTTATCTGGGCATCTCTTAGCCCAGTCAAGTTGACATACAGAATTATCCATCACACACCTTGGCAATCTTCTTGGTCTTTTTATACATCACTTTCCTTATCTATACATTGGCTATAGATAAGGACTAGTATTCTTAGGGTTACTAAGAGAATTAAGTAGGTCAAAACACTTTATAAACGGTAGCATACTATAAAACATAAATGAAACAGGATGCCCCAGTTATACCCAGCCTAAACTAATTTAGACTCAGTTTACCAAATCAAAGAGATGATGACTACTCCATGTGTTATTGTGCAGGGGGTATTTTATTTTCAAGCTAAATAGGAAAAGAAAAGTGTGTGTGTGTATCCAGCACTGGGGCTAGTCGGGGGGAAGGAAGAAAAAGCAGAAGATCTGAGTGAATAACGTGGTGGTGTCTGTTTTCACTCAGTATGAGGAGGGAATATCCTCAGTGGGGTAGGGATTAAAGCAAATAACTGAAGATGGTGTTCACATAAAATCCTGTGCATTTCTAAGTGCTAACATGGTTTCTTGGCTCAGGTGACAAAATGTGACAGAATTAAAGAGCAGACTCACTGTTTCCGCAACCCATCATAGATTCCTCACAAGTGTCTAGGGCTAACTCAGCCAGTAGGAAAAAACTGTTAAGCCTAGTGGGAATGCCAGGCAGATGATGGCACCTGGTATATCAGCATTCCCATGCAAGGCACCAGTGGAAGTAGCAACCCACCTGCAAGGTAGTCTGCGGAAGGACTGAAGAAAGGAAGGTATGGACAAGGAAGCTGAAGAAAAGAGTATGGACAGAATTGTTTCTGAGTATATAGAAAAACCTTTCAGTGCCTGAAGGTTTGCACTACCAAATGTCTAAAGCTAGAGAACTTTAAGTATGGATTTTAATATTTGTGCCTTCAGGTGGGTGAAGCTTGAGAATTTATTTTGAATGGCATACCCAAATGGCACGTGTATAACAAAATGTACGTATCATATCCCCGTTTATGAATTATTTTTTTATTTTATGGATTTAGTCTCTTATGGAAAATACAACATCAACAACACAAATTAATCTATGTAAAGAATGACATATCTTACTGTACCTTGCACAGCCTATACAACTGAAATTTTGCCCTGCATAATTTCAAACTCCTAAACTCCAACCCAAACTCCTAAAGCAGGGGTTTCAGATTTTGAAGTCATGAAACCCTTTCTTCAAATAAAATCTTCTCTTAAACCCCAGTACAAGTTCCAACTGAAAACCAACATAATGAGCAAAGAAAATAACATTACCTTTATATCTCACACTGAAGTTTTTCCTGCAGAGATAAGTGTTTTACTGAGAAACAAACTATGGCCAATTTTGAGAAATTCCCAGCTGCCCTTGCCCCCACAGAAGGATTATATGTTAGCTACAGCATACCATAAACCTAAGTAAAGAAAGAAGAGGTGTATGTTCCTAGGATAACCTGGGGAGGAAAAATAAGAGGGGGATCTATTGTGGGCATAAATGCTTGGGTTCTGTGTACTTTTTTTTAAATGTAAAAATCAGTGAATGTTACTAGGACATGGAGGTCAGAAACAGCATACAGAGACTCAGGAGCCAAGAGATGGAGATGGCCCTGGGGATTTTCAAGAATATTTAACAGATTTTAAATGACCCAGCATCTCTTGATTTGGTGTGGGCTTGGGCCAATTTTAGTGAGATTTCACATGGGAGGTAGGCCTAAGCTAACATTCAAAATACATTAATAAAAGCTGACTTCTCTGTTGGAAATGTATGTGGAAGCATAGATATCCATGCAGCGGTCAGGCTCAGTCCATCTTGGGGACTCCTGAGCCACCTTCATAGATCTTCCAAGGAAAACAGTGTGAAAATCAATAAATTAAATGACCTTTAAAGTTATATCTAAAAGAAAGAATTGAACTGAATGTTATAGATTTAGTGTATATGTTTATTTCTATGCTGTGTTCCTTGGTTGTGGTTTATGCCAAATTCAGGAATTGTGCTCTTGGGCTGTTTCCCCACCCATGAGCACATTTAAACTGAATGAAATCTAGTATAACATCTGTCATTTTTCTGTTCCTTCTTCTTTTCCAGTCCTAAGGCTATGCAGGGAAGTACTATAGTTTCTAAGTACTATAACAAACCTAACCGTTTTCCTACAGATGTGCAGAACTAGTCTTTGATCAGACATGCAAGCTTTCCTGTGAAATAATTATTCACTCAGTCATCACTTTGAGTGGTGGCTAGGTTCAAGATACAACGGGAAAGGCAGGAAATGACATGGCTTTACCTTTGATAAGTTTCCAGTCTAGTGAGGAAGGAAAAAAAAGTATTATAGCATGACGTGATACCTATTACAAAATAGGTATAAAATACTATGAAAACACCGTGGGGGGAAAAAAAAAGTCATGAAGTCTATTTGGAAAAGTTGCCAGAAGCAAATTTCCAGATCAGTCTTGAAGGATGAGTGGGACTCAATCACACAGAGAAAAGAGAAAGAGATGGTGGGGGAGAGAAGGAGGTATACAGGGTCTAGACAGAAAAACAAACATGGATAGGACATGGAGAAGTAATTAACCCAGCATATTAGCCTCTCACAGTTGATGAGGCTTTCAAGTGAGGAAATCACTACGGCCCAATTGACAAGTCTTTATTATTTTTACTAATAAAATCAAATAAAAAGTGTCAACTTTTTGTTGTTGTCACTGTTAAATTTTTATATTGCTTTCCTCTGGAGATCACAACACACAGTCTCATTACATTTTCTTACTGTGGTCTCAGGGACAACTTTTGGACTTAGGCAGATCTCTCATTGAAATTTTGCCATCTCCGGCCAGCAAACGGCAAAAGTAGACGTGACAACAAAATTTGACGTTGTAAAGCTTTCTGGCTATATTCAAGAAAAATGGCATTAATCAAGTCAGGTTTTAACGTGCTTATACAAAGTGAGCCTTCAACCATTTAAAATTTCACTCATCATCACTAATTATAATTCTATATGTTTTTGAAGGCTTTATAGTTCAACCCTAGCATTTTGCTCAAGGCTGACACTTGGGCTTTCCCTTCAAAACTTCATAAGAACTAGAATCAGGTAAAACCAGTTTAGCAGATCTTGTAGAGGGTGAGTTACAATCTCTTACACTATCCCACACTCCAAACACTTACCACCAAATTGATGGGTGCTGCTTCTGGAATGTCAACATTCTCAGAAATACTGTCAACAAAAGCAGGGCTGGTCTCCAAGATATTCAAAACAAGTAACTGAATAAGGTACTATTTTGAAATATGACTTCTTTATAGCTGATTTTGGAATTATTGACCACATGTAATTTTATTTATCTGGCCTCTTTCAAAGAGAAAAATTCTCAGAGCTTTGTGCCTTGATAATTTTTAGTTTTGTTTTTTTGTTTTTTTAAATGGTAGGTCATGAAAAATTTTGAGGGCAGTGGAATTGCCTGGAAAGCCATGTAAAATTATAATCATTTGTAATTCTAACAGTCAAAGAAAAAGTATTCATAAAAACCCACAGGCAATCACGAAATTAAAAACTGGAACATAAGGCATTTTGTTTCATTTTAAAGTGCCGATATAAAGTGGTCCTTCAGAAGACTGAATAACCTTAAATACACCATCACGGAAGCAAAGAATTTTAATGTTCAGAGGGACTTCAGACATCATCTACATCAACCTCTTCATTTGATATATGAGTGACTAAGGTCGATAAAAATAAGTAGCAAGCCTAAATTCACCAGAAGAGCAGCAATTAGGTAACAGAGCTCTTGACTATTAGCATTTGATCTTGATAGACATTATGTAGAGGTATAGCTTTTAGAAATATTAAACTATATGTTTTCTTATCTGTCTTATCTCTTTAACTAAGGTACTCCATTCAGGTTGAAAGACATGAGGCTGGGCGCCTGGGTGGCTCAGTTGGTCAAGCGACTGCCTTCAGCTCAGGTCATGATCCTGGAGTCCCGGGATCGAGTCCCACATCAGGCTCCCTGCTCGGCGGGAAGTCTGCTTCTCCCTCTGACCCTACCCCCATCATGCTCTCTCTCTCTCTCAAATAAATAAATAAAATCTTAAAAAAAAAAAAAAAGAAGAAAAGAAAAGAAAGACATGAGGCTGCCCAATCTTAGCAGAATCAAAATCTTGGTTTTTCACTCAAAAGCCATGGTCCAGATGCAAGAAATACTAGGTTACAGAATATTATATATTTAGGGTGAACCAGTAACTTATTCCCCATCCTCTCCCCTGCCTTTATATATAAGTAAGAGAAAAAAAATACTTCAAGAAGAGAGAGAAAAGTAATCATTAGAGAGGACAATTAAAAAGTAGGCTTTGTCAATGTACACTCCAAGAAGATGATAAATTAGCAGACAAATTTGCAAATTTTAAGGCAAAGAGGATCTGACGCCTGCTCACAAGGAGGCAGTAGTTTTGAAGGAGCTCCCTGGGCCAAAGGGCAAAAAGGGCTACTTGGAATATTGCAGAAAGAGATTCACTGCATCACTCCAGTGATGGAGCCCGAAGATGAGCCCCAATAGGGCACAGAACTTTAAGGTTACCAATTAGCTAAATGGTGGCAACATTGGACACCTTCCCACCCAGGAAGTGACTTATATTCTCATTATGGGTTTGTACTTTCTGACTACAGGGTCTTAGCCAACAACACTTTCCCAGGATTTGAAGACTATATAATCTACCAGCACAGGGTACTACTTCATAGCAAAGGAAGTACAGGTGTGAGCTTGACCATGGGATTCACTGATTCTATTATATACTATACTACCCAGAGGTCTTCTGGCCTAATAAAACGACAGAAAGAAGTGGAGAAAACACATCTGAAGCCCCAGCTGGGAGAAGACAACCTGACAGGATTTGGTGCCATCTTCCAGGATGCCATGCCTACTCTAAATCAATGACTTTTATATGCTTCTGTGTCTTCAATGGGTGGAATACTTAGATCCAAATCTAAGTGGTGGAAGGAGGAAATACTCTGCTACTATCACTGCTAGTGACATTATTGGGGAATTTGTGTTTTCCATTCCTACAACCCTGAACTGTGAGGATTTAGAAGTCCTGGTTCCCAACAGGAAAATGCTTTAATCAGGAGACACAAAAAAATTTCCATTTAACCATAAAGATCAGTTACAACCTGGTCACTTTGGGATCCTGTGTCGCAAGACCAGGAATGAGAAAGAAGACTTACCATTTTAGAAAGGACAATTGATCCTGATCACCATGTAGGTCTACTGTTACACAATGGGACCAGTATGAAGTATGTTTCAATCAAGGTAATTTACTTGGGTACCGTTTTGCTGTGTACAACTTCTATGGTAAACAGAAAAAATGCAGCAGTAATGGTGGGATAGTCTGTACAGGGCTCAGACTTTTCAAGGATGGACATCTATTACATCACTAAGGAAGCCACCAAGAACAGCAGAGAAGCTAGCTTAAGATCAAAGAAATCTGAAAAAGATGGTATAGCCCAGTGACCAACAGCAGTGGTAAGACCTATAGTTCTTCTCACTAATTTCTCAGGATTAAAAGCCCTAAGAAAGCTGAAAAAACCCATTCATAAATTTCATACAAAGGTGTGATTCTGAGTGGTGCAAGGGCTGGACTGTTGAGCGTGCAATGACTGTCACCTAGTTCTCCCTTCTAGAACAAAGGACTTAATCTTCCACGTTCTCAGGGTGCTTCATGCAGAGATCTCTCAACTGTCAGCCTTCTTCTGGAGGTGCTTTGTAAAAGAGAGCCGCCTCACCCAAGGACATATCCTCTTCCCCAGGAGCTCACATTCAAAGACGAATCAGCATGGGAGTATAAAGCCCAAATCCCTCACCCCAACTCATGGAAACTCTGAATGAAGGATCATTCAAGCTTAGGTCTCTCCCCTCCCGCCACCCCAAGATCTACTGAGGCCTTTGTTGAGACTGCAGCACAGACCACTTTGTCCTTTGCCCAATCCTGCTTCCTCCCCTTCCTTTCCATATGTGTTGGTTCCGGGAGCACTCCTTAATAACTCTCCTGTGTGAACACCTCCATCTCAGAATTTGTTTCTGGAGAACTCAACCTCCACTAGATACTTAACTAGGGAACAGAAAAACCCAGCCACTCTCAGAGAAACAGGACTAATAAGAAAAAAATGAAATATACTTTTAGTAATCGATTAGCATAAGCGGGTCGAGTAACCACAGAAGTCAAGCAGGGAGTTGTTCCCATACATTATAAAAGTCCAACATTTATACCAAGGGGGGATTCCATTTAAAATCTATGAATAGGGACGCCTGGGTGGTTCAGTTGGTTGGGCGGCTGCCTTCGGCTCAGGTCATGATCCTGGAGTCCCAGGATCGAGTCCCACATCAGGCTCCCTGATCAGTAGGGAGTCTGCTTCTCCCTCTGACCCTACCCCCTCTCGTGCACTCTCCCTGTCTTTCTCAAATAAATAAATAAAATCTTAAAAAAATAAATAAAAGCAAAGAATAAAAATACCAAGAAGCATTTTTCCATCTTCCTTCTTGTTACATTGAATAAGAATTTATTGGGAGTGTTGAGAAAATAATAGTCATATCTCACACAGGATTGCTGTCTATCTGGGAGTCCCTTTATAAAACAAAACAAAACTGATTCTGTGTTGCCCCAACAAGCAAAAGAATGCACAATCCAACACTGTGGTATTAAAAAATAATTAGAAATAGTTTCAGTTATTTTCCCTAAGCATTGTGTGTAGATTAAAAAAAAAAAGATCTTATCTTGAGAAACTATTAAATGTATAAACACAACAAATTTTCAAAGTTTTCTATAAGTGAAAATAATTCTAACTATCCTACAGAAAGTTTCCATTTGATGGATATTAATTTCAACTAAGTAATAATGATCTGATCAGTGGGAAACTGGCCATCATGCATTTTCATGAATGCTCTAAGGTTTATTTTAGATTGCATTTGGATTCCAATGAAATAAATTATAAAACATCAATATGGAAAACTGAATTTATTTTCCTCAAATAGTTTACTTGCTTGAGGGGTGCTGGGGAGCTCAATCGGCTAAGGCTCTGCCTTTGGCTCAGGTCATGATCCCAGGGTCCTGGAATCGAGCCCCACGTAGGGTTCCCTGCTCAGCAGGTAGTCTGCTTCTCCCTCTCCCCCTGCCTCTACCTCCCACTTTTGCTTTCTCTCTCTCTCAAATAAATAAAATCTTAAAAAAAAAATGTTTACTTGTTTGGTACAAAAAATAAGTATTTTATAATTCAGCTAGTCCAAAGTTTTATTGTTAACTATAAACTAAAATTTAAAAAGAGATTTCTTCTTGTAATTTGCCATTTGGTATTCAAAATTAGTTCAACAATATAGTAATACTTTGTTTTATTAAAAAGTTAGTTGAAGCAGAAATTTATAAAGTAATTAAGAATTTAATTAGCTTCCCATGTGCAAATCTGAGAAAAACACCATGTGAAATCTGATTGCAAATTTCCTTTGTCATGTTAAGAAATGTTACACACAAAATATATAACATTATTTAGTATGTGGGAATTCACATCCATGGTGTTCAAGTGCAGGAGGCATATCTGTGTAATCTTTTATATTTCTAGTTTTCCAGGAAATGATTCTTAGACTTTGGTATAGAGATATCATAAGGGTGACAAATAAAAATTGTTTTACACTATATACTTAGACATCTGCAAACATTGTATAAAAATTCTATTGCTCCACATTCTCTGCAACAGTATTTTTTTCCAAGTTTTTATTTAAATTCCAGCTACTTAACACACAGTGTAATATTAGTTTCAGGTGTAGAATTTAGTGATTCATCACTTACATTGCAACATTATTTATTGTCAGTTTTTAACTTTGCCAATTTGGTGAGTAGAGAATCATCATTATGTTTTCTATTTCTTTCTCCTCATACTGAGGTCATACATATTGTTATGTTTGTTTTCATTCACGGTTCATCTTTTGTTGAACATTTTTTCTTGTCTTTTCCCATTTTTTTTTAACTTTTTAGTTATCGAATGATAGGAGTTTTGATGTAGGCTGCTACTATTTCTTTTTTGTGGGTTATATGTGGCTTGTCTTTACATTATTTCCTTAATAGCATCATTTGATGATAAGAAGCATTTTATTTATTTTCTAAACATTTATTTATTTGAGAGAGAGAGAGAGTGTGTGGGGGGGGGGGGGAAGGGGCAGACGGAGAGGGAAGAGAGAATCCCAAGCAGATTCCATACTCAGTGTGGAGCCTAACTCGGGGTTCGATCCCAAGACTTTGACATCACGACCTGAGCTGAAGCGAGTTGGATGCTTAAGTGACTATGCCACCCAGGTGCCCCAAGAAACATTTTATTTTAAAATAATTTCAAATTTACAGAAAAGTTACAGGGATAATACACTGAACTCCCCTGTATGTTTATCTAATTTTTCTTTAGCATTCTCTATATTGATACATATATTATTAGTATTATTACTGCCAAAACAGTGGCAGTTGCAAAGCTGTATAATGCATAACCACTGGGGTTCATTATTCACCTAGATCACAGTGAAAATAGTGCCTTTTCTAGATGTGAAGTCCAGTATTGCTGAGTATATTCTACTTCCTTCTTATGCAGACTCTTGTCTAGATTAGTAACTGCTTATTCTGGTACAACAGAAAAACATATGAGCTGATGCAATGCCAGCCTGTAACCTAATGGGGAATTTGTACCCACTCACAGCCAGGGATCTACTAGATACTCAGAAGAACAGCTAGAGGCAGGGTGACCATCCTGAGAAAGCATCCTTGGGGCACAGGCTAGAGGAAAGAAGCAAACAGCCACGGTAGGAAAGCACAGTGCCTGTATCTTTATCTATTTCTGCTAGGAACAGAGGCCTTAAACCACTGGAAGAAAACCGAAAACACAGTCCTCTTAGGACCTGGTGAGAAACAACCCCAGTTAGGGGAAGGAAGGAGTAAAATACTCTCAGTCCCTGGGGGAGGGGCAGGAATATATGTTGGGCCAAGACTTGCAGCCTGAGACAGGGCAGAATCACTGAGAAGGCCAACCCTCAGGAGTATGTAATGTCTAAGACTGAAGTTATTCAGAACAACAGAAAACAACTCCTCTACCACCCCCACTCATGCAAACTCTCCATCACCAACATAACAAGGGCCAAGTATCAAGCAGCAGTGGTTCATACTGGGAAAGGGGCAAAAGCAGGGAGAGAAATTCTTCTCTGAGGCACAGAGCCAAGGGAAGCCTGAAATCTGCAGGTCGAAGAGACATTCAGGAAACATCTCAGGACACCAGCCCAAAGAAAGCAGAAGGTAGTGCTAGAGGTATCTGAAGTGTGTGGTGCACTGAGAAAACCATAGAAACAAACAAAAAAACCCCAGACCCAGCTTGACCACTAAAATTAGATTTCCTAAATACTCCAATAAATGTCCACAGAAGGAAAGGGGTACCCATATCTAGGCATAAAAGTTTTTATCTCCATCTCTACTGTCATGCATGAAATGTCTGGTTTCATCAAAAAGTTACAAGATGGGCAAAGAAGTAAGCAACAAACAAACAGAGCAATCATCAGGACCAGATTCAGTTATGCCAAAAATAGATAGATCCTGGAATCATCAGACATGTAATTTAAAATAACTACTATTAACATGTTAAGGCCTCTGGTAGACAAGGTAGACAATATGGATTACCAGTGGGTAATTTCAGCAGAGAGATGGAAACTCTAAGAAAGGATCAAATGAGAGGGGTGCCTGGGTGGCTCAGTCATTAAGTGTCTGCCTTTGGCTCAGGTCATGACCCCAGGGTCCTGGGATCGAGCCCCGCATCGGGCTCCCTGCTCCGCGGGAAGCCTGCTTCTCCCTCTCCCACTCCCCCTGCTTGTGTTCCCTCTCTCGCTGTGTCTCTCTCTGTCAAATAAATAAATAAAATCTTAAAAAAAAAGAGAAAGGATCAAATGAGAATGCTAGAATTAAAAAAAACAGAATTAAAGATGAGGAATGCCTTTGATGGCACATTAGTAGATTGGCACAGCTAGGGACTTAATCAATAACCTTGAAAATAGGTCAATAAATTACCCAAAGGGAAACACAAAGAGAAAAAAAAAGTAAAATTTTATGAAAGAAGAAGAGAGCATCCAAGAACTGTGGGATAATACTAAGTGACCTGACATTCACGTATTTGGAATCCCAGAGAAGAAAAAGACAGAAGAAATATTTGAAAAATAATGGCTGTGAATTTTCCAAAAATTAATGACAGATACGATACCACAGCTCCCAGGATCTCAAAAGATACAAATAGGACAAATATTAAAATAAACAAAAAGCTAACAAAAAGAAATCTAGGTATATCTTCTCCAAACCAAAGAGAAAGAAACAAATCTTAAAAATAGAGAAAAAAAGGGGCGCCTGGGTGGCTCAGTTGGTTAAGCGACTGCCTTCAGCTCAGGTCATGCTCCTGGAGTCCCGGGATCGAGTCCCGCATCGGGCTCCCTGCTCAGCGGGGAGGCTGCTTCTGCCTCTGACCCTCCTCCCTCTCATGCTCTCTGTCTTTCATTCTCTCTCTCTCAAATAATAAATAAATAAAATCTTTAAAAAAAAAAAAAATAGAGAAAAAAGACACATCCTATGTAGCAGTTCGGTAGATTTCAAATCAGAACCATTCAAGCCAGAAAACAATAAAGTGGTATCTTTAAAGTGCTGAAAGAAAAAGAACTTTCAATGCAAAATTATATGCACAATAAAAACATACTTCAGAAACAAAGAAAAAATAAAGCTGCTCTCAGATAAACAAAAACTGAGTGAAAGTATTATCAGTACTACCCAGAGCTGATAGCACATGTCAAACCAAACTATATGGTAACAGAGAGGGAGATATTGGGGGTACAGATTTTCCTCAACTTACAGTGGGGTTATAGCCCAATAAGCCTATTATTAAATGGAAATATCGTAAGTTGAAAATGCATTTAATACACTAACCCACTGAACATCCCGGTTTAACTTCTCCCTTAAATGTGCTCAGAACACCTACATTAGCCTACAGTTGGGGAAAATCATCTAACAATCTAATATATAAGGCTTATTTTATAGTAAAGTGTTAAATACCTCATGTAATTTATTGGATACTGTACTGAAAGTGAAAACAGAACGGTCGTTTGGGTACAGAGTGGTCGTGCGCGTATCAGGTGTTCAGCCCCGTGGTCAGGAGGCTGACGGGGAGCCGTGGTTGTGCCGCTGCCACCCAGCTGGGGACAGAGCATCCTACGCTACGAAACCAGGTGGGGAAGAGATCAAAACCAAAATCTGGGGTATGGTTTCTACTGAATGAGGATCACTTTGGCACCACCGTAAAGTCAAAAAGATGTTATGTCAAACCATTCTAAGGTAGACAGTGTCTGTAAACTGTTGTAAGGTTCCTCTACATAGGAAGCTACAGAACATGATTTGAATGTATCCTCTAATTAAAGATAAACCTCGTAAGCCTGAGGGCAACTACTAAAAATACTCTTTAAAGATATAAATAGGGGCACCTGGGTGGCTCAGTGGTTAAGCGTCTGCCTTCGGCTCAGGTCATGATCCTGGAGTCCCGGGATCGAGTCCCGCATCGGACTCCCTGCTCGGCGGGGAATCTGCTTCTCCCTCTCCCTCTGCCTGCTACTGGCCCCTGCTTGTGTGCTCTTTCTCTCTCTGTCAAAGAAATAAAATCTTTTAAAATTTTTTTTAAAAATTAAAAAATAAAGATAAATAACAATTAGTGGAGATTAAATGGAATCCTAAAAATTACGAAAATAAACTAAAAGATGGCAGAAACAAAGAAGATAAAAGAAACAAAGAGATGGAACAAATAGAAAATAGCTAGCATGATAATAAGTTTTACTTCAACCACATTAATAACAACATTAATTATAAATAATCTATACATACCAATTAAAACACAGATACCAGGTTTAATGAAAAAGTAAAATTCAACTATATGCTGTCTACAAAGAATAAATGTTAAATATAAAGACATAAGTTAAAAGGAAGAGGGTGAAAAAAATCGTACCATGCAAGCACTAAGCAAAATAAAGTGGCAAGACAATATTAACATATCACTTTATCTAAAGGAGGAAATTACAAAACGATAAAGGTATCAATTTTCAAACATCTAACAATTCTAAATGTGTGAATCTAACGACAGCCTCAAAATGCATGAGATAAAAAAATAATGTGACTGAATGTGGGACTAGACAAATATGCAATTATAATATAGACTTCAAAAATCCTCTTTCAGTAACTGATGGAACGAGAGGTCAGAAATAGGTAACAGCACAGGACCTGAACAGCACTATCAACCAAACTGATGACATCTATATAACTCCCTCACAACAATGGCAGAATGCACAATATTCTCAAGAACACTCACCAAGCTAAAAATAAAGATACATTGTGGTCTACCAAGACTCTTTAAAAAGTAGAAATCATGCAGAGTATTTTCTCGGACAATAATGACATTCAACCAAGAATCAACTATAGAAAGATATCTGGGAAAGCTCAAAACATTTGGAAATTAAGCTTTATACTTCTGAACAGCCCATTTGTCAAGACAGAAATCACTAAGGAGATAAAATATTTTTAACTGAATAAAAATTAAAGTAGAATTAAAATTTGTGGTTTGCAGTGAAACAATGCTTAGAGAAAACTTTATAGCACTAAAGGATTGTAGGAGACAAGTAGAAAGATCTAAAATCAGCAACCAACATTTCCAAATTAAGGAACTAGAAGAGCAAATTAAAATCAAAGGAAGCAGAAGGAAAGAAACAATGAAAATAATAACAGAAATTAATGAAATTGAGAAAAGAAAAGCAATACAAAATATTAAAGTGACTCAGAAAAAAAAAACAATACAGAAAATCAGATGAAATCAAAGCTGATTCCTTGAAGTGATTGATAAAATTGATAAATCCAGACTCAATGGGGAAAAAAGAGAGGAAACACAAAAATACAAATATCAGAAAAGAAAAAGAGAATATCGCTACATACCCTGCAGATATTAAAAAGATAATAAGGTCATATTATGAGCTATATATGTCATAAATTTGATAACTTACACGAAATGGAGAAATTCCTCAAAATCATGGTAGAGACAAAACTAACTTCCACTTCAGCAAATGTGGAATTTCAAGCAAATTGCAAAATTCAGTCAACAAGCTGTTATTCTTTTTTGTTGTCTTCAAGATCATTCAAGAAGAACTGATAGCATGAATAAGTGGAAAGTAGATGGCAAGAATGTTGAGCTAGTGGCCTGGAAGTGGCCTGGAAGACCACTCCTTTAACAGCATAGGAATAAAATAAGCAGAGAAATATAACACAGATACAAAGAGAAGCACAGCCAAGTAAAGGCTGTGTACTCAAGAGGGGTTTATAGGTCAATATACACACAATTACGTGCAAGATCTACGAGTCCAGGGGCTTGTCTCAGACTCAATCAAGATGATATTATTTGTTTATAGTATGTCTACGTGCAATAATCCCGAGAGAAACTGATTTGGCCATACTCATATTCACTTAGTTGTTGGCCAGTTATCATAAGAAAATGCAAAAAAGACAATATTGACTTTATAGCCATTAGTACATGGTAAATATCATAAAAAAATTTATGTTTGCTATATCCTGCTTGATGCAGGAGTAACTTAAAATAAGTGTCCTGGAAATTGGTTGTGCACGACCACATGCACATCTCACAGTTACTGGTTTTGAGACGACACGTGTATGTGTTAAAAAAGCAAACACGTACAACAGCATAAATACCTACATACAAAATTTCCATGCTCAATAAATATTTTGTACAAAAGATTAAAAAATGTTTTATTGTAGGGCCTTACAGTTTGGTTGGTTACATATTATGGGCGTTAACTAGCTAAAAAGTGGTAAAGTAGAAAAAAAGCATGAAAAGCTACTTGAGCAATAATGAGGGATCTATTTGAAATGTAATCTAAGAATTTCGCTAATTCTGTTTAAAATGTTTTCAGAGACATTTGGTGGTTTGGGGAATTCACACGAGGCAGCCAGTAGCTCAATCTCCCAGTTGCACAGCCTCTTCCAAATATTTTCTATCTTCCTCCAAGAAATAAGATTGGAAAATAATTAGAAAGAATAACTTTGAGGATAACATAATTGAAAGGAGCCTCCAACCATTACAATGATAAATATTCAAGAATTTCGCTCCTCGAATAGCTACTTTAAATGGAACATACCAATATTTCATTGATAGTACAATTTGTATTTCACAAATTCAGAGATAGTCTGTGTTTAAATGGAGTTGACACTCTAAAAAATAAGGACTATTGGCATTATTTAAATACCTGAAAAGGTGGAAGTGGTCATGCTGAAGTTATCTGCATCCTAAAACATGTCAAATACATTAAATAGTTGAAAATAACTCAATACAATAATATAATATTTGTTATACTAAAGCTTAGGAACTGAGGTGAGAGAAGAGAATGTTTAAAATATCATCATCACACACTAATATCTCTGACTGTCAAAATCAGTCATGGCAAAGATAAAAGTAGTCCATCCAGTCCAGCAAAAGTGGAATTCCAAGTGAATTTCAGAGTTCAGTCAATCATGTATTACTCTTCCTGCTGGTACACAAGCAGGAACACACACACACACATACACACACATCAGAATGTTTTGCTCTTGAAAATCTCAAATTGTGATTTATGGCAGCTAAGTGATTTTATTCCTGAGAGCAATTCAATTTATATTCCATTTGGTGGAATTCGTTTTGAAGTGTTGAAATAAAGCCAGTTTCAGTTTGGACTACTTCTAAGCCAAGGCAAAGAAATCACAGCTATTCATAAAGCACAGAAGATTAAGAAACAATAACCAACAGTATTTTGCAAATTTAAAGATAATTTTTTTGCAAACAATCTGTAATTTTACAAATTGGTTATATTGAAATAATTATCATATACAGCACATTTACACTATTATTTTTTTCTAATCCTGTCAATAATAATAAAGCAGAAATAGTATAATTTAATGCTCTATTGGAATGTTGCTGATGAAGTATACAAACAGTAGCAGTGTTCCAAAGGTACATGTGAATTAAAATCCATACATTGCCATGGAAAGAAAGTAAAAAGATTTTGTCATTTGTTGACTCAGCACTTTGAAGATACGATGAGCAGGGAGCCCGACACAGGGCTCCATCCCAGGGCCCAGGAATCATGACCTGAGCCGAAGGCAGACACTTAACTAAGTCACTCAGGCGCCCCTCAGTTTGGTATTAAATCTTACCGAAACACAAAGGAGTACTATGGTAAAGACCGAAACCGGAGACGATCTAAAATATATTGTTTTCTCAGATTAAAACACTCATGCCCATTCAGTAGGTGAACAGATTTTTGGTCTCTAGCATTATTGACAGTCATTGTCATCAAATATTATTATTCTTTGGAAAAATGAAAGCTATCAAAGATATTGAACAAGATAATATTTTATTCTCTGGAAAGCAATGCCACCAAAGGATTATATCAGTGTTTATTTCTTTTTTCAAGTGTAAAAAAATTTGCAATATTGATTTAACCCTATCAATCTTCAGCACTTTCAAAAGAAGTGACAATGAAAAGGGATTGTTTTCATAACATACCATTGGAGAATATAAACTCCAGGTGGATATAAGACCTTACAACTTAGACCTAATGTCCCAGATTCTTCCTTTCAAGGCACCTGATTAGAGGCTGCAGATTTAGGAATACTGTCTATTTGCCTCAGTAGACAGGGCTTTTGACGTTCACATGCTCAACGTCATCATGAAAGATTCTGGGGCAGTTTGAATTTGGCAGGCTACACTTACTATTACTAAATTAATCTAATTCCCAGAATTTGTGCTTTTACTTATGCCTCCCTTGACTGAAAACACATGGATTCAGGTTACTGCCTCCAGTGCTCCCCCAAATTATTGCTAAAAAATGACTGATGGTTCCATGACAGATTTCTTGTTGTTGTTCAAAGATATGTTTGTATTTCTAGAATTGTTTGCTGTCGTTTTAAGGTGTTTCACTAGTCTTCTCTATCCAAAGGCATTATCAAGTACCATGTAAGCATATATTTCATATAGAATACATACGAAAATTATGCTTACATGGTACTTGATAATGCCTTCAAATGTAATATATATATATATATAGACACACAGAATTGATAAAAGACCTAAATTCTTTACAAAATATGCTGAAATATATTACATAAATAAATATATTTTCATTTGGGTCTAGAGATTATTCCTAGAGTCCACAAATATAAGTATGTTTATTTATAGAAATACATAAGGCAAATAAAAAAAATAAGTAAGATAGAATATGTCTCAGCCAAAGACTCTAAACACCAATATAGAGCCCAGTAAAATAATAATCGTAAAGTTCAGTATAAGAATATAAGACTGTTTCAGGGAATTCAGTTAAACCAGTTTCTCAAATAAAATAACTCACATTAAATTTCTTATGCAACAGTATTTACGAACAATAGTATATTAAATATGCAACAATGAAGTCAGAGGATATTTTCTTACCACTATAGACTTACTAGTAAAAGATATTTTATTACATCAAATTTAAGCATATTTGTTATTTTTTGTTTTACTAGGATTCTGATTTATCTAGATTATTTCATTTTAATTAAAAATATAGTAAAGTACTCACTTTATGACTAGCAATAATAAACTTTCTGAAACACATGGGAATATATAATTCTGTCTATTAAGCTGTTTAACATCAAATTGAGAAACCCTTGGGTCCAGGGGTTTTTGGTTAGGTGATAGATATGTTTTCTCACTGCTCCCCCCCCAAAGGAAAGTCAATACATACATTTATATATATACACGTGCAAAATTGACTACAGCATAAAGTGAGAAATATCCTAAAACATGCAGCAAATATTATGTAAAAGTAGATCACAATTAACAATTAGTTCATAAAATTATCTTCTCTATAATCTAAGCTGCTTAATGTTCAATAACATGTTTAAAAACGAAAATACTTTTTAGGGCGCCTAGCTGGCTCAGTCAGAAGAGCATGTGACTCTTGATCTCGGGATCCTGAGTTCAAGCCCCACAATGCCTATAGAGATTACTTAAAATAAATAAATTTTTTTAAAAAGTGAAAATACTTTTGGAATAGAGCTAAGAATTCATTAAACTTAATGCACGTAATTATATATGTATAATGTTGAAATTTCCCTAATTGAAACCAAACACCTTCAAATGATCTTTTTATTAAACAGCATGATGATCTCAACTCATTCTGCCTATTTAGAAAGCTAATTTTGGCTAATTGTGTTTGATTCGGTTACTCTTCAATTTTTCATTCCCACTGAACTACCTTCATAGGAGAATATACTTTCCCGCTCAACGGATATTAAGCTAGACCATGTGCTTTGGCCACTGAAATACGGACAGAAGTGACAGTGTGTACGACGTGTGTGGGCCAGCTCAGAGCATTGCTTGTTTCCACTTAGCCATCTGGGAGCTTCCGACTTGCACCATAAGAAGTCTAAAACCTTGGGATCCCCTGCCCCCCACTGAGTGAGTGACCCAAGCCAATACAACATAGGAGTGGAAAATACTGCTTCATGCCCTAGCTATTTTTCTAGTTGTTCCTTATGTAGCAAATGGTGATGAGTACACTAACCAGAAAGTATAATAATAATTAAGATACTGCTCACAATAACATAATATATAGTATTTACAAATTAACTCCCTGTTGAGCAGAGGACCCTGCCGTGGGGCAAGGACTCTGAGATCATGACCCAAGCCAAAATCAAGAGTTGGCTGCTCAACTGACTGAGCCATCCAGGCGCCCCAATATTTCTTTAATGTAAGATGAAAGATGATGCTCTGAATAAATAAACAGAATTGCCTACTCTTGACTTAAAATTGCAAAGGTGTCAATTCATCCCAAATTAAAATGTAAATTCAATATAATCTAAATAAAAATTCCAGTTAATTTTTTAAGAAAGAAGATAAACATATTCTAAAGTTTGTATATTGCAGAATACCATTCTGCAATAGCTAAATCAACCTTAAAAAAAAATAAAGAAAGAACAGAAAAAATATGTTAATGGGGGAGAACAGACTTTAGAGGTATATTGTATATAACTTACTATAAGATAAAAGGGGGCGCCTGGGTGGCTCAGTTGGTTAAGCAACTGCCTTCGGCTCAGGTCATGATCCTGGAGTCCCGGGATCGAGTCCCGCATCGGGCTCCCTGCTCGGCAGGGAGTCTGCTTCTCCCTCTCCCGCCCCCCCCTCTTGTGCTCGCTCTCTCTCTCTCAAATAAATAAATAAATAAAATATTAAAAAAAAAAGATAAAAGGGACATCACACATCGAGGGAAGGACATTGTTTGGCAGATTTTTTGTGGGGGGGTGGGTAGAATAAGGGGAAGAGTTCCCTATATGAAGAAAAAGAAAATGAGATTCCAGTCCAACACCACATGTAAGAGTGCATCCTAGGCAGAAGAAGTATTGAAGTGAGATAAGCAAAAATATAAAGTTTAGAAGGAGTGCAGATAAATACCTTTGTGACTTAGCAGCAGTGAAAGAATTCTTAAACTTCAAAAGTACATCAGGAAAGAAATTAACTAATTAATTAGACTAAAATAAAAATACCTGTTCAAGAATAGACACCATGAAGAAAATGAATAGACCAATGAAAGAATGGACAAAGATATTTGTAATGTCTAAAACAAGGGATTATTCTGTAGATACACAACCAGCTGCTGAAAAACAAGAGGTCAGCAAACCTAATAAAAAAGTGGCATCAAGGGTGCCTGGGTGGCTCAGTTGGTTAAGTGACTGCCTTCGGCTCAGGTCATGATCCTGGAGTCCCGGGATCAAGTCCCGCATCGGGCTCCCTGCTCGGCAGGGAGTCTGCTTCATCCTCTGACCCTATCCCCTCTCAGGTGTTCTCTCTCTCTCTCTCTCATTCTCTCTCTCTCAAATAAATAAATAAAATCTTTAAAAAAAAAAAAGTGGCATCAAGGGGCACCCGGGTGGCTCAGTCGGTTAAGCGTCTGCCTTCAGCTCAGGTCATGATCCCAGGGTCCTGGGTCAAGCCCCACATCGGGCTCTCTGCTCAGCAGGGAGCCTGCTTCTCCCTCTCCCTCTGCCTGCAGCTCCCCCCGCTTGTGCTGGCACTCTCTGTCAAATAAATAAATAAAATCTTTAAAAAAAATACTTCAAAAAAAGGAGGCATCAAGTATGAACAGGTAATTTAAAATCAAGGAAACAAAGATACCCATCAAATATAATAGATGGCGCTGTGCCAGTTCTCTTTCGTCAAGTAACAAACCAAGCTAAAACCTAGTGGCTAAAAACAGCAATCATTCATTTTGCTCCCAACTCTGTGAGTCAGGAATTCAGGCATGGCTGGAGTAGGTTACAGGTGTGTTCATGTGGTGTCCACAGAAGGTATCTGATGTTTTACATTGGTGGCTGAGAGGGTCCGTAGTGTGCAAAACTTCTCTGTTCACACTTCTGAAATGTCGGTAGAGACAGTAGAAGGCTTGGCTCAGCTGGAATGCTCTCCCACTCATGGAGCTCCAAGGGGCTGTCTGTGTGGTTTCTCCCACAAGGTAGTCAAATCTTAAGATCAGTATAGAAGCTGCCAGTACTCCTAAGGTGAGTCCTAGAGTTTGCACAGTGCCACTTCCATCATAATTGGAATCACATAGTTGGTCACAGGCCAACTCAGATGCAAGGTAAGGACAAAGAGACCTCATCTTTTAATGGGGGAGGTGACAAAGGTATTCATAGTCATCTTTTAGTGGTGGTTGCCTATACAGGAAGAGAAAGGTGACAAGGGATTGGAGATAAATGGGAATATGTTCATTAAATAAAAGAGGGCCTAGAAGAAAAAAAAAAGGAGATAATGTGCAGTGAACTGAGGGGTATGTACCTGATACTTAGAAAAATCAGATTCAGATTTTACAGGATGGGAGAATTCTATAATGCTGTGTCTGTCTTTCATCTAATCATTTCTTTAGGCTCATTTTTTTCTGCCTAAACATTATGACCAATATTTCCATGATAATTGTAATAATGTTTTAGTAGGATAGTATTGGCTAGGATAACATTGTCCCCTTAAATTCTCCAGACCGGAGCAAATATTTTAAAATCTTACCTTATGTTAAATCTGAATTTAATCACCTGGGGAAAAATTAAGTATCAGCGTTTTGAATGGATAAGCAACTTCAAAATTCTGAAGGAAAAATGCTTCCTCCAATGGAAACTGCCTCTAAAACTCAAAAGAGGCACAGCTGCATCTTATAAACAAAAGCAATTTGCACTCATTTTCCTCAGCTTAACATGGAATGCAAACACAGACCATTGTTTTGGGTGTTTCTTTTTTTCTTTTTTTGAGAAATAAAAACCCATTTTTTAGAAGAAGATTACAGTTTATAGATAACACTCTATAAAACATGATTTCATTGCTGAATCTGGAATTTTGTGTTTAAATGTTAAGATATTAAAACAAAAGTCTAGGGTGCCTGAGTGGCTCAGTTGGTTAAGAGACTACCTTCAGCTCAGGTCATGATCCCGGAGTCCCAGGATCGAGTCCTGCATCGGGCTCCCTGCTCAGCGGGGAGTCTGCGTCTCCCTCTGGCCCTTCCCCCTCTCATTGATCTCTCTCTCGCTCTCATTCTCTCTCTCAAATAAATAAATAAAAATCTTAAAAAAAAAAGAATGCTCTTTAAAAAAAAGAAAATAAAAAAATAAGACAAAAGTTTAAAGAGGTATTTATTACGATGACAGACATTTTTTAGTCAATCAAATACATGTATCCAATACCTACTACACTCATGGCAATTTTAAAAAGCCTCTGGAGGGCGCCTGGGTGGCTCAGTTGGTCAAGCGACTGCCTTCGGCTCAGGTCATGATCCTGGAGTCCCGAGATCAAGTCCCACATCGGGCTCCCTGCTCAGCAGGGAGTCTGCTTCTCCCTCTGACCCTCCCCCCTCTCATGTGCTCTCTCTCATTCTCTCTCTCTCAAATAAATAAATAAAATCTTTAAAAAAAAAATTAAAAAAAAATAAAAAGCGTCTGGAATCTTTAACCAACTACCAAAATGATGCTAGGGGATTTACTTACCATTTTCAAGTCTTTACATATTGAGGGACTGGACTACAAATCTGAGATCTTTTCCACAGAAGTTTCATCTCTAATAAAAAATCTTGGCAGAACTAATGAGAAAATTAAAAGTAGTATACGAAAAAGTCACAAATTAGATCATCAGTTAATAAATACACATTATCCCAGCAGAGAGTGTTATTGAAGCGGGAGTGAAAGGAAAGAGGGAGTCAAAATTGACCTAGAACTTGAAGAATGGTATATTTGAATAGGTACAGAGAAAAGAGAAGCACTTAAAGTTAAATAAACATCATGAGAGAGGCTAAGGAAACAGGACTGAGGAGTTGCCTAGGGCAGTCAATAAACCAACTTTGAGCAGGCAGAGTCTGCAACTGGTGGCTGAATCCTACCCTGGGGTTTTGTTTGGCAAGCAGAGTAGTTTTCAAATACTTGTTAGTTGCCCACATTAAAAAAAAAAGAGAGAGAGAGACTTTACCTAGCTCTCAAAGTATCTGACAAAATTGGTCCTTCTGCCCACATGGCAAAAATCTGCTGGCACTAAGTGGAGCTTGCCCACTTTCAGATGGAACATTCACTCTGCAGTTGTCCACAGTTCCCACTAATTTCTACTAAACTCAATCGATTTTACTTATCTCTATTCTCCACTTAGCCTGTTCTGTCAAGAGCCACAGAACAGGCCCATTTTTCAGAAATGAGACAGGTTACAATTTTCAGGCTATACAATTTGAATTTCATCCTGAGATTTTACTATACACAGTTTTTAACAAATGTTTATGCTTTTGAAATGCATTTTTTGAAATTAAAAATAGTTCCAATTAAGTGACTAAAGACGCTAGAACCAAAGCCTCCTCCTCAGGAATTGGGAAAAGATAGAATCATGAGCCAAGTTAAAAGTTGATTTTAGAGGATCATTGTTTTTTTTAGAGGGGAGAAGGAACTATAAGAAAATAGGGTAATTAAAAAAAATGTTGGGCTTTGGTCTGAGACTAAATATGGGAGTAGGTATACAGACTTAGCTCCTTGTAGCTCTAGGTTAGAGATCGGGCTCTCCACCTACCATTTCTGTGATTATTGCCTGTCGCTGTCATCTATTGATTGCCCAAAAGGCCACCAGAAAAGCAAGGCTTTTTTTTTTGGCATAGAGGTAGAGAGGTGAGAACCACCTTGACAGTCCCATAGAAGTGTTTCAATTTGGAAAAATAGGACGTAGCCTCTGCGATTTTAAGATAAGCCTCACAAAGAGAATACTTATGGAGCTCGGGTAGATTTTATGATTTAATAGCTTAGGATGGATGGGCACAGGAAGCAAGGGTTTTTGCAGCAAATCTTGATGAGAAAGATGTCATCTTGATAAGTAAGATGTTCCTTGGTTCATAATCTTTTCTTCCAGAAGCAGGTACCTCCGGGAGTAAGTATGTAAGTTACCTTTGCTTGGTGTCAGCATTTTCAACATAGAGAAAGGAAAATATGTTCCTGGTATTGTTTCACATAGTAACAGAAAAAGTGTATCCAGCCTCAGTGTGTTGGTTTCAGTTCTTCTCACTCAGCCCACCAGAGCTTCATTTTTCTCCTTGGTAAGAAAATGCTGATAATATCTTCAGAGAGATCCTGCCTGACCACTCCATATAAAATGGATCTTCACTCCCCACTTCTGTTATTCCATCTTTGTGTCTATTTGTTTCCCTCATGGTATTTAGCTTGTTAACATCTTTAACTACTGTTTATTTTTATTTTTTTTTATATTTAACACTTTCTTTTTCACTGAATTATAAGCACCATGAAGTCAGAATCCATCTCTATCTTGCTCACTTTTTACCAACAAACTTTAGCAATGTATATAGCTCACAGTGGAAATTTACTGTTGAATTAATTAAGGGGGTGCCTGGGTGGCTCAGTCAGTTAAGTATCTGCCTTCAGCTCAGGCCATGATCCCAGGGTCCTGGAATCAAGTCTGGAGCCCGGCTCCCTGCTCAGCAGCGAGGCGAGCCTGCTTCTCCATCTCCCTCTTCCCCTCCCCCTGCTTGTGCTCTCTCTCTCAAAAAAAAAAAAAAAAAAAAGAGGGGAGGAAGAGTGGAGAGTAGTGGAATAAAAAATAACTTTTATTACTATAAGCTTCATAGAAGCATTTTCATTTAAAATCACTTATATATGTAGCTAATAAAATATTAAAGTCATAATATTTAAAAAACATAACATAATAACTACTTATACAGATAATTTGGTCAAAAGACCTTATTGATGGGAGATAAGCCAATAGGTCTATGCTACTTTCCCATCACCCTCCATTCCACAGACCGTCAGCTATGATGAGCTTTACCCTGCTCTTCCATGATTTCATACTGCTGCAACATGCTTTTCCTTTATGTCCTTCCATAATACACATACTGGAGAACTCCTATTCCATCTTGAAGACCCACTTTGGAGAGCTGCTTCTTTATGAATCCTTTTCCTTCTGCGTGACAACTGCTAGGAGCACATTCTTTCTGTACTCTGTGTACTTTGAACTTGTAGGGGAGATGAATCTTTTTTTTTCCCTCTACCCTCTTAGTTTCAGTGTCTGGGGCCAGAGAATCAAACTGAAAAAAGACAGATTAACAAAAGAGGGAAAAGTTTATGTACTTATGCATGGGAGTTTCAAAAAGAAATGGAGACTCAAGGAGGAGGCCAGAGGATTGAGACTTTTTTACCATCTTAGCTACACAAAGGGAAAAAGATTTTGGGCTGCTGGGCAGGAGAGGCAGGTTATGGGTAAGTGAGGGGAGGAAGTATTTGGTAAATAAGGGTTATCTTGTTTGGAGAATCTCTCAGGTGGTAAGAGCTGTCTCCAGAAATAGCTGTCTTCCTGTTACAAAGAGAGCTTTACAAATGGAAATTTGTTTTATTAATACAAATTTCCTTTACAAAGGAGGAAATTTATACTTTATTTTTACATAGTTTGTGAAGAGGTAAAGAGCTTTTCTTGCATCTGTGGTTTTGAATGGCCTTTAGATCAAAATAATTCCTATGCCAAAGTGCCACACTTTGGGCTGGCATATTTTGGTTTTCTTCAAACTGTTGATGCTCTTCCTTGTCCACTCGCAGATCTTATCCACAACCAGTGTTCTTGAAAATGAGGGAAATAGGTTGACACTGGGGATGATTAAGGCAAATTCATCACCCCTGCTGGACAAACAACGCGAAGGTGTTCTTACTGAGAGATTCAAGGCATCCTTTTTACTGGTCAAAACAGTGTTTGTTTTAATAGACAAAGGAACTGAGTTTTGTTTGCTGAAACCTAAGAGAATTATTCTCATTTCTTGAATTATTGCAATTCTAAGTCTATTTCCCCACCTGAATTTATTCCATGCCAGGGATAACTTTCTTTGATTGGTCCAAATCCAATTATCCAACTTGGAAGCACATTTATTAAAATTATTTAGAAAAAAAGTTTTTTTTAAAATTCAGCTATTTTCATTCTTAGCCTGCTGAGTCTGAATGTTAACGTACTTCATTTGGCCCTTCAAATGACTTTGTTTCAGTAATGTGTTGATGATAGCTATTCGCTGGTTTACATTTAAATTCTTTTTGCCTGGGCTATTTAAATTGTAATTGGCACTGACAGCCAGTGGTCACAAAGAGACCATAGTTACACAATGCGTATTCTTAGCAACAGAAAAATAATGGGAGAAAAGTCACTATAGCAGAAACACCAGGGAAAGACTTGATACAGTTTGATGAACATCTAGAATATGCATTTAACACTACAAAAATTATACTTTGTCTCAACAGCAACATTCATCAATCGCATTACTCCTACCAGTAAGATGACAGTTAAAAACTGTAATCCCAGGGGCGCCTGGCTGGATCAGTCTGTAGAACATGCAACTCTTAATCTTGAGGTTGTGAGTTTGAACCCCATGTTGGGTGTAGAGATTATTAAAAACAAAAAAACACCTGCAATAATAACAGCAACCTCTGAAGTGTCATTCTCTTGTGATGATCTAAATATGACTTATTGCTTTTGTTTTTCTTTATATGGTTTTGGGCAGCACTCACTAAGCACCTGCACTGTTCTGAATTTTTTTTCATAAAATAAACTTTCGGTATTGCAATAGAAACTGTCAAGTGTTTTTCTGTTTTCTTTCCTTTGCCAAATACATTTATAGTACGCCATTGGCCATTTTAGCACGAAATATTCAGCTGCGGTTTGCTACCTCCAGTCAGCTCTATAGATTCAAACTGCTCCCTTCACTTTTAAGATGCAGGTACATTGAATGGACACACCACATATACATATAAGATTGAGTTTAAAAATCCTTTACCTCTTGGGGCACCTGGGTGGCTCAGTCAGTAAAGTGTCTGACTTTGGCTCAGGTCACAATATCGGGTCCTGGTGATGCAGTCTTAGAATGGAGGTGAGGTGCGGGGGGGTGAGGTCCGGAGCCGACGATCGAGAATGTCTTCAGTGTAGAAAGGTGGTTTGGTTAAAGCAAGGGGTCAGGACCCGTGAGCAGAAAGAGCTGTGGCCCCGGTCGCTGCTCCCGGCCGCTGCTGCCCTGGGACTGTGAGGGTCAACTGATTATATACTTTGGGGTGTGGGGAAGTAAAGATAAGGGAACTGCCAAAAGGATTTTCATATGCTAAAGAAGACTCACCCGATACTGGAGGCCTTGCTATTGTCAAACCAAGCTTGTTTTTCCCCCTAGCAAGGCATTAACATTAAGACAGGTAGGAGCTTCTGGGAGGAACATTCTACGCTGCTGCTGCCTCAAGTATCTGTCAATGGGCTGTAGGTTACACGGACATTTAATTTTATCTACATTTCCTTCTGCCTTTGTTTCCCACTAGGATCGAGAGCACTGCACCCAGCTCCCCACTCAGCGGGGAGTCTGCTTGTCCCTCTGCCCCTCCCCCTGCTTGTGCTTGTATTCTCGCTCCACCCCAATAAATAAATTAAATCTTTACCAAAAAAAATCTTTTACCTCCTGTGAATGTAAAAGTAAAAAAAGATGAACTGTAATGATGAGCAGTGTTTGGCCCACAGTTGGGCCCCTTTATTACAAACTAGGGAGCAACTGTACCAGTTGAATGTGAAGGGTACTAGAATATGTCACCCCAAAATATGCCTTTTGGCATATGGATTATTTTGAACCAAAGCCCATTAAGAACCAGCAGATGCAGGAAAAGCTCTAAAAATAGGGCCTAAATTTTCCTTTTGTAAAGGAAATTTACACTTATAAAGAAAATTCAATTCTTAAAACATGTGTCCTTCCTTCTCCTTGAGGAAGATTCTTAATGACTTATCAGTGATGACAGCACCAGCTTGAATCTGTGTAAGCAACCTTACTAATAAGACTTGTTTACCACACTTTTCTTGATCACCTCCCATAACTCGCCCCCTCCACCCAGAAGTCAAAAACCCATTTTCTTTATTCAGCCAAAGATGGTGTATAAGCCCAAGTTCTAACCTCCCCTCTGGGTTACTCAACACTGCATGTTCCCATATGCATGCACAGTGCATGTTGTAATAGAATTCTGTATTTCTTTCCTTTGCTAATCTGTCTTTTGACAGTCTAATTTGCAAGGTCCCAAGCAGAGAACCTAAGCTGGGGAGAGGAAAAAGCTATGTTTTCCCCTTTACCTACACAGATTCCTGGTTGCTAAAACTCACCTCCCTCCAACATTTGTCTATGCCTTTACCTACCCCCGATACCAATCACACAACAATTCCAGTAAGAATTTACCTTTTCGTAATTGGATGCTGAGTGAAGACAGATTTACTTCGGCAGAATAAATTTTGTAGCTCCTTATACTAAGGGAACAGAGCTTTATTTTTACTCTAAATGCTTAACACAATAAATATCTGTTAATGACTGTGGTAGAAGTTATCTAAAACACTACTGCAGGATGCATCACGTCAGGGAATTGTTAATTAAAATAATACTAAATTAAAACAATATTAAATTAAATTAATAATAATTAAATTATTAAATTAAATTATTAATATCAAATTAAATTAATAATATTACATTAAAATATTTTATTTTAAATATATATTAAATATATGTATATTATATATATTTATATATTTTAAATATATATATTAAATATATAAAATAAAATAATATTTTACAACTAGCTATTGATGTGGACATTTCTAAAATTAATTTCTTGTGGAGTGAGAAAAGATACTATACTAAAGATTTTTCAATACAGGTCTAGTTATAAAGCCATTTCGGTGGAAGAATAGAAGATAGGTATTTCCAAAACACCAGCTACAAGGCCATTTCAGAAGACCAGGACCAGGAATTCAGTCCTAAATCCACTATGGCTCTTGGAAATAAAGAAGCCTGATAAAAAGGTATACTCTCCGCCATTTGCTTACAGATACAGGCACAAAGCTATCTACTGAACATTAAAGGAATTCTTTTTCTTAGCTAAAATAATAGGTGAGTTTATCTTACCGTGTTTCTTTTTACTTAACACCTTTAAGGACCTAAAAGCTATTGTTGCACATAGGAATGCCATCCTTTGAATTCTGTCTCTACATGAAATTTTAAGCAAATATGATACTGTTTTGACATTATAAGTTCACTGCCTCCTAATAATATACTATTACTATATTTTGTTTCTGTGAAAGCATCATTAGGTTAATATACAATTATGATATGCATAAGGGATATGGTTCAGTAACTACAATATTTCTAACTTCAATCCTTTGTCATAGGCAAAATGAACAAAATAGCAATAGGCCTTAAGTTTAGATATATTCCAAATGCAAAGTCATAAATAAAATAATTTCAATACAATAAGAAATGAAAAGCCTTAACTTTTAAAAGTCTGGGAAGGGGCGCCTGGGTGGCTCAGTCGTTAAGCGTCGGCCTTGGGCTAGGGCCCTGATCCCAGGGTCCTGGGATTGAGCCCTGCATTGGGCTCCCTGCTCAGCGGGAAGCCTGCTTCTCCCTCTCCCACTCCCCCTGCTTGTGTTCCCTCTCTCTCTGTGTCTCTCTCTGTCAAATAAATAAATAAATAAAAATCTTAAATAAATAAATAAATAAAAGTCTGGGAATATACCCAAAAAGATAATGGTTTCTTTTTTTAATGATTTATTTATTTATTTATTTGACAGAGAGAGAGATTGAGAAAGAGCAGGGGGAGTGGCAAGCAGAGAGGGAGAAGCAGGCTCTCTGCTGAGCAGGGAGCCCGATTTGGGACTTGATCCCAGGACCCTGGGATCATGACCTGAGCTGAAGACAGAGGCGCCCCAAGATAATTGTTTCTAACAGACCAAGTTAGTGATACTACAGTCAGAAAAATTTCTAAGGATCTATCACAATTAAAAGTTATTTCTTGGGGCGCCTGAGTGGCTCATTCGTTAAGCGTCTGCCTTCGGCTCAGGTCATGATCCCAGGGTCCTGGGATCGAGCCCCTCATCGGGCTCCCTGCTCTACGGGAAGCCTGCTTCTCCCTCTCCCATTCCCCCTGCTTGTGTTCCCTCTCTCGCTGTGTCTCTCCCTGTCAAATAAATAAATAAAATCTTTAAAAAAAAAAAATAAATAAATAAAAGTTATTTCTTCCATCTTTCTTCTTTTGCAGTCCATTCCTTTAAAATAAGCCACCCGCTTTGAATTACAGGTTAGGCATTGTTTCTTTTAATTGTATTCTGATGATGTAACATTCAGAAAAATGAAAAGGACGATGATGAAGCAGGAAAGGTAAAAGGAGAAATATGCTTCCTTATTATCTGCTTTTGACTAAGGTCTTAATAAAGGTTAGTTATAATTAAATTAGATCAGAGTCTTTCTTTTTTTTCTTTAAAAATTTTATTTATTTGGGGCGCCTGGGTGGCTCAGCCGTTAAGCATCTGCCTTCGGCTCAGGTCATGATCTCAGGGTCCTGGGATGGAGCCCCACATCGGGCTCCCTGCTCAGTGGGAAGCCTGCTTCTCCCTCTCCCACTCCCCCTGCTTGTGTTCCCTCTCTCGCTGTGTCTCTCTCTGTCAAATAAATAAATAAAATCTTAAAAAAAAAATTATTTATTTATTTGAGAGAGAGAGAAAGAGAAAGAATGAGGGGGAAAAGGGCAGGGAGAGAAGCAGGCTTCCCTCTGAGCAGGGAGCCCAACGTGGAGCTATATTCCAGGACCCTGAGATGATGACCTGAGCTGAAGGCAGACACTTAACCGACTCAACCATTCAGGTGCCTCTTTTTTTTTTCTTTTTTTTTTCTTTCTTTCTTTCTTTCCTTTTTTAAAAGTAAACTCTACCCGCAACGTGGGGCTCAAGCTCAGGACCCCAACGTCAAAAGTAGCATGTTCTACCAACTGAGCCAGCCAGGCACCTCCAGAGCCTTTATTTTAAACAAAATATAAATATTTGAAGCTATATTTGCATTTGGTAATTAAAAAATTATGATTTCAGGACGCCTGGGTGGCTCAGTCGGTTAAGCATCTGCCTGCGGCTCAGGTCATGATCCCAGGGTCCTGGGATCAAGTCCCGCACTGGGCTCCTTGCTCAAGGGGGAGCCTGCTTCTCCCTCTCCCACTCCTCCTGTTTGTGCCCTCTCTCTCTCTGACAAATAAATAAAATCTTTAAAAATAAATAATAAATAAAAAATTTAAAAATCCTGATTTCTCTTGCCTAAAAGTTTTTCCTCTTTCACACTTACGCAGCCCCAATTGGTTGAGTATTAGTTTGCCTTTCATAATGTATTTTTTTAATTGGCTTTTCCTAAAGACTGTTTTCAAAGACATGACAGAGCTTATGTCCTATTTAAAAGAAAATCTCATATGATCACACTCAAGCATTACTCAGGAGAATGAAGTCTCATAAGAAATTTTATTCTAATACCAAAGAATAGCTTTACACCAATTTATACTCAGTCTCATCTGTAATCACTTAAGTCATAAGTATTATAACCTCCAGCCCCTCTTTCATCTCCTGGTGATTCTATATAGCAACAGCAAGCTGTTTTCAGGAGGCCAAAACCTCATTTGAAGGGTTTCATAATTAATGCATGCCTTTGAGAGTTTATTTCATTCACAAAATGACAAGATTACCCAGTCCTTGGATGTATCAACTACTGCCATGAAATTTTACCCTATCTGCGCAGAAGGAAAAAAAAAAATCTGATTTGCTTATTAATTTAATTAAGATTTATTGGGCACTTACTATGTGTCAGGTAATGTTCTAGGCAAATGAGAAGAAGATGCACCTTGTAAAATTTGGAGCCCAATAGACCTAGAATTAAATATTGATTCTGCTATTTATTAACTGAGTTTGTAATAAAGAATTTGGCTGACCTTTGTCTCTGGTTCCTGGGAGCTAGCTTCTAAATCCTTGGAATTTCATGAGTGATAGGGGTGTCTTTGTTATTCATGTTCAGCCCCTGGGACCACACCTGGACAGTTTATGCTAACAACGGCCTCTAGGGTGTATATACTAATGAGATGTCTCAGGATGGGGCCAGGCCATGGCAAAAAGACCACGGGTTTGATTAGACGCTTGGGGCTTTGAGCTGCTGTAATATCAGCCTGAACTCCAGGGGGAAATGGACACTGAGTTCAAAGATGCAACCAATCCTGTCTACATAATGAAGCTTCAGTTAAAACTCAAGACACCAAAGCTCAAATGAGCTTCTTGGGTTGGCAATATTCCCTGCACACATTGATGTCAGGAGGATACAGAATCCCAGATCAGTGATTTCTGTGAGGCTAGCAAATTATAGATAGTTGGGGTGGTTTTGGGAAACCCTAAATTTGCAGTTGGTGTTAGACGCCTTGGGGAGACCTGGTGATCTGAAGGACTGCGCCCTTAACCCCAAATTTGGCTAATTCCAGGTACTAAGCAATCTTCTTTGGCAAATTATCTTTTTTAAGTCTTAGTTTTCATATCTTTAAAATAGGTAAAATAATAGTATCTAAGTTACCGGGTTGTTGTAAAGATGAAATAGTTTTATGAAGGATTTATCGTATGTCTTGCACATAATAGGTTCTCATTTACGCTTTTATTATTATTGGCTTGGAATTTTAAAAAATGCATTATCTTATGAATGAAAGATTCTTAATAAAAAGCTCTCTTAGAGCACACAAGCAAAGGATGTATCAATTTCCACGCATCTGGTCTTTGACTTGTTTATCTTATCTGTCAGATATGAGAACTCCATCTGTAAACATCACATCACCAGGGTCAGTGACTTGAATATCATTAAGAGTCTTAGGACTATGACTAGTTCTTTCAAAAACAAAAAAACAAACAACAACAACAACAATAAAAAACCACATGAGAATTACAGGACAGAGCTCCATCACAAATTTCTAAGATTTAACAAAAGGTCAAATTACTCTGGAAAGTAGTAACTGAGAAACTACAGTGACATAATAAAGTCAGTGGATCAGGAGCAAAAGACTGGCTCAGAGCCCTGATTCGGACAGGACGTTTTCATTACTTTCAGCTCTGTGGCACCGGAAGCAGCCCTTACCTATCTAAAAATGCAACTGTGATCCTGTTATTAGAGCTGAAGCGAATATTAAGTGAAGTGGTGCATACAAAAGAGCATCAGAAACTATGTTTTATTTAGTGTGTGTAATCATTGATTTGGACACATAATGATATTCTAATATGGAGGTAAAAATGCTTTTGAGCAGTGAGATAGAAACCCAATTGCCTAACTTAATCAGGGTAAGAATATTAGGTAAAATAAAGTTGCCATTGAGAAGTAAATCCCTACAGTTGTGACTAATGTCATTTAAGGATGAATCCCAGAGTATCAAAATAAAAAAAAAAAAAAAGATCAAAAAACAGGCTGCAAGCCAGATGTGCCCACGAAGATGTACTAATTAGTCTGCAGAGTTTTTTTTGGTTTTTTTTTAAAGCCCTTTTTATGTTCAGCTATAGTTGACCCATATTACCCAGTGGCAACTATGAATTGGAAAAAAAATGGAGTAATTTCCCTCCCATTTTCCACTGTTCTCACTCAGGTCCCATTTCTTCATTTACATCACTGACCTAATACCTATAGGCATGTGTGCCTCTGACTCATTTCACAGAGTTGAGTAACTTCTAGAATCAGGCTGTTTGCGAATGGTAAAAACCAAGATAGATGTGGACAAGGAGGACAGCAGAGCAAAACAGGAGATCAAAGGATGTTTGTTAAGAACAAAATGATTTACAAGTCAGGGAGGAGAAGGAATTACAGTTCAAGCACCTAGAAAGCCTTGCAACCTAATGCCCTATTGGCCCCGAATTCTTGTTATATCTGCCGAAGAATCCAATAGCCGTGAGTTTAGGCTGGCCTTCTAGGAAGAATCCCGCTTGGAGGCAGCTGCAGCTATGGTGGGCAGGTCTCGATTACCCCCCATCCAAGCAGAGCTGTGAAATGTAACATTTCTGATTTTACGTTGGCTAACCCATCTGTCTGCAAAGACTCCTCCTCAGTTCTTATTGAAATACAGAAAATAATTTCTAACTTTGGCCGGAAAGGGGTGCTGTGACAATCGTGAAAACTCGGACAATCAGAAATCACACCATAAAGGAGGCCAAGAAATGCACCTTTTTATTCAGGATACGGAGTGTTAATTGAATCCCCCTTCCTACCTCAAAAATAGGCTCTCCCTCTGACATTTTGGGAAATTATAAGCAAGGGCTTCTAATATGATAGAGAAACAAAGACCTGACAGTTCCATGGGAATAATGGTGGCTGAATATATACGAGTGCTCTGGAACCTGACTGTTAGGATGGCACTGGGACACTGAGGGGGTGGAGTGACTCACTGCAGTGGTTCTGCCTCTCTCTTGCTACTGCCAGAGAAATGTAGGGAAGGCACAGTGGGGCTGGCCTGTGTGTGCATCGCCCTGGGTTGGCAGCTTTTGTTAACAGCCATATTTCTGAGGCAGGTGACTCATATCCATAAGGTTATATTATATGGTAAGAAAAAAATAGCAGAAGCCAACACCTGAGTTCCTTCACTCAGGTATTCATTAAATAATTTATCCAATGGATGCCTGGGTGGCTCATTCGGTTAAGCGTCTGCCTTCAGTTCAGGTCATGATCTCAGGGTCCTGGGATCGAGTCCCGCATCGGGCTCCCTGCTCAGTGGAGAGAGCCTGCTTCTCCCTCTGCCTGACGCTCCCCCTGCTTGTGCTCTCTGTGGCTCTGTCTCTCTCGCTCTCTGACAAATAAATAAATAAATTCTAAAATAAATAAATAAATATTTTATCTGAGAAATATCAGTTGGTAAACTCATACGAATTCAGTAACCATTTTAAGAATTACAAACTTCAAGGAACTTAACATCCACTGAGAAAATCTGTGTAAGCTTTTTGTAGTTAAATA
Organism: Leptonychotes weddellii; assembly: GCF_054177405.1. NCBI lineage: Eukaryota > Metazoa > Chordata > Mammalia > Carnivora > Phocidae > Leptonychotes > Leptonychotes weddellii. Next base: position 84,886,222 of record NC_138370.1, read on the forward strand.
TCTAAAGAGCATTATTGACAACAAGCGCTCTAAATTTCCAGATAAGGAAAAGTCTGTAGCATTTTGCAGGCCTATGCTAGAGAAAGTGAAACTTGAGTAGTGGAGTACTTGGGTAGCAAAACGAAGCAAAGGTTGTGATAATGGCGAGCTTTCGCTTCAAACTCCTTCAGGATTTCCCATTACCAAGTGGTAAGGAACCTTTTATTAAGACATACCAGACAGGGAAGATCGGGTTCCAAACTAAATTCCAGCCTTAGCTGTGACTGCTCCCTGGCTATGCCAATCACTGCAGACTGTTTCCATGACCCAGACATGACGCGTGTTTGCAACCCCCCGTGTCCTCTTTGGCGCATTTCCTGCTGCCTTTCCCTACTCTGTATGTTTCGTGAAGTCTAGCAGACCCTTCAGGGTGCAACTCAAAATGCCAGGAAAGTGGGACCTGGTTCCTAGTTCCTTCTCTCTGAAGGAAGTTTCAGTTAACCCCTCTCTGTGCTCATGCTGAGCTGCGGCTGCAGAAGTTAAGGCTTGGGGTGGGACATCAGCACCCCAATCGTCTCCATCAATAACCCCTAAGTCTTTATACAAACAACCGACTTCTTTTAGTTTTATTTTACTAGCTATGCAATGACACTTTGTGTTGTTGCCACTGAGACATTTAGTACAGCATACGCATTAATAATATAACACTTTCCTATTATATTATTAGTAGTGTTTACTTCTCTCTTCCTTTTTACATTGTGAACTCTCGTAATTCAACAAATATTTCTGAATGCTTACTCTTGTGCCAGGTAATGCACCTGAGGTAAGCAACTACATTTTTCCCTAGATCCATAATATGGTTTATAGCCTTCAGTCGGAGCCCTTAAGAACTAAAATAAAAAAAAATCCTATGTACTTTCATATAATCTAAGTCAAAAACTCTGGAGAATTATTTGCTTCCCGATAATTAACTCCTTTCCTTTCTACAGTTACTTGCCTTTCTTTTCTTTTCTTTTCTTTTTTTTTTTTAAGATTTTATTTATTTATTTATTTGTCAGAGAGAGAAAGTGAGCACAAGCAGGGGGGGCGGCAGGCAGAGGGAAAAGCAGGCTCCCTGCCCAGCAAGGAGCCCGATGTAGGACTCAATCACAGGACTCCGGGATAATGACCTGAGTGGAAGGCAGACGCTTAACCAACTGAGCCACCCAGGAGTCCCTTGCCTTTATTTTCAATGTAATTTTTTTTTATCTTCTTCTGGGTTAAAGACTCTGTCCTGGATAGAAAACATTCTCACAAGTCTGAACACTAGAATACTACTATTTCCTTGCCTTAAGGGCTAACAATACATACATCTTGCCCTACAAAGTCCCCCTAAAGCCTACCTGATTACTGAAGTTCCTTCTTCAAGATTTTAATTAGATGAAGTTATTTCAAAGTTCTTCTCCGTTCAGCATGATTAAAAATAATTTCTAATTTGATGGTACAGTACAGGCAAAGCACTAGAGAAAATTAGGGGAGAGGTGCCTGGGTGGCTCAGTTGGTTAAGTGTCTGCCTTCAGCTCAGGTCATGATCCCAGGGTCCTGGGATGAAGTCCTGGATCGTGTCAAATAAATAAATAAAATCTTAAAAAAAAAAATTTAGGGGAAAAAAGAAAAGGATCGATAAAGTTAAGTTGGGATTTCCTGAGAACCTTGGGGTTTAAAACGATTCCAGCAGAACAGGGAGAAAAATAAGAAAGTAATTCCTCATAGGAAAAATAGCATGGACTTTAAGAAAAATATTTTCTAAGTCAATGGAAAAATAATATGAATTCAGAACATAATTTAAAACTAGAGAATATATGACTAATTTTAGCAAGCACTACAAATTTCAAAACACACTTCTCTGCTGATCATCTAAAATATTCTAATTCGTGTAGGCATAAGATGAATCTTTGAATATGAATTTTTTTAGGTTTGGATTACACAATCCCAATCAGTAACAAGAAATCAGCGTTGATTAAGACTGACAGAAATAGAAGTTTGAATTATATATGTATGATATATGAGCTGTCATCAACTTTTACCAAGTGAAGCCTAAATCACTCAGAATATTTCAGAGCAGATTTTTTTTTTTTTTTTACATATGGTATATCATTTGCAACAAACAGACTGATATACAAATTTTCCCTGATGGTATGTGTGTGAAAACGATCTCAGTGATCCTAAAATTATTTTGCTAGAAATGAAACTAAATACAAGAAATAGACAAATTGGCAAAAGCCTACATGTTCAGACCAACAAGAAACCTGGCGTTGGACAAGTAAGAATTTTAGCTAAAATTTCAAAATATAATTGTAATTGCTGCTCTATTTCTTCCAGCTATGCTGTCTCATTGTCATCACATGTAGTTCTGAGGTTATTCTAGGATTCTTCATTTCTTATCCTGACTGTTACTTCATTTCCTTACTACGCTACTCTTAAAAAAAAAAAAAAAGTTCATATAATTAGCTCATTACAAAAAATTAAAATCTGAATATTCTGCATTATATATCTAGGATACCAGACTTTAAAACCTGTTTAAGGTTCTAATTGCAAGCTTCCATTATTAAAGTTTTTGTGTCAAACTTACATTCTAGGTCAAATTTTTAAAAAATAATGCATGATCTATTAAAAGTATAAGCTTGTTAATGACTCAGATATTCATTTACATTTCAAGGAGCTAACTTGGTATACTTCAAAGAACAAGAATCTTAGAAACAAAAAGACCTGAGTTTCACTCCTGTCTCTGCCAATTACTAGCTGTGATTACTCACACAAATTACGAGTACTCTTACAACTGAGACCTCAGTGGGGAAAATGGAGGTAAAATCGTCTTTTGTAATTAAAAGAAAAACTATTTGTAAAGCAAACAGCACATTAGGATCATTAACATAATTGGCACACATTTAATATTGGCTCTTCTTCCTTTCTATAAAGAAAGATTTGTTTAAGGTGTTTAATTTTTAAATAGACTATTTTGGCAAACTATCATCCAAATTTCAAGTTGGAAATGAATGGATTTAAATTTTAAATGGCCTAAAAAATCCATACAAAAGGTAATAAAACTGAAAACACACATAAACACCTATTCAGTCTACCTTCAGTTATCACGTTAGGACGTTAGTCACATAGTCCAGTGACGTTGACATTTGCAAATAACTTTGAAAATTCTCATTTAAAATTTTCTTCACGGTATTTTCTCTTGAAATTGTTCAATAGTATTAAAAATATTCCCATTTTATGAGAAATTTTTTTAACAAGAAATACCAGAAGTAATTCAGAAAAAAAAAAGCAGGAAAGAATTTGGTGAAAAATAAGTCATACTAATTTTGTTAAATATAAGGTATCTAAAATAATAAAGTTGAGCTATATGGAGTACAAATTCACTTCACTTACTAACTAGATTGATAAATTTATTTTTAACCATATGAAATCATACTAGATGTATTTGCTTTTATAAAAGGACAGATCTAATGATGTGAAGTTTATTTCACACATCATATAGTTACCTTAAAAACATCTGGGGATATGTTGTATATGTACTAATTGGAGGGATGTAAAGAATCTATGCCTTAGTCTGGCATTTGGGCTTTTGAGAGACTCTTCAAGTCTCTGAACACCCCCTAATTTTGAGTATATGCCTGAGTTGTACTATGGTTGTAGCCAAGTAAAAACAGATGATAGAAGAGGTAAAACACAGTTGTTGGGACCATATAGGGGAAAATTCTCCTTGTAAATGTAAAAGGGAATTATTTGCAGTCTCTTTCAACAAGTATTTATGGAGCATCTGCTCAGTGTTCAGAACTGTGCTATTTGGCACTATATCTTTTTCTAAACTTGGATATTCCAGTTAAAGATCTTTAACTGTCAAGGAGAAATATTTAGTCTTTTTTTGGGAGTGTCAAGGCATTGCCAAATTGCTTAAAATGGTATTTGAACTTAAGGACAGTTTCATTTCTGCTAAGTTTGAGTAAACCTCTATTTTAAAAAGTAGCCAATTACCAATTTTTAGAAGCTCTTTCTACACTACTTATAAATCATAAACTATAGCAAGTAAGTCATGAGCATGATGTTCGATGGAATAATTTTTAAAATGTTCAATTACATACTTGTTTAGATAGAATGGACATAAACTTCCTCTTCCTAGTACACTTAATACCTTGAACGAAACCTTGTACATAAATAAAGGCATTCAATAAATATTTCTTGAATTGTTCTGAACTTACCATCAATTCAGAATGAATTCGAAATAAATGGCAAATGTAAGAAAGTCAAATGCTGTCTTCTACATGAATATTTAAAGTCTAGGAGACAGAGGGCATAATAGAAACACCAACCATAGCTAGGGTACTGAGTATATGATAGAAAAGATCATGTATACACATAAAAAATAAAATAGTTTTATTTTCCATTTGCTGTAGGAATCCTTCAAAAAAAGTCTTCTCTCTTCATCTGACTGGGTCCTTACAACATATTTATCATATATTTCCTTACAGTTTGGGGAAAATTTTTTTTTCTTTTCTTTCTCTTTTTTTTTTTTGGTTCTCTTAAAAGCACAAGCTGAGGATATGTTTCATAAAAAGCAAAGTATCTCAAAAAAGAAGAAAGAAAGAAAGAAGAAAAAAAGAAAGAAAGAAAGAAAGAGAAAGAAGAAAGAAAGAAAAGAAAGAAGAAAGGAAGGAAAGAAAAAGAAAAAAGTCACATAGACGTTATTTGAAGAAAATCTGGATGGACCTATGTAACTCTTGATTTATTCAATAACTTAAAGCAAGGGAATAAATTTCAAATTTTATATTGATGCCATCTTGTAAGTATAATAAAGTCCAATACCCAAAGCAAGTAAAGGAAATTATTTTACTGGTCAGCAGATCACTAAACTTAGTAAGGGGCACTAAATTGAGGCACCCAAAAGATGACTAGGTAATTTAATGTAGTGGAAAAATGAACACACAGTTGGCCATTACTTGACCTCTCTTATCAAGGAGAAAGGACTACCTTTTACTGTGTGCCACAGCTTGATTCACTTAGAGATTAAGCTCTCATGTAATCAACTTTGCTTTTGAGGACTTAATCACACAGTGGCATGAGACACATTCTGTCTCACTACCTCAAAATGAAGGGAACACTGTTATTTCTGTTCCATGTAATGGAAATGAGCCTAAAGTACAAAAGACCAGCAAGTCAAATAACATTTCTGCTTTTAAAAAGATAGCACATTAAAAAGCACTATAATGTCATTTCTTACCCACATTTTAGTTAGAACACAACTTAAAATAGTTTGATCTGAATTTAGAAAGGGGTGGTGAACACTATAAAACCTTGTGTTTAGTGTAGAGTACTGAATCCTTCAAGATTCAGTCTTTTTGAAAAACATTCATGAGTAGAATCCCTATTTTTTTCTACTACAAAACATATGACATAATATTCACAGAGTACAAAGTAATCCAATGAATATTTTGAAATTTTTAACAGAACAGCGAAACTATTTTGTTGAGCGCTACAATAATTAGTTATCACTATTGGTAAGCAATTGTCAATATAATTGATATATTAACAGTCACAGCATAAATAGGGCAAAATGTAAGTTATACTACATTCTTTGTTTCTATTGTTTATTCTCTCAGTCTCAAGAAAGAACTTTTTTTTTTTAAAGATTTTATTTATTTATTTGTCAGAAAGAGAGAGAGCACAAGCAGGGGGAGTGACAGAGGGAGGAAAAGTAGGTTCCCCGCTGAGCAGGGAGCTGGATGTGGGGCTTGATCCCAGAATCCTGGGATCATGACCTGAGCCAAAGACAGATGCCCAACCAACTGAGCCAGCCAAACACCCCTCAAAAAAGAACATTTAAATGAAAGCAAAAGTGACATTATTTTAGGGGAAAGTCTTAAGTTGTTCTTAACTAGTACCTGTAAATAATTTAATTTCTATTAATAACATTACTTGTGACACTCTTCACAGAATATACTAATATGCAAGAATGCAATGCCATAATGGGAACGTTGAAAGCCAATGCATTTCAGTCATAAATATTTTTAATTAGATAGAAAAAAGGTTTCATTACATACATAAATTACACCCAGCTGGGATAAAAGTGTCATTCTGTGTTGTCAAAATTAGTCCGTGCTAAAGAAATTTTGATCATTGCGTTGTGGGATACTAGTCAAATTTTTTACCTGGAAGAAAATTCTATATGATATTAGTCCATATTAGCCTAAATTAGCCTAAAATTTCTTTTAAATTATTTTAAACATAAAGAATAAGCAGATTTAACTTTTGGTTTTATGCCATCAAATACCATTTCTAATACTGAGATTTCCTTTTGTTACCAAGGCTAATCTAAGGTCAGATCAGTTAATCTTTGGATGGGAGGATTATGTATGACTTATTTTATCTGTCATGTTTTTCAGAACATTCCAGATTTTCTACAAGGAATATAAATATTCATTATGTAAAAGATATAATAAAATTGATTTATACATATATGTGTATACACTTACTTGTACATATATGTGCCTATACCTATTTACATATATGTATATGTATATATATATATAAATTGTAATCAGATGAAACACTAGACAAGACCATTTTTAGAACATATGTTGAATGCTGATAATTATTCTTACATTTGTTCAAGTGAAATAAGCACATTTTCTTCCTGCTTGGAGATTGAGACTTAACGGATATTAGTGAAACTATTGAATACAATGTAAGATCAAAGGATAAGACCAGGAAAAACTGAACAGCAATCATGTCTTTTATATCTAGATGAATGAATGCAATATATTCGTTCTTTAAGTAGTTGTAATATTGGGGTTAGGAATAATTTATGAATCTTTAGATAAAATAAGAATTTGGGAAATGTCAAATAACTGATAAATATAATAACTTATATTATGCAATAATTACAATATATAACCTATAATTAGATTTAATTATTTATAATTTAATATATATTTGATTATGTATATGTACTGCACATAAAAATATTTCAAAACATAAATAAATAATTAAATAATAAAAATCATATAATACAATAAATATAACTAATAAATAAGACTACTTAAAAATTGGGGAGACATAAGTTCTGAAACTAAGAGAAGTACATAAAAATTATCTTGACCAAATAACATACTTATTTTCCTTGGGAAGGATTTCTATAGACTAACTTGTTAGGAGCTACACTCTTTCCTGCTTAATAGACTGCACATGGTAAAAATACACTGGCTTGAATAAAATTTTTATCTAAAGGCTTAAAACATAATTAGACTAAGGCATTCCACATTATCCACCATTGTACTTCATAGGTAATGCTGATTCCAGTTGGCATTCAGTAGGCAGGCAGAAAATTGTGGCAATTATTGAAAATTATCGGGTTTTAAACACAGTGTACTCAACTCTCTCCTCTCATCCACCCAACCTCATGCAAATTCTTTTTATTAGGAAAATAATGAATTATGCTGCTTCAGCAGCAAGGAAGCTACGTTTTGAAAACCAATGATTTACATTTTTTATTGCTATTTGTCCCACACAAAGAATACACTTGGGTGTTTTGTTTTATTTTTTTTTTCAGTCTGAATCATGGTTTTCACTTTTCATCAATTTCTCTGTGCTTAACACAGTTTCTATTTGACTACCCTTACAAAAGGTTCTAACTCAGTCCTATCTCCTTCAAAAAGCTTTTTCTAATTTCACTAAAACAACTTCATATTTTTCTTTATCACATTTTCACAGTATTTTTGTGGCAGCATCAAGGCTTTAAAGTCTGCCTGCTAGGAAACGACAGATGTTGGTGAGGATGCGGAGAAAGGGGAACCCTCCTACACTGTTGGTGGGAATGCAAACTGGTGCAGCCACTCTGGAAAACAGTATGGAGGTTCCTCAAAAAGTTGAAAATAGAGCTACCATACGATCCAGCAATTGCACTACTGGATATTTACCCCAAAGATACAAATGTAGGGATCCGAAGGGGTACCTGCACCCCAATGTTTATAGCAGCAATGTCCACAATAGCCAAACTGCGGAAAGAGCCAAGATGTCCATCGACGGATGAATGGATAAAGAAGCAGTGGTGTATATATATATATATATATATATATATATATATATATATATACAATGGAATATTATGCAGCCATCAAAAGGAATGAGATCTTGCCATTTGCAATGACGTGGATGGAACTGGAGGGTGTTATGCTGAGCGAAAGAAGTCAATCAGAGAAAGACATGTATCATATGACCTCACTGATATGAGGAATTCTTAATCTCAGGAAACAAACTGAGGATTGCTGGAGTGGTAGGGGGGTAGGAGGGATGGGGTGGCTGGGTGATAGACAGTGGGGAGAGTATGTGCTATGGTGAGTGCTGTGAATTGTGCAAGACTGTTGGATCACAGATCTGTACCCCTGAAACAAATAATACTATATATGTTAAAAAAAAAAAAAAGAAGAAGATAGCAGGAGGGGAAGAATGAAGGGGGGGAAATCGGAGGGGGAGACGAACCATGAGAGACAATAGACTCTGAAAAACAAACTGAGGGTTCTAGAGGGGAGAGGGGTGGGAGGATGGGTTAGCCTGGTGATGGGTATTAAAGAGGGCTTGTTCTGTATGGAGCACTGGGTGTTATACACAAACAATGAATCATGGAACACTACATCAAAAAACTAATGATGTAATGTATGGTGATTAACATAACAATTAAAAATTTAAAAAAAATAAAGTCTGCCTGCTAATACAGTTACGTGTATGTTAAGTCTACCAACGATCCTGTTAGCTCCCAGTGGAACTGAAGCATATTCATCTCCGTTCCCAACACCACCCTCCCCAATCACCTGCACATTACTGAAATTCTCTGAAAAGACAAAGATACGTTAAGCTTAATGACTCTTTCTTTTTTCTTAAGCAATTATTTTTTAAATTTTTTTTGAAAGACTTTATTTATTTGACAGAGAGAGAGAGCACAAGCAGGGGCAGCGGCAGCAGAGGGAGAGGGCAAAGCAGGCTCCAGGCTGAGCCTGATGTGGGGCTTGACCCCAGAACCCTGGGATCATGACATGACCTGAGCTGAAGGCAGGTGCTTAACCGACTGAGCCACCCAGGCACCCCAAGCTTAACGACTCTTAAAACAACTATACCTTTGTCTCCTTATTAATTCTACAAGAACAATTTGTTTTTCTGCTGTTTGTTTTGTTTGAGTCAGATAAGGATCTATATGGTTAGATGAGTAAAATGTTGAACTCAATATTAAACTATCATTCAGTTGTAGGTAAACTTTTATCTTTTTTCTTATTTTCGAGACAAATTGTCTTTTGAAATGGCTTGGCATGTCATTTCAAAAAATAATAACTCTAAGCAAATGTCTATCTATTAAAGTTGACTATTCACAATCAGATGCTATTTGAAATGTGGCACAAACTATTACAATAAGGTACTCTTTGGGTGAAATTAGATTTTAAAGTTCTTTGGTAAATTAAAAACAGAAAAATAATCCTGTGTTGCACAGATTCAGAATTTTTTTTTCACAAATACCATATGTTTATAATAAAGATTATTAATCCTAGAGAATATCTTCCAATTTATGTCACTCTCTGAGAAATGGATAATTGTATACATTAAACTATTGATAATTTATCAAAGATTTCCGTTGCCAGTATCAGGCTCTTATCCAGTATAATAATTTACTAAACCCAACTTTTAGAGACTCTCACTGCTGCTGTCTAAATGTAGAACATTTATTTTCTCTAAGTGAGCCTTTGAAATGGAGTAACATAGGGAACAGAAAACATTAAAATACCTTATTTGTGAAACAAAGACTTGAACTTACATCTAAAAAGATTTCTTTCTAAATTACTTACTAATGACTCCATATTTATACATCACATTAATAAGACAATTGCCAGCTTTGTCCTGAGTCTATATGGGTTCAGAAATACTATGAAATAACCTAAACACCTGTGCTTCTAGTCTTTTGAATATTCAAATTAGTGCCTACAATGTATCAGACCTTGTGCTTAACACTGAATCACAAAGACAAACAAGACTTGAATTTTGTGCTAGGGAACACCACAATGTTAGCTAACAATATACAAATTGATGTTTCATAACTAAAATTATGTCTACTAAATTAATTTTACCCGGGAAATTTTGAGAACTACAGACTCAGTCTTTGTAATCTCACAAATAATAACTTCCCCAAGTAGTAACAATGAACAAAAGAGAAAAGATAGCAACTTATCTTGTATTAGCTGCAATTCTGAAAAAGGAGATGGTAGAGGTAAATTTTCATCTATTTATTCAATAGAAATTGAACCTGAATCTTTGCAATAAAAAATTTCAGGTAGAATTATGGTTTGTGACATATATTATAATGTTTCCAGAAGATTCTATTTCCTGATTAAATTTCATACAATCTGAATCATATTGCTTTTGCGTGAAAAGAATCTGTCAAGAATGGATATGCCATTTTGCAAATATACACATTCCTGATGTTAATTAGGTTAGATATCATAAGCAAGAACTCATGGATCCTGATGCCAATTAACCTAATGTCCACTCTATTGAAGTGAGGTGTTCACTAGATAATCTGAATGTAGCTTAATGATTTTTGTCATGTCAAATTGATTCTTTATTTCCATATTTGAAAAACACATGATTCTTAAACCCAAAATGGATCTTTCCTGGAGAAGTTTGGATGAGGCAAAAGTGGAAGACATTATCAGATAGAGGTTGCTAATTTATCACTTAGAGAAGCATAAGCCTCACTTTTATCTGCACAACTGGAGCATGACAGATTAATGTTGTGTAGCATAAAATAATTTACAATAGACCTTGGTGAAAAGGCATAGTGAGTGTGAAATCTTAGTTAAAATATGGAATTATAAACAAATTTTTCTAAACCTTGAAAAACCTCCTCTGAGATGGGTATGTACGTAAAGTACTATGTCTATCTCCATAAGTTTAACACAAACTGAATAGATGCTTTATATTATTACTAACACTTCTTGATTATACAGAATTTATTATATAATAGCTCTTCTATATCAAATGGTTTTAAAAACACACAGGCAGACCACAACTACGAACATTTATACTTGATGGATAATTCTTTATTTGCATTTCCATTATCCAGTATGAACTCTCTTGCATCAGTTATGTTACTACTTCTCTAGATTGTAAACCACATCAGTGCTTGACTTGTGTCTGATACAAGTCACAATATATAGCAGTGTCTGGTATAAAATATGTGCTCGATGGATATATATAAATAATATATTATTTGAAGTCTTGCTTTAAAAATAAATTATAACAATCTAAAGATGGATTTTACTCTAGTAGGATTTTTGTTTTCTTTGATGCTAGGTAATGGACGTTAAAGTACTCTATACACATGATCATAGTAGCAATCAATATTAAACATACCTCCTACAAATCACAATTGAGGGTGTTTGACTGGGAAAAAATGGTAATATGGAAAATAAGTCAATAAACTATTTAATATCCATTACCAGGATATGATATTTTAAATTTAGCATGTGATTTAAATGGTCTGACTCACATGATTTTATTTTCAAAGGAGAAAACTAGAAATACACTGATCCCTTTGTTGCTTAAAAATGTAATTCTCATGGTCTGGTTAAGATTCTTCTATATATATATAAAATAAATCATGGCACAGAAGGCCCTTCATATTAAAGGCAAGATAAAATATGCATCCCTATATTAACTACTGAAGCAGGAAAGAAGGAAACACAATTTTTTACTTGCTAGGCTATCAGATGTTGGTAAATGTCAAAAAGAAAAACAGTATTAAAAATGTCATTAATAAAACAATGACAGCCATAAAAACAAGATGTGTAATTTTTATTTATCTTAAAATCTGAAACCCTTAACACTTTAGAACATTAAGATTTTTTTCAAATATTACAAAGTTAATATGTAGGAAAGGGAATTCTTTGTAATGAATTTTTTATTTAATTCTGGTTTAACATGCCCTTTCCAGACCTGACTGGTCTATAATACCATCAGTTAGTCACCTAATGGAAAATTGTTCACTCTGCACAAATAACAAAGAAAATAAGTTTTTCCCCCTTACGTTTTATAGAACGAGTATGTCATTATTGTTTTCTAATGTGAATTAACCACTTGACTAATTAATAGCCCTTTATTTTCTAACTACTAGGAGAAAAATCACAAGCCTGACTTAATATTTCTATCCCTAATTATGCTAGTTAATTTCCGTATTCTTTAATATTAAGCCATCATCATAATATCATTGAGATATTGTAACCAAAATTATAGTTTATTCAAAGCATTCTAAATACGTTCTGATTAGATAGGCCATTGACAATATTTTTTAGCAGTAATTCCAGGAAATGTTCAAGAAAAATGATTCAAAAGGATTGTTCTGAGTAAAGGTCCTGATAAATGGAGATCTTCAGAGATGCAAATTACTCATTAAGATAAAAAGACACTTATTGATCCATCTTAATTTCTTATTGGAAAGAGGAAAAAAGTATGAATCAGTACATCCTTATCTTTGAAGCCAGTATTTCAAAGATGAATGCTTTATTGAGTCTTGTCCCTAGGAATAAACTCAAAAGTTAGAAATGCAAAGGGGACTAGAAGGGGAACTTCTAGAAGTTCCAATTATTATTTGAAAAGGGAATCAATTAGTAAATTTTGATCATCGATTATGACTGCAGGAACTATGTAAATTAGACTGCCTACATTTTACAACTTTCCAACTTGTGTTACTGTTGATGGTTGCCTTTTTAAAAGAAAATGATGTATGGACATGCTTTTGTGAGAGAAATGGATGCTTTATCAGTGGCAAGAACACCAAAGAACAAGGTGGATGTAAGAAACTTTACAGGGGAAGATAAAAGCCCCATGAGGCTGCAAGGAAGTATAGTAGAGAATGAGAACAGGTCTGAGCCTTAGGGGTCACCTTCGGACACATAATAGAAAAGATCCTGTGACTCTTCGCCAAGCCGGTGTTTTGTGGTCCTTGTTATTGGCAAATTTAGTATCTATTTTCTCAAATTCAGTCTCTGTTTTATAGTAAGCCATTTATTTATTCATGAAACAGATAACTAATGAGCCTTAACTCTGGGTCAGATGCCGACGATTTACTTATGAGCAAGATGGACATGATCTTTTCTCTTATGGTTCATTGACTCTAGTGAGAAGAATAGACAATTAAATCAGCAATTATCATGATGTATGGAAAGTATTATGACAGAAATAAATAAGAGAGGATGTCTCCAATGTCCTAGGTCAAAAAAAAACTTCCCAGAAATGTCAAATTTCAACTGGAATTTAAATTTATGAATAGGAATTAGCTAACAAAAGAAAAGAGGATGTTAGGGAAGGAGAAGAAGCCAGAGGAGAAAATTCTAAGTGTAAAGAAGAATATGTGCCAAGGTTTGGAGAGGGGAAGGACGATGTTTTATTCAAGAAGCTAAAAGAAGTTCAGCATTCACAGAAATCTAGGTAAGGGTCAGCGAGTGAAAGGTATTGCTAAGAGTTTTGGCTTAGTCCTGGGGAAAATGAGAAGTCATTAATAAGCTTTTTTTTTTTTTCCTCAGAAGTAACCTGATCACATATTTTATGTATAGAACACGGTTGGCTATTTAGTGCTGTGTAACAAATGACCACAAATTTAGCAGTTTAAAACAATGCACATCATTATCTTGCAGTTCTATGGCTCAAAAATCTAGGCAATAGCTTAGATGGCCTTCTGCTTAGGGTCTCTCGAGGCTTCAGTCAAAGTATCTCCCAAGACTGGGTTTTCCTCAGAAGCTTGGCTGGGGAAATCTTTCCCAGGTTGTTGGCAGAATTCGTTTCTTTGTGACTATAGGATACAGGCAACTCGCTTCTTCAAAACCCAGAGTAACAGAGAATGTGAGTTGTGAGTCTGAAAGATATTCTTATACAATGTAACACAATCCTGGCAGTGACATCTCATCACACTTGCCGTATTTTAATAGTTAGAAGCAAGTCACCTAGCTCACCCACACTCAGGGGGAGGGGACTATGCAAGGTGTGACCACCAGGGGGTGGAAATCATGAGACAACCTTAAGATCTGTCTATCCTAATCTCACTCAGTTGCAGGGAGAAAGTAATGGCGTGGAGTTGAGATGAATCGTTGATACTAACCTATACTAAGACACGGGAGGTGGAAAAAAATTGTCAGATTCCAAACATTTCTACCAGGTAAAATGGATAAAATATAGTGATTGAATGTGGGAATCTAGGGTGAGGCTCAGAGTACAAGTCAGGACAACTAGGTGGGTTCTGATCATAGAGGTATGAAATACCAGGGGACGAGTAGGTTTTGCAGGTCTTTACAATGAGTTTAGTTTTTAACATTTTGATTTTTAGTTTTTAGCATTGTGAATTTGAGATAACTATAAGACATTCAAGAAGTAAAGTCTATAGGCAGTTAGGAATATAAAAATAATAGGTAAGGAGGAATAATTTAGTTTTTTGTTGAAAAAAACTAATCATAGTTGTATATGCTTTTTTTTTTTTTTAAAGATTTTACCTATTTATTTGACAGAGAGAGACACAGCGAGAGAGGGAACACAAGCAGGGGGAGTGGGAGAGGGAGAAGCAGGCTCCCCACAGAGCAGGGAGCCCGATGCGGGACTCGATCCCAGGACCGTGGGATCATGACCTGAGCCGAAGGCAGACGCTTAACCAACTGAGCCACCCAGGCGCCCGTATATGCTTTCTAAAAGAGTGGCAATAGTCTATCTCCAAAAGAGATGATTCTTTTAACAAACAATGTCTAGGTCTCAGTAATCAATTAAGAAAGATCAGGCTGATTAGATATAGCCACATAGGCACCATTTGGATGACTAATAATAATAGGAAATTTAGATTGCCAGCTGGACCTAGAGAAAGAAGCAAACTCCTGGCATAGAAGATAAGAAAAAGATCCAGAAACATTAGAATCCCAACAGCATAGCTGGGGGTTAGAGCCCATGAGAAATTCCATAAGAAAAAGTATATTTAGAAGATCTGTAGTATGCTTTTTTGAATTTTAATTACTTTAATTAATTTATTTGCTTTACCTCAAAAACTTTATTAAAGCATGTTTATGTTAGACTTATTTCACCACTGCTTTGTGTTGGAAATGGTAGAAAGGGCTTTATCTTTCATACATAGAACACAATAATCTCAAAACCCATAAGCGAGCAGGTGACAACCGAGAAGTTCTATCAACACGAATTGAACAAAATGTGTACTCTAAAGACAATTTATGCCCTTCCATCTGGGAGGAAAGGGAGAGTTTTGCAGCTTTGGTCTAGTGTGTGAAATGGGATTTGGAGCCATTTTCTTTTGCTGTTATAGGAAAAGGTGACTTAATAATGTAGAGGACTGAGGCTATGCAAAGAAGCAGGTATTTATATACATGTAATCAATGCCAAGTGCAACACAACTGCCCCCGCTCAATAGTTTTTTCTAGCTTTATTAAGATATAATTGACAATGATCTCATGTAAGTTTGAGGTATTACATGTGTTGATTTGATACATTTATATTTGTGAACTGATTACCACAGTAGCATTAGTTAACATCTCCAACAGCTCACATTATTACCCTTTTTTTTTTTTGGTAAGAACACTTAAGATCTCCTTTTTTCTTTCTTTCTTTCTTTTTCTCTTTCTGTCTTTCTTTCTTTTTTTTTTTTTAGCAATTTGGAAGTATATATTACAGTATTGTTGATTATAACCAGTACGCTGTACATTAAATCCCCAGAACTTACTCATCTTTTAACTGGAAGGTTGTAGCTTTTAATCAACCTCTCCCTATTTTCCCCACCCCCACCCCAGCCCCTGGCAGCCACCACCATTCCATTCTCCAATTCTATAAGTGAAGCTTTTTGAGATTCCACATCTCAGTGACAGCATATAATATTTGTCTTTCTCTGTCTGACTTATTTCACTTAGCATAATGCCCTCAAGTTCCATCCATGTTGTTGCAAGTGGCAGGATTCCCTTCTTTCTCAAAGTGCATATAATATTCCATTGTGTGTATATATATACCACATTTTTATCCATTCATCCACAGATGGGCACTTAGGTTGTTTCTGTATCTTCGTTATTGTGAATAATGCTGCAGTGAACTTGGGACTGAAAACATCTCTTCAAGATCCTAACTTTATTTCCTTTGGATATTTACCCAGAAGTGGGATTGCTGGATCATATGGTAATTTTATTTTTAGTTTTTTGAGGGACCTCCATGCTATTTTCCATAATGACTAATACCACTTCGCATTCCCACCAACAGCACAGAAAAGAGTTCTCTTTTCTCTACATTCTCACCAACAATTGTTACCAGTTATCTTTTTAACAATAGCAGTTCTAACAGGTACAAGGTGCTATCTCACTGTGGATTTGATTTGCATTTCCCTGATAAGTGATATTGAGCATCTTTTTGCGTACCCAGTAGCCATTTTTATGTCTTCTTTGAAAAAATATCTGTTCAGTTCCTCTGCCCATTTTTTAATTGGATTTTTTTTGTTTGGTTTAGTATTGAATTGCATGAGTTCCTTATATATTTTGGATATTAATCCTTTATTAATTTCAAATTAATTTCAATTAATATTTGTGAGTAGTATAAGATAGGGGTCTAATTTCATTCTTCTGCATGTGATTATCCAGTTTTCCCAACTAAAAAAAATTGCTTAAAGGAGATACATTAAACAATGAGAGTGAACATGTATATAAAATTGTTACACATAAAATTGAGCCTTGAAATTAAAAAATACATATTGGTGAATTTGATTACTAACAATAATAAAACAGAAAATAAACATTCATATAAAGAATGAATCAGAGTATGTTTCTGCATTCATAATATTAAAATGCCTGTTCCCTTGTTAAATATTTCTCCACTTCCTATCACCATGTCATGTTTTTCTCCTTCACATTCTTTTTCCTTCCTTTTCACCTCCTATGAAATTCACTGCTTCAGGTAAGAAGCAAACCTGGGTTTCTTTTGGCAGTCAAGACATGAATATAAGGCCATCATATCTGGCTTCCTCTATTCAGGGACATAACATTCACATGCAGACCTTTGGCCTGAGTAAGTAAACAGGCCCTGAGTATAGGATAATGACACACTATCAAAGAGGTCAAGACCAAAAGCAAAAACATTAGTAAACTGGCCACAACAGATGAGCCTTCCCTTGCATTGCCAATGTCAACACTAATGCTTCCTAAAAACTGGCCGATTGCTTTCCAAACAAAACATGTTTTTTTATTTTACCTTATAGATTTCTCATAATTATATGATAATGCATAGTTTGAGGCTTTATTCTATTTTCATTCCCTTTGCAAAAATGAGCTGAAATTGGTAACTTTAAAACTAGTATTCACTGAAAAAAAAAAAGAAAAGCAATTAGCATTCACTGAAGTTCATTAACTATTTTAGTCTACACAGACTTTATAAATTCAGCATTGTCTTTAAGGGGATTTAGTTTCAGGATAACATAGTCACTCATTTACATCCCAAATTAGGACATAAAATTATGAACCAAACTTTCAGACTCTTTGTGTCAAATTAGAATTCATTAGTAATTGTAATTCATTAGCTCCAGAGCCAAATCACTGGTCTATTGGTCTAATGTTAGTATTGTCTTTTTTTCTCCTAATATCAATGATAAGAAAACTAATATATTCCAGCTCTTTTAAGTTGTAATAAATGTCTGTACAGTTAACATAAAGTAGAATATAAAGACAAAGTCTCCAAAGTCAATTGTTGAAATGAACCTGGTAATGACAAGCAAACTAATAACCAGCCTGCTGTGTTGGTACCAAAATGCTGGTAGTGAAAGATCCTTCCCGTCAGCAGGAATAAAAGAACATTTTTAAGAGCAGACTAAATTTATAGATGATTTCAATAAGATTAATGTCAAACTAATTTCAAAATGTATGGTAAAATGAAAAGTTAAGAATGCATAATTGCAATAAGGTTTACATGTGGTTAAGGCTCTGTGAGAGAGAAAGGTAGACATTCAGCTAGAATGAACAGTTTATGACTTTACCAGAGAACATGTACACACACCACAGAAATTAAATCTTTGCATCATTCCCAATAGCCTTTTAGAGGGTATGGTTCACAAGTCACACAGATGATCCACTCATTCTTACAATAGTTTCCTGTTAAAGAAAATCATGGTCTCCCCTATTATGTCTTCCATTTCTCTTCTCTCTTAAATACTGTTCATAAGTTATCTTACAGACATGTGTATAATATTTAAAATATTTAGTCAATTGACTGACTAGTTGCAGATCAACTGTAGAAACCCATTGATTGAAATCAGACATCAAAAGCAACATAAAGGAAAAGAAATGTAAATAAAAAGTTCTAATATACAAACAGAAATACAGTAGAAGCCAAATTACACTAAAAGACTAATAATAAACAGAAATGGGCGCCTGGGTGGCTCAGTTGGTTGAGCGACTGCCTTCGGCTCAGGTCATGATCCTGGAGTCCCGGGATCCAGTCCCGCATCGGGCTCCCTGCTCGGCAGGGGGTCTGCTTCTCCCTCTGACCCTCCTCCCTCTCATGCTCTCTGTCTCTCATTCTCTCTCTCTCAAATAAATAAATAAAATCTTTAAAAAAATAATAATAATAATAAACAGAAATGTAAATGCCAATAATTCATTCTAACTGTTCAAAATCTCCCCACTCAAAACATCTGACGCACTCTTCATATGGCACCAAAGTGACAGAGCCATATGGAAATTAGAATGACAACTTAACAATGTGCTATGTGCTCAAAGAGTTAGATGGATGGTGCAGTTATTAGCAAAGCTGGTGAGAAAGAATAAAAATGCAAAGCGTTCTTTCGCTTTCTTTATGTGCAAGTGCTTTTGAAGAATACTGGAATAGTTGTAATACAACTCATCTCTCTCGGAAAGGAGGAAAGTTCCAAAAGCTCTCAAATATAGGATACAAGGATATCAATAGTTCATCCGTTACCTATGCTATGAAATATTTACACCTTAGTGAACCTGGCTTACTATAGTGGGCTAACTCTAGGTCAGTTAGCAAAATAATAATGAACTAGGCCTGGCTTTTGTGGATATTAAAAAGAAGTACAAAATGCTATGCATTTAAAAGAGGCCATTGAATAGATTGTCCATCAGAGATTTTCATTTTCTTGGCTTTCTTTACAAGTCTCAATCTTAAAACCAGGATTTTGTGACTTAATTCCATATGCTGAGAAGCCTGACTGGACGTACATCTAAGGAGAGTGGAGTAAACTTCATCACTGGGCATTTTTCTTTCCCAAAGTCTCTGAGGAGTTGGTTGGTGTGCTCCATTTTCTCCATTTGCTATGTGGTTTTAAGCGTGTGGATGGACACACACCTGCATCCAATTTGAGTCACACGAGTACATGGTTTATCTGGCAGAAGAAGTAAGAGAAACTGGAATTCATAGAAGGGTTTTTCTCTTCTCGGTGATGCCAGTTTCCTATTTTTCTTGTCTCCTCTCTTTTGGGATGAAAGAATACTTAAGATTACAAGGCAGACAGGTTCTTTTTTTTTTTTTTTTCCAAGTCCAACTAAAATCTGAAAATAATGATGATAATAATAATTTATATTTACATAATTGCTATTCATCCTCTTGAATCTTTAAATGTTAAATGAGTCAGATTTTAAAATAGCCTTACATGGTAGGTATACACCAGCTCTTATTTTATAATAGGTGAACTAATGCACACAAATAGGTTAAATGTTATGCCAAGAGATATATATATCCAAATTGTTATCTTTCAATATTTCAGAAGTCAACTGTAAAAGCTAAAAATTAAGAATTCTTAAAAATGTTCAACATGTCGTTTTCTAACAAACAGAACAAAAATGTTTCTAGTTTGCTAATGAATATAAGTTGATATTTGGAAAATATATGCCTGTAAATTGGAAGATGAAAACTATAGGTAGAAAATATAGTACTTTTGTGAAAAATGGTAATATCTTATTGTTAGCTATTATTGATCAGAGTTCACATTTAATTCATTGTAATTCAACTCAACATGTTTCTGGAATGTCAAGCTCTGAATCCTGTATTCCACATAGCAAATGTGAGCCTTGTATATATATGTATACACATGTATAAATACACACATACATGTATATACGTATCTACATCGTATTATATACATACATATACACTTTATAAATATGTATATGTATATGTATTTTATATATGTAAAGAGAGAAAAAATGTATCAAGTTGACCCTTGAACAATGCAGGGCAGGGGTGGTAGGGGTGCTGACCCTCTGAGCAGTGAAAAATTCAGGTATAACTTTTGATTCCCCCAAAACTTACTTCTAATAGCCTACTGTTGATCAAAAGCCTTATCAATAATATAAACAGTTAATCAACATGAATTTTGTATGCTATATTCATTATATACTGCATTCTTACAATAAAGTAAGCTAGAGAAAAGAAAATGTTATAGAGAAAGCACATTTACAGTACTGTATTTATTGAAAACATCTGCATATAAGTAGACCTGTGCAGTTCTAACCGATGTTGTTCAAGAGTCAACTGTGTATATATTTCTCCCTTCTATTCTCAGATAGCAAATGTGAGCCTTTGAAAAATAGTTGTGTGTGCAGAAAACTATAGAACTTCAAGCATTTAATAGATTTTGTGACTTCTACATGGCTCTGTTTTGGAGAATCTTTAACTTCTAGGACCTGAATTCTTTCATGGTCTGGCTGTGTAATTGGCATATGTTTGTGATTATGACATTTTTTTATGTTAAACTATAAAATAAAATTGCCTATGAATTTTTTTTCACATCTATCTTTTTCATCATTTTAGTAAAAGGCAAGGAAAATTGTTGTCTACTTAAATTACCAATATAAAAATCATTATCATATCTTTTGGAAAAAGAGACAATACTGACTTAACCTAAGAATAGTCTAATAATATGGAGACAGTAAATTCTACCATTAGTCCCTTGAGAGGAACATCATGAAGTCAGCCTGGCTTGGGTTCATTCTGAATTTCACCACATGTAACACAGTAGTCAAATTCTGTTTCCTCTTCCATGAAAAGGGACATATTTTTCAAACCCCTCCAAATCCGAGTTACCTTTCCAAACACAGTAAGAATTTATGAAGTCCCTATTCACATTATTCTAAATATTATAATGATGGAAAAGAAATATTAGTTATGTTCTCAATTTTCCATTATTATTAAGGAAGCAATGCATACATGCATGAAACGTTTAAAAAACACCATATAGCACCATTAACATTTTTATTTTTTTTATAAAGATTTTATTCATTTCTTTGACAGAAAGAGAGAGACAGCGAGAGAGGGAACACAAGCAGAGGGAGTGGGAGAGGGAGAAAAGCAGGCCTCCCACTGAGCAGGGAGCCCAATACGGGGCTCGATCCCAGGACCCTGGGATCATGACCTGAGCCGAAGGCAGAGGCTCAACCGACTGAGCCACCCAGGTGCCCCAGGAGTTACAATTATAAAATAATAAGTTAAGCCACAATATGATAAATAGTACTGGAGCATAAAAAGTGTTAAAGAGGGGCACCTGGGTGGCTCAGATGGTTAAGCCTCTGCCTTCAGCTCAGGTCATGATCCCGGAGTCCTGGGATCGAGCCCCGCATCGGGCTCCCTGCTCTGCGGCAAGCCTGCTTCTCCCCCTCCTTCCTGCTCAAACTCTCTCTCACTATCTCTGTCTCTCTCAAATAAATAAATAAAATATTAAAAAAAAAAAAGTGTTAAAGAGAAGCAATGGGAAAATAGTCATTCTTGCTTTAGGGAGAGTGAATGCATCTACGTGTTAACTGCCTTCTCTTCACCCTGTCGGTTAAGGGAGGGATTCCCACCTCCCGGTTATGGAGATAGGCAAACACCCAACCCCAACAAGTAAGATAGATAGCAGTTGATTGGTCACATACACTCACAGACTGAGGGAGGAGGAGACTGCACAATAGAATGGGTCGTACAGGAGTTACACTTAGGGACAGTAAAAGATCAGGGGCTGTGGGAGGCAGGCTTTATAGTATCAAGAGGGTAAGATCCTTCATGGTCCTCATGGGAGGATGTGATTGGCTTGTTGGAATAATTCCATGAGCTGGCAGGTAACTGAAACCAGCTACTCAGGGATAAGCAGGGACTAGGCCTGGTCGCACTGATAAGGAAGGTTGTTTGGCTAGAGGACCTTATCAGCAGAAGCAGAGTGGGAGGAAAACTTGTAGTCCCGCCATTTGAGGCTCTTTCGATTTCACCAGCTGTTAAGGCAGCACATAATATGAGGCCTTCATTTTAGGCCCTACGTCACAATCTAGGGGGTAGAATCAAAGGAGGCTGCATTCAGGGGGTTACATTTGAATTCTTAAGTTAGACCTTGTGGATGGATAGTAATTCAACAAGCAGAGATGGGAGAAGGTAAGCAACTACCTAAAGCAAATTCATAGAAAGTAGAAAGAGCTGGAAATGTTCAAGAAAGCTCCTTTTTTATGAAAGCACATCTCATCCTTGTGCAAGGGGCCCTGATAACATTCTGTGTATTCTTATAGTTTCAGTAGATGTGCTGCTTATACAAAGATCTCCTTTTTATGAAATAATGGAGTGTAAGATAGTAGGAGACAAATCATATTATGTGATGTTATGCCAACATTTGAGCTACAGGGCAAGCCCAATGAAGGCAAAATAATTTACCCGGGAAGTGTGAAATGAGGACTCATGTCTGACTTACAATATGTTAAAAATTCTTTAGCCATGTGTGTCTCTTCTAACCAAAGCCCCACATCTTTACGATTATGGCAACTAACTTTGTGGATTAAACCTAGAAGCATAAAAAACGCTGGAGACCACATTTGTTCTAATCATCATCTCAACAAAAGATCTTGATTTGCAGATCATTTCAGTAGCAGGAAATGCACAGCTCTGAGAGACAATCCACTTCATTCTCAGTTGCCAAATTTGTCCCATTTCAAACTAGAATGTTTCTTTTTACAACTTCATCTGTTGGTTCAAATGTAATTTCTGAATCAACATCGTCTGTCTTATACGTGACTGAGAAAATGAAAAATGGCTCTGGCAGCTGACAGCTAAACCATGATGTTCCCAACTGAACATAAACATGATCGCAGGATATAAACAACATAAACAATGACCAAACAGTGCATGCCGTGACTGTGATGGAACAGGACAGAGACAATGCCACTCAGGGAACATGTCTGAAATAAGATAGAGACAAAGACTTTGCAACCACAAGACTAAAGAAACATACCCTTCTTTTTACTAACACAAGTGATTACTGCTTCTTTATCAGAGACAACTCTAACTGTACTTCGGTACCCTCCCCCTTTCTAGATGAAATTTACCAAGATATCTAATTACCAAGATGTCCCTACTTCCAGGCAGCACCCAACACAGAATGGACACTACATGCCTTACCCCTCTTTAGAATCAGCAGTGTAACCCCCAATCCTATAATAGGCCCCTCCCTACTGCCTCTGAGCATGACATCCCGCAGTTCCTATGATGTACCTTCTCTCCTGCTATAGAAATTTACTTGACTGCGGGTGTAGTCCTTGTGGTCCTTGACAATACATTATTTGACTCCATCATGAAAGAGAGAATGTGGCGTGTTAACAGCAGTCTTGGCACATTGCTAGGAGTCAAAGAGACCTCGGGTCTAGCCCAATTAATTAGATGGGATAGATCACCAAACTTCTCTGAGCCTCAGTTTTTACAGACACAAAATGAGAAGGTTAGACAAGGTTGATGATTTTTGATCTTTGAGGTTTAGAATGTCAGGGACCATGAGTTATAAGGAATTCTTGAGTCCATGTGGACATATGAATTTCTGCAGTCAGTGCAATCATTGCATAGTAAAAACACAACTACTCTTCTATGAGGACATTTTAAAGGTTTAGACTTTAGAAGAAATTTTTATACATTGGTATTGAAAAACCACCAGACTTCTTTTGAAAGTTTATATAATTGTAACCTTCCCCGTGAACGCTGTCGCACTGATATAGCCACCCAAAATTCTCAATATCACCTTGGAAAGTAAAGAGAATATGGAAGAGCCTGCAGAATTTCTTAGTGGGGTAGAAGGGGAAGTGCCGCTAGTAGTCTAAAGGTCTATTATAAAGCATAAAGCAACCTGAGAACAGATGATACGATGCCCACAGGAGCTTGAGAGCCTGACATAGTGCACGCTGTATGGAACTCCACTTGTTTCCCAGGCATGCTTGGGAATAAGAATCCTGAGACTAATGGGTTGATGAGTTCTGTGATTACATGCAAAATTCTGCCCTGGATTGCTAAGACATGGGAGTCTCCATCAGAGGAGTTATTTCAGAATAGTAATGAGTTGCAATTTGTTATAGTCCTTTGTTAAATCATTAAGATTTAGAATTCTAAAAATCCTCATTTTAGCCTTGAATTAACCTCTATTTACAATACCTTATTTTTCTCCAGATTCTTAAGCTTGCAGCCATCATTTGTTGTGTACTAGATTATGAACCTAAAAATTGTCTCCTGAATACAGCTTTTGTGCTATATTTAGCAGAAGGATGCTTCCTGTTCTCCCTGTATAGATATTCCTCAATGAGTGCAGTCTTCACTCATTGACACTATGAATAGTCTTTCTTCAAACACAGCATCAGAAAAAGCTTCCTATTCTGTTAGGGGAAATGGAAATTTAATTGATTTATGTGAATATATAAAGAGAACTTGAATATAAGTATCTGTCCTTGAGACCATTATAAGTTTACCCTGATTATTGTCAATCACTTAAATGCTCCTGCAATGCAATCTATGCTGGCCATAACCTTGATTTGATTAAAAGCAAAATATCTAGGATTTTAACCGTTTAAATGGAAATATATTATGCTTGGGATTTAAAAAAATATGTTCATTTACTGGTTTCATAAAAATGCAAGAGATAGGGGTGCCTGGGTGGCTGTCGTTAAACGTCTGCCTTCGGCTCAGGTCGTGATCCCAGAGTCCTGGGATCGGGCCCGCATTGGGCTCCCTGCTCAGCGGGAAGCCTGCTTCTCCCTCTCCCACTCCCCCTGCTTGTGTTCCCCCTCTCGTTGTGTCTCTCTCTGTCAAATAAATAAATAAAATATTTAAAAAAAAAATTCAAGAGATAGGCTTGGGGTTAAGCCTATTACTACACTGAGTAAAATTATCATTAATGATAATAAGTTACCACTTAAATCACAGCAAGAATTAATGAACTGATATTTGCAGAGTATTCTGAGTCTTCAGGAATAATATTAAAATATAATTTAATTGAATATTTCAAAAAACAAATTATTAGCTTACTAGATCAAATATCATGTTTCATATCAATATGTTTATTATATACGTATGTATATCATATCTATGTGTCTGTATGTGTGTGTGTTCATGTATATGTAATATTGAAGAGGATGCACTGATTTGCAACCTGACAAGAAGTCTACCAGAAATAGTAAATGGCAACTTAACCATTAAATATATATGAATATGTTACATATTATATATAATATAAATATATATGTATATATGTGTGTGTGTATGTATATATAAATTGTTTTTATTCTTATGTGAGACTATGCCCAGCACTATTCATGGTATTTATTAGTAGAAAAATGGATGAATGAATAAATGACCCCCCTGGTTAACATCTTTCTTTCCCTTCAACTTCACATTTGTAGAAAGTTTATATGCACTAAATTTCTTCTAGCTCTAGGCAAATTTCACTTCTCTCATTATTTTACTGAAACTGTTTCATTCACTATCCACATTCCAGTTACCAAATTCAAAGGTCTCTTTTGTCATTATTCATCACACTGTACCCCTTGGGATAGGTGGAATAATTTACCATGATTCTAAACAAAATCTCTTCTCCCTCAATCATGATACCTGTTCTCACACTGCCTCATAAAATTTATAGACTTTGTAAATTTTTTCTCTTAGTTTTCTGTCTTCTGAATGTAACATTTTCTCATTCATGTGTTTTCATCTCCTCCACTTTTTACCTTCTTTCTCTGGAAAGGGCACCTGCCATAATCTTATAGCCTGAAAACTTCAGATCTATTTCTGCAACAACAATCTACATTGGAATCTTTGTCCATTTCCCACTGTTTGTCCATCCTATCATTTGGATGATCTTCTGGTATCTCAAATTCGATTTATCCCGACTAAATTCATCATCCTCATCCTAAAACTTGTTATTTTATGACTTACATACTTTTGTCAATGACACTACACTCACCATAATTACATTCAGGCTTAAAACTACAGTGTTAGACTACAAAACCAAATATCCATTCTATTATCTTCATAAAGGCTCATGGCACAAAATTTAACATGACCTATGACAAATAGCTTCATGGTCCACTCCCAATCTCAGCTTCACACTGATAGACAAGCAATCTTCCTGCTGCTCACTCTAACCAGTCTCCCCAACCACTCAAAAGCATTCTGTGGCTTACATTACCATAAGTAATATACAATCTGCATTGTTGGTCGTCTTTGGCATGATCATAAACTGTTTGTTTGTTTTTTTAATTTTCATTATTGCATAACTTCTATCTTTCAAATGCCTTACATAACAACTTAGGGAGACTACTTGGTGAACTTTAAATATGTTCCATGCTTTTCTATCTCTGTGCATTTTTTCATAAGGAATTAAATTACTATGGGTAGAGCTAAAATTAGAAGAAATTATCTTGTACATTTTAGGCAGAAATTCTAAAAAATGTAAAGCAGCTGAAACTTACTATACCTTCTCTTAATGTATCTAAAAATTTGATTTGTTAGATTAATTATATGCATGTTATATTAGTTTGCATTAAGAGGCATGTGCTGTGTAACAAATGATCACAAACTTACCAGCATAAAACAGCACAAATTTAACACCTCACAGCTTCTGTAGGTCAGAATCTAGTGCACCATGGATGGATTCTCTGTTCAGGGTTTCACCAGGCTGAAATCAAGGTATCGGCTGGGGCTGTGGCTCCATCTGAAGGTCCAGGTCTTCTTCCAAGCTCACTGTGTTTTGGCAGATTCATTTCCTTGTAGTTGTAGAAATGAAGGCCATATTTTTCCTTTTAGCTATTGACCATGGACCACTCCCTTCTCCTAGATGTCTCTTGCACTTTCTTGCCATGGGACTGCCATTGCCCATCACAGTATGGATGTTTGCTTTAACTTCTAGGCTATCTCAAATGTGTCTGTCTTTTTCTAATGCAACCAATTAGAGAAAACTTTCTGCTTTTAAAGACTTCATGTGATTAGGGGCACCTGGGTGGCTCAGTCATTAAGTATCCCGGGGTCCTGGGATTGAGCCCTGTGTAGGGCTCCCGGCTCAGCGGGAAGCCTGCTTCTCCCTCTTCCACTCCCCTTGCTTGTGTTCCCTCTTTCACTGTGTCTCTCTCTGTCAAATAAATAAATAAAATCTTAAAAAAAAAAAAAAAAAAGACTTCATGTGATTAGATCAAGTCTTTATGAATAATCTTCCTATGATAAAATCAGCTGATTTGGGACCTAAATTATATCTATAAAATCGATTAATAGCAGTACCTACTTAGTGTTAAATTGCATAACTAGGAGAAGGTATGTAAACACCAAGAATCTTAGGGAGCCATTTAGAATTTGTTTGCCACACATGCCCACATATTTTTTCAATGCTGTTAACAACAGTTTACCATTAGAAGCCAATAGTCCTTCAGAAGAAGTCAAATCTGTTGACTATTTGCTGGAAAGGGGACAGCAACAGAAACTGTTGACTTTGGCTGTATATTCTCCAAATTTCAAGTACTAATACTAAATCTGGCAATTGAAGTCAAATGTGGATATGTATATGCTCCTACTAACTTGTTTTGGTAAGATCATTACTATATGATATTCAAAAGCAAATCACTTTGGGAGCCATGCTGAAGATCTTCAGTGATTAAAACTGCCAATTGACAACACCTGCTGTTAAATTATCTAGGCCAACTTCTCTTTTTTCTATGGAACAGACTTTGGGATCAAAATCAAGAATTCAAGGAGTTTCATTTCTTTGTGGACAATATTGGACTCACTTACAGGCACAGCCTTCTGTGCAGAATTTGGGCAGCACTTTTAGTCTGGTTGGAATATGTGTTAAGCTTGGTTAACAAAATAACAGATATACGCTATGTCCCCTTATCTTTAGTCAAACTTCCCCAGAATGTCAACATATCAGAGCTTATCAGAGAAGCCAATCCCAAATTAGTTGCCTTGTAAATTCCTAGAATGCAAGGACCAGATCCAAAACCTGTAAATCTTCAATGCTTTAAGCAATCCTAATAATAAATAAATGTTCAATAGAAATATTATATTTGAGTAAGGATTTCTAAGACCATGCTTAGCTCCTTAAAGAAATGACTTTCTCAAGATTAAATTCTATATACTATACATGAGAAACTACTCTATGAAGAACATTTTTGCATTTTCTCAAACCTACATTGAAATGTCTGACTTGTTACATTTGTTGGTTTCCTTTACATCAGTAGCCATGCAATATCTTTCTCTGTTAATCGCCATATGAAATACAGTTTTGGTGACAGTTCAGGTTGGTTCAACAGACATGTATTTAGGGACTAAAATCCAAGACATGAGGCCAGGCCAGAGGCATACTAACCTAGAAGAATAATTCATTCCCCACCCTAAAAGAGTTTAAAGATACATATGTATTTCTTTTTACAAGAATATTAAGACAATATTGGTGATATGACTCATTGCTCTTTTTTCTCCCCTTTAATTGCTAAGAAACACAGAACTAAATTTTGTATTCTCTTCCAGTAACAAATTTTGTGGGGCATTTATCTCCTTTTTTCTCTAAATGGTCTCTGCTTTTCTGTATTCAAATTAAAAAAAAAAAATGTTTTTATTCTTTGTTCCTTTTTTTAAAAAAAAACTATTTTATTTAATTTTTGAGAGAGAGAGTGGGTGAGAGAGAGAGAGCACAAGCAGGGGAAGGGGCAGAGGGAGAGGGAAGAGCAGACTCCCAGAGGAACAGGTTACCCAACATGGGCCTCGATCCCAGGACCCCAGGATCATGACCTGAGCCAAAGGCAGATGCTTAACTGACTGAGCCACCCAGGCACCCTTTACTATTTATTCTTATTGTGAGTTGTTTTAAAATTTTTTTTTTTGTAAGTAGGTGACACTTTTTAAAAAGTACCTAAACATTTGCAATAGTTAATATTTATAGTAATATTTTCTTTCCAAATTGTTTATCAAATTATTTTTAGGCATTGAAAACATTCAGAAATATTATCACATAGAATAAAGGACCTTTTATAAAAATTCAGACAATTTTGTAGTTTTTCAAGAAATCTTTTTGTAAAAAAATTATTTTCATTTTAAATAGTATCAGAAGATCAAACAGATTAGTGTTGATTTTTCTTTAATGATACAATTAGGATTATAAAAACTCATAAAAATTAAATAACTGCTTAGGAATATACTGTAAATTGTTTTTTTATGATGTGAGCATCATAAAAGCAATATGTCTTCTAAAATGGCATTATATGTAAAAATGAAAGGGAGAGGAAATTGACACTTATCGTACTGTTTCTATAGACCAGATACTGAGCTGAGCATTTTACTTATTTCATCTTATTTAACAACTCTGTAGGTGATTAGACAGGAGAGTAACATTTGCCTTCCCATGCCAACTACTAAGCTATGCATTTTTGTCATGATTTATAATCAGAAATATATATCTGGCCTACTACTACTCCTGGCACATAGCTCCTAAAACCCTTGTAATTTTCTACATAAGAAGCATGAGGGCATCTTTGGTTATAATATTTAGTTTTGTTTCCTGTTCCTGAAATGGCTCCAGAACACAAAGGTGAAATGAGTGTCTTTTGTTGTTCATAACAGGCCACTTTCAACCACACTAGAGTTTATGTTAATGAGGTGACTTTTAGAAAGCCTCTAAGGATGGGGACTGGGGTACCAAGGGGACCACCCACATGATTAGAGGTTTGGAACTTTCAGCCCCAGGCTCACTCCCCCCAACATATTTGAATACTCACAGCAGTTATTGCTTAAGCAATCCCATAAGTTAATTGACCCCATTTCATAGACGAAAAAGATGAACCTTGAGGCAGAAACTAGGTAAAGGTTATACAGATATAAGTAATGGAATTGAAGTGTGAAGCCAGGTGCAGTATGGAGACTTCTGAGACAATCTCCATTGATCCACATCTTGTACAATCCCATCCCCTTAAGTGAGAGAGGGACCTATAACTGGCTTTTCACCAATAATGTGGAAAAGGTAATGGTAAATCAATTCTGTGATTTTCTTATGTTAATGAAAAAGGTGAAAAGATTGGCCAGATATAACTAGAGTCCGTATTCGGTTGACTTTAAGTTAATTATAAGGAAGACAACCCTGGACGGACCTGACCTAATCAGGAGAGGCCATTAAAGAGAGTCTAGAAGTAAGAGACAGGAAGAAGCAGCAATAGGTAGGCTCTGGTTAGTCTTCAAGAAGCAAATGCCATGTGTGGGCAGAGCCATGTGACAGGGAACTTCAGTCTTACAACCACGAGGAATAAAATTCTGCCAAAATCCCACAAACTTGGAAGAGGACCTTGAGCTGAGGATGAGCTTGCAGCCCAGTTCACATCTTGACCTCAGTGGGATTTTACCAGATACGGAAATGGTATGAGGAAGTGAGCCACACAAGTATCTGGGAGAAAATGGAACACATGGAGAGAAGAGGAAGGGCCCCACAGTGAGAATGAGCTCAAAGCATTCAAGGAACATGAAGGAAAATGAAGAGACCCAGGAATTACCAGAATGGAATGAACCAAGGCAAGTGAGTTAGGAGATGATGGTAGACATACCCCAAACTAAATCATACACAGACACACTCACTGGAAGGTTTTGTGGGTGTTTTTTCTTTAAGATTTTATTTGTTTATTTGAGGTGGGAGGAGAGAGTGAGAGCACAAGCAGAGGGAGAAGCAGAGGGAGGGACGAGCAGACTCCACGCTGAGCACAGAGCCCAACGTAGGGCTCGATCCCATGATCATGACCTGAGGACCTGAGCCAAAATCAAGAGTCAGACATTTAACCAGTTGAGCCATCCAGGCACCCAGGAAAGTTTTGAATAGGAAACTGGTGTGATTTGATTAAAGGTCTTAAAGGCTCACTCTGTTCCTTGAGTGGAGTCAGCCTGGAAGGGGGCAAGGGTGGAAACAGGGAGGCCACCAGGGGACTAGTGCAGTGATGCAGGGATTGGGGTGGTCCAGGTGGTGGTTTGAGGATGATTGTTACACAACCCCTTTCCTGGATTAAGGAACCAGGCTTGAGGAGTTTCAGAAAATTACACGAGGTGACATAGTTAGTAAGTGGAGCAGATATTCGGAAACAAAGCATCCCAGAATCCAAAACTCATGCTACTTCTGTATATTGTTTTCTTGCTTAAAGACAAAGAATTAGTAAAATTTCTATTGTACAAGATTAGTGATGTTTGGGGGAAGTTGTGCTATACGTTATTACACTTTGGGGAAGAAATGACAGCAAAAACTTGACAAAATAAAAATTAAAAGAGAAAAATACCCAAACAATAAAGAATCTCTCCTCCAAGCAAAATGGAATTGAAGGAAACTGACAGTTTTAGATCTTCCTACAGATCCACTTGGTAGGAGAATAATAATGTTTTGTTTTCTCTTGGCGAAGATCATTGAAATGACTTCATTTAAGGAACAATTTACAACTAGGTGGAGAAGGTTTAATTGTTTCACATTTAAACTCTCACAATGTGTAAATAGAACATTGCTGATCACCTTGTATAACACACTGAGCTTGGTTTTCACACTCTTCCCCCTTCTACCTTATGATAGACAGTTTCCAAACTTTTCTGAATATTATCTACAATGAGAAATATCTTTTATATTATAACCCAATAAAGATGCACACACACAAACATTCCTGAAACAAGCATTTCAAAAAATAGTATTTATCTTTACTCTTTATAATGAACTCTGAAATTTTTAATTCTATTTTTTTAATGCTGATTGCAAACCAGTAAATTGATTTAAATTCTACTAGTAGGTCAACGTCGCAGAGTTTCAAAAGCATGGAAGGTAGAAAATGGGCTGGAGGAAAATTGTAAATATTTAGTTTTGGCTCCCATTCATGTCTTTCCCAACTTAGGTGCAGGACTATTGCACAGTTGTTCTAAGGCCAGCCCAGAGCCCGAGGGCAACCGGGTCTATAGTCATGAAAGCAGAAACCGTCTTTGAGGCATTCTCCTCAACCTTTTTGACCTCTTAAAACTTTCCCCATTGCCAACACATAGCCATGTGTGGGTGTGACAGAGTTAGGGATCTCTGGCTGAAATCTAAGATGGATAGAGGCTCTTCTTCTGGCTGTGGCGGCCCTTGACCCACCTGCCCTCCAGGCTGACAAGGTTCCCACTGGTTAACAGTTAAGAGAATGGACTCTGGAACCAGATGTCAAGCACAGCCCTTCTTTAACAATGATTGTGTAAGCTTCAGAGGAATGCTTAGCTTTGTGCTTCAGTTTACTCAGTTTTGTAATAACCCTAATACGATCTCACTCAGGGTGCTGGGATAGTAAATGAGTTGATGTAAACAAAGGGCTCAGCTCAGAGCTTGGCACAAATGGAGCATCCCGATGATAATTGCTATAATAATAATTACTATTATTACTCTCATCATTATTATTATTATTGTCATTAGTGTCAGGGCAAGACATGAATTCAGAGGGAAAGGAGATAGAAGAGAGTGACTGAAACACAGTTCCTTATTCTTTCACTACTCCCAACTTTAGGCACTTATCAGAACCAAGTAACTGTGAAGAAGCGTAGAGCTGAAGTCTTGGAATTTATCAGTCTGACACCTTCACATTTTGGGAAAATGACTCAGAGCGGTTCGGTGACTTCCCAACTCACACAGTGGTCTGGAAGCAGAGTTAGGACTACACTTAAGTAATTTTTCATGACCCTTAAGTAATTACTCCTTCCATTTTATGGCATTGTCATTCTTGGCAAGAATTTGTAAGCAATTGTCTCACAGAATTTTTAATTTCTGAAACCATATGCCAATTAGTATTTTATCGTGAAGAGCTAAATATGAACAACAGTAAATATTTTAAAAGATTAAGGGACCCTGGTTTTTCAGGTATTTAAATTGTTTAGTTTATTTGTGACAGTTTTATGTATTTTAATGATTTATTGATAATATTTATAAATACTGTCATATCCCCTTTGATTCGTTACATGATAGGATCTACATAATATTTGTGCTTATTTTTAACATTGTTTTTTCATATTCGATATATTTTAATGGGTAGATACTGACTTTTCAATGTTAAGATAATGTACCTAGTAAAAGTGCCTAAAACGAACACACGTGCACACACACAGAGGAGGTAACTGAATAGTCTCCGGGATTAAATTGTTTATTGTTTCTCATGTAAGAAAAAGTTGGAGAACTGGTTCTGTGTATCCCACTAAATATTCCTGTTTCACATCATATCAGCAGCTGGTAAGGTAATGTAGTGGTGGTGATAGTATTTTCTAGAGGGTCAGCAGTATCAACACTCAAACAATGTAGCTAAATCTCTCATCAAGTCATTAGTGGAGTTAATGGTTTTCCAAGTGTATGTTTGTTGATAACTATATAAATACACTCACAGAGAATTTATATATATTGAGAGAGTGATAGAGAGAGAATGAAAAAGAGAGAAAGAGAGAGGGCTAGTAAGCACTGGGATAGTTTAAAATTTTGGATCCACTGTATACAGAGTTAATAGTAACTAGTATCATTTAAATATTCTTTTGAATAATGGATATTTTTGCTAATAGTGCCAACTATTAACAAGAGAATACTTTTCTGGGATGCCTGGGTGGCTCGGTTGGTTGAGTGTCTGCCTCAGCTCAGGTCATGATCAGAGGGTCTTGGGATCGAGTCCCACATGGGCCTCCTTGCTCCGCGGGTAGCCTGCTTCTCCCTCTCCCTCTGCTTGTGCTCTCTCTCACTCTCTCTGACAAATAAATAAATAAATAAAATCTTTGGAAAAAAAAAGAGATAAATACTTTTCTAAAATTATAATGATGAGGCTTTTAGTCCTGAATATAGTGGTTTATTTATTATTTCCTAACTAAATCCAGCAATTAAAACATAAATTTCCAAAATATAAAGGCATAAGTATTGATGAGACTACTTGATAATGTATGTTTCTCAATACAGATACAAACAAAATATCAAGACCTTTAAGAGCAGAGAAGCTGTTTGTAGTCAATTCATTGAAACATTACCCCTTCCTGGAAAACTTTCTCTGCGCCTCAATCGGAAGTGTTTGACCGATACTACAGTTAAAGAGAGAATCACGTTTTTTCTTACTTAATTCAGAGTACGATGACTTTACCAATTCGTGTAATCTAGTGAAAGAAAAAGACAGGCACACAAACTAATTTTAAAGCAACCAATTTTAAAGCTCTAAGAAAGTTTTACAGTTTTTCTAATGGGAGAGCAATAAGATTTGAATCTATTTAGTTTATATATTAGTAATTAGGAGTTATACATTTAATCTAGACATTTTTCTTCTCACACCATTTATTTAGTTTAATATTCTTTGTCTTATCTTTTGATATTTTGTTGTTAGAGGGCTGCATTTAGTGAACATTACAAAAACCTACTCCTTGGGATGGGACTGAGATGCCTACAGAAAGGGACATCTTTTTTTTTTTTTTTTTTCCAGAAAGGGACGTCTTTTTGTAATTCATTCACCCAACAAGAGCACTTTCTGTAATTCACTGAAAAGCACTGCATGTGCTAATTATGTCATGTGACTATTTGTCTAAAGAGTCCACTAACTATAAGGATATGTGATGTAAGGGAACGGATGGGGCATGGAGGCCTAGAATTACATGGTAATTTCAGTTTGTGCTTTGCTAAGTGTCTGCGAATTGCCTACTTCATGTACCTCTTCAAATCCTCACAGCTCCATCTCACTGCAGCCCCAGCTGCAGCATCCAGGCCCATGCAAAGCTCAACAAGCTCTGAACATCTCCTTGCGGAAGCAACCTCAAAAGTGCGCCACATACCTCCTGCTGTCTGTCCTGAGCTTTTTGAACACTTTGGCATGGAATAAATCATCTCTCGTGGACTCACAACCCCAGCGTGAGGGAACTCATGCACATGTAGACCCCTTGCCAATGGAAGGAGGAGCTGATGGGCAGATCTTTATTTCTGAGATGTTTTTCATAAGTCTCCATAGAAGGTCCTGTGACGCTGGGTACCAGTTGTTACTGTGGTGGCCAACTCATTATATCCCTTTATTGGCTGCCTTTTCTTTCTAGATTCACTCCCACCCCTACCCGTCCCTTGATCCTGCTCCCCGGTATCACTTCCCAAAACATCACTGCATGAAAACCTTTGTTTCAGGCTTTGCTTCTGGTAGAACTTAAGCTAACACTCAGTCCTTCTATGATCACATATCCTTGATGGGACATCAAAGAGGACAGTTGATAGAAAGTGCCAATATATACACACACAGGGTAATATAAGTGTGCATGTGTCTGGTGTGATATCTCAACTTTAAAAGAAATTCTAAATACTTTTATCAAATGTCACTATTTATTCTCTTACACACTACATATTTTGGAATAGGAAGCTGGAGTCATGTCCTCTTGCTTCCCAAAATCTAGACCATGCCTTATACTCCTCTCCTATTGTAAAAATCGCTTCTAAATGTGGTCCATGGCATTCAGCTCTCCTCCCCGTGCACCTGCTGGCCACTCTCATATACCACATCCCTGTAACTCACCTCATTTCAAAGTACTGAGACCTAGCATGTCTCTTTGTCATTGTCTTTCTTTAAATACCTGATTCCAGGCAGATGTATTTATCAATTAAAATGTTACAGTGCTAAAAAATAAAATATTATAGTGTTTGTTATCTTAATACAAAGGTGATATAAGCTTATTAAAGACAATTTAAGGATTATAGGTAGGAAAATTGACAGTAAATGCAAAATTTAACAATAAATGTAAGCCTACAATGCAACCAATGCTATCTTTCTGGTAATTAAACTTCTTGATTTTTATGCGCATATCTTTTTTCGTATGGCAGGAACACATTGGAAATGCTGTTTTATCATTGTTTTAAAACAACTGAAGACATCATTAACTTTCTGAGAAAATAAATATCTTTCTATAATATTTTCTGACTGTATGGTTACTCTTCATCATTCAACACTTTTTTTTAGAGTTACTAGTTTTTCAAACTCTAAGTATTACAGATATAATAACTCAGTCTCTGTCACTCTGGGGTTCATAATGTAATGGAAAAAAAACAAATATAAACAAAGTATGCTGAGTACTAAGAAGCACACAGTGCTAAGAGTGTATAAAATATAACCTACTCCAAGGTCAGGAAAGAAAAGTCTAGTGTTAAAACATATTTCCTTTAATCAAATGCTTGAATGTTCACATTATTTCCAATGTTTCATTTATTATTAAAAACCACTCTAGTGTACATATTTCTAGCTGAATCTTTGCACAATGTCATGCTTACTGATTTAAAATAAATTATTAGGGGCACCTGGGTGGCTCAGTCGTTTAGCGTCTGCCTTTGGCTCAGGTCATGATCCCAGGGTCCTGGGATCGAGCCCCGCATCAGGCTCCCTGCTCCGCGGGGAGCCTGCTTCTCCCTCTCCCACTCCCTCTGCTTGTGTTCCCTCTCTCGCTGTGTCTCTCTCTGTCAAATAAATAAATAAAATCTTTAAAAAAAATAGAATAAATTCTTAGAAGAGGAATTGAGGGGTCAAAATCCATGTGCCATTTTAAGGATTCCCATTTGTTTTTATACATCCTCCAGAAAGGTTATGCCAAGTAATAGCAGATAGTAGATGACCAACTGTGCTGGGGCTTGAGGGTGTTTTCCTTTACCCTTCTAATAACAGGTATATTCTCGGTCTCTCTTCCCCAACTCTCTTCCCCATAAACATATCAATTACCTCCTAAGGAGTTATATTTAAAACACAAAAGAAACAGTTTCTTAAAAATTAATTTATTTATTTTAGAGAGAGGGAGAGATTGAGAGTGTGAGTTGGAGGATTGGGAGAGAGAATCCCAAGCAGACTCTGTGCTGCGCATGGAGACCATCGAAGGGCTCGGTCTCAGGAACATGAGACCACAGCCTGAGCAGAAATCAAGAGTCAGATGCTTGACCGACTGAGCCACCCAGGAGCCCCAAGGGAAACAGTTTTAAATCAATTTGTCCAGGGTTTATTAAACTTGCCTGAAATAAGAATCATCTAGGGGGCTTGTAAAAATCCAAATTTCTGGTCTTCCAAAGAAATCTTTAAGGAAACTTATTTTTTTAAAGTACCAAGTTATTCTTTTTTCTAAGGCAGAAAAGGAAAAAGCTGACATTATCCATGGAAATATCTGTTGAAATGCTTAAATACCAGCAAGGCATGGCTTGTGCACTCCATTGCTATCAGAGAAACCAAGAATAATATTTACATGCCGTCTTAAGGTCATCAGTGAAGCAAGTTTACTGTTCTGCCAGAAATGTAAGGTTTCCTGGGTCTAATACTTAAAGACTGCAAAACTATTGCTTCAAGGACCTGCTTTGTCTAAACTTTGAGAGTGACATTTATTACAAAGTTCAAGAAAAAGCAAGTCAAACTGGTATCAGTATTTCCTTTATTTATTTTACTTTCTTTGACACAAATTAATGGCTGACATAACATCAAATTTATTTTTTTTTAAGATTTTATTTATTTATTTGACAGAGAGAGACACTCCCACAAGCAGGGGGAGTGGGAGAGGGAGAAGCAGACTCCTCGCAGAGCAAGGAGCCTGATGCGGGGCTTGATCCCAGGACCCC
Organism: Leptonychotes weddellii; assembly: GCF_054177405.1. Classification (NCBI taxonomy): domain Eukaryota; kingdom Metazoa; phylum Chordata; class Mammalia; order Carnivora; family Phocidae; genus Leptonychotes; species Leptonychotes weddellii. The sequence continues at coordinate 84,924,131 of NC_138370.1, forward strand.
GGGATCATGACCTGAGCCGAAGGCAGCCGCTTAACGACTGAGCCACCCAGGAGCCCCAACATCAAATTTAAATTGGTGAAGCAATTAATGAAGTTTTGTTCTCAGCATATACATACTTGAGCAAGAAGTAGCTGTGCTCTGCAAGGTAATATGTATTCAACATTTATGAAGCATGTAGCATTTCTCCAATGTACCAGATCTTATGCTAAATTGAAAATAAAGAGGTGAGTTTATAGCTCCCTGCAACAGAAAGCTCAACTCTCTAATCTGGTAGCAGATTTATTTAAGAAAATTACAAGACAATAATACGCTGTAGTGGAAACAAATGCAAAGTACCACAGGGTTGTTGACAGTTTAGATCCAAGACGTGACTGCACTTAGATTACTTAAGGATAAAAACAAGCTGAGTTTAGTTTAAAAATTGCCATGCACATTTTTTAAATTTGCAAATTCATTAAGTCTGTTGGCATATTCGAGTAACATTTCTCAAGAAAAAATATAAAATCATAAAGCCAAGGTTATTATTTCCCTTACGCAGACAAATGGCGCTCCATCACAGAGACAGTATCTTTTAGTGGCACTTTGTTCTGGCCAAGCAGCAAGCGTTAAATTACTTATTTAGCAAACTTTACTGGTGGTGCGAAGGATAAGGGCGCCAGAATTAAAATATAATGCGGATAATATATTATTTAATGCTTGTAGGTAAATGTTGGTATGGTCGGTGCTGTTTTAAAATGTGTGTGTAATTAAGTATCTTTAATGCAGTTAGGCATGATCTTCTGTCCCCAGAGCAGAACTTTCTTGAGTCTGTAAATCTCTCCTGCAGCAACACTACCTAAATCAGTTCATTAACCTAATCAGACACTTTGCAGTTCATCTGTGTGAATTATACTTGCACTTGGCAGATAATGTACTAGCACTAGCACTTGCCTATTGTATTAACCCAGAATGTGAAAGAAAATGTTATATAAAGCATGTTGACCTTTTTTCCACATAATAAATCCACAAAATAAATGGTCTATCTACAGAATGCCTATGAATATTGGCTTTGCGCTACTGGTAAGATAATTGCATTTGAAGCAATAGGTCCTTAATTAAAACGTGATCCGCTACATTCGTGCTAAGTTTTCAGATATTTTCACATCATGGTCATAGGTGCCTAAACAGCCAACTTTTGTCTTTCTTTTAAAATTATTCAGCACCGTTCCAAGTAGCCCTTATCAGTCACGACTTCAGGAAACCTTCAGAAAAACATTCCAAGAACTAATTCCGAAAAGCAGCATGTCGTAGTGTGTTTCAAAGAGACATTTATGAAGAAACAAGAGCACTTTCGAATGGGCAAGATTTCTTCTGTTTGTACAGCTCCCAGTGAGTTGGCTAATCTTGTTTTAACAGAGACCAATAGCGGTGCTTTCACGGCCTCCTCTCATAAACGAGGCCAGGTCTATACCCCCATCCAAACTGAATGGTTTTGTAAATAGACAATGAGTTGGAAATAATAGGAAAGGTTCAAGCCAGATTTGAATCTGGGGTTGGGGGCTCCATGTAAATATTTGACTACCAGAATATTCCAAATGAAGCAAATGCTTGGGCAGCGCTGCACTTTGCTGGAACCAGATCTGGCAAAGGCTGCCTTGGTACTGGCAAGTAGCACGCAGTGAAAAGGGACTACTCCCTCGAATGCTTGTACAGAAGCATATTAGCTCTAGAGTACATGACCAAACACAGACGTGTGAAAATGAGCGTATCACTATAACTACACAAAAGTGTCTATAAACCTTTTCAATTGAAAGCCACTGAAAACCCACGAGGATTCCTAGCTGATGGGAAGGTTTAGAGGAGAAAGAGGTGGGGCAGGAAGAGATGGTGGGAAACTGGGGACATGGGGAGATAGCTAATAAACATTTTCATGGGCCTGTTGCCAAAGAATTTGGGAAATACTACTGTAGCAACAAAACCTTTTGGAAAGTTTTTACATGAAATTCATATTTATTTCTGAATTCTGTGGTTGAGCTGACAGGGAAAGAGTCAACTAAGAAATTCATTTACCAAACATTCAGTTTATTTAAGAAGACTTCAGCAGGAATGTGCTTTTAAAGTTATAGCTTTAGAAATATTCATCATATGTAAGCCAATGAATGAAATTCAAGCAAATAATGAAACCTTTCCTTTAATAGTTTTACCTAATCGGGAATATTAACCTTATATTTCAAACAATTAAAGGACTCATTGTACGCCTGGAATGTGCATTCCATATTTCTGAAGGCCCTGTCATCTATCCAATGCTAAATCCAGACACTGTCTTGACATCGCAGTTGACTAATTCGGTAGTAGCTACGTTTTTCGATCCAGATTATCAGGACCATTAACATAAAACGAAAACCCAAAGGGATGGAGACTCATGAGCCCTAAGATAATTCTCAAAAGACTGGGAGTTTCTTTCTGAGATCAAAAGTCACAACTTGAAAACATAATTCTCCTTTAGTTTTACTCTCCACCCCTCTGACCCTCACTGAATTGCTTTCTTCTTTGACCACACATCCCAGGGAAACCACCATACTTCCCTACATGGTTTCTTGCCCAACTGAACCATTGTACTTCCATAGAACTTCCTCTCCCACCATTAAACCATATCCCATGTGATTCAACTTACTTTCATCTGTACTAAACATGGGATGATTTGGCATTTCCTGCCATCTCTAACTGTATGATCTAGTTTACTAGATATCAGAAGGAAAGGCAAGGGATACCTGGGTGGCTCAGTTGGTTAAGCGTCTGTCTGCCTTCGGCTCAGGTCATGATCCCGGGGTCCTGGGATCGAGCCCCGCATCGGGCTCCCTGCTCCGCAGGAAGCCTGCTTTTCCCTCTCCCACTCCCCCTGCTTGTGCTCTCTTTCTCACAAATGAATAAATAAAATCTTAAAAAAATAAATTAAAAAAAGATAAGGAAGGGACATATAAGAAAAAATAAGCTAAATGCATAGGAAAATGCTAAATGCTACAGGGGTTCACAGAAGAGATTATATCGAATTCATTTAGAATTGAGCTAAGAAAAGACTTTGTGGTAAAAGGAGGCTTGAACTGGACTTAAATATGGATAGATTCCCCCAAATTAGAGAGAGAATGTTTAAAGCACAAAAAAGTAGCACTTCACTCTCTAGTTGAAAATCCTCCCTGTCAATCTCAGAATCGCCTGCAAATGTCACAACAGAAATGAGGTCCCGCATCATCTAGGCTCGGGCTGCCTCTCTGTCCCATCACCTCACCACAAATTCACTTGAAGTCTATGCTGTTGTGATGCAGAGCCTATCTTAAAACTTTCCCTTTGTCAAACGCTTTTATTTCTTGGAAATTAGGAACAAGGAGTTGAGTTAATTATACTTCTCAGTTCGTGCCACATTATCATCATGGGTCCAAACAAAGTTCCTCTCTTGATGGAGGTATTTATTCATTAACTGTTAGCTCCTCAGCCCCTCGTGTCCCTACCTCTACCATATGCAACTATTGCAGCATTGCAGCTCTTCATCCTGTTTAATGGGGCTTTTCATTTGCATGTTTTTACCAAATGTGTGTAACATGAGCATATGTACTTTCAAATATATGTAAATATATTGTTTTAAAGTTCTCGTTTCTTACTTTTCACTAAATATTACGTATTTAAGATCCACCTATGGGGGGGCACCTGGGTGGCTCAGATGGTTAAGCATCTGCCTTCAGCTCAGGTCATGATCCCAGGGTCCTGGGATCGAGCCCCACGTCTGGCTCCTGGCTCAGCGGGGAGCCTGCTTCTCCCTCTGCCTCTCCCCCAGCTCATGGGGGAGCTCTCTCTCTCTCTCTGTATCACTGTGTCTCGAATGAATAAATAAAATCTTAAAAAAAAAAGATCCACCTACGGGCCTCAGACTTTGTGTAATCCGTCATATTTAATGGTTATATATAGTCCAGGGTGTGTGTCCACTCCCCCAGCGCTGGCCATTTGGGATGCCAATAAGAACCTTCGATCACATGCACACACATACACGCTCATGCTCACATATCCACACTCGCTCACATTCACACCCACACAAAGACTCACACGCGTACACAAACACTCTCACATATACAGTCACATGTACACACTCACGTCGCACAGGTACAAATGCTACAGTGACAGTGCTCCCAAATGCCCCATCATGAACGTGTAAGAACTTTGGAATATGGAGCCTGGAGTGGAACTGCTAAGTTATAAGACATGTTTATGCTTAATTTTCCTGAAGAGTGCTAGACTGATCTCTAGAATGGCTGAGGGCTCCCATATCCACACAGCTCTGCCAGCACTTGGCAGTATTCAGCTTTGCAGTGCTGCCAATCTAATAACGCGGGAGGTGCCTTTAATGAAACCACTCCTCAGTGCTTAAACTGAATTGTATCTTTTTTTTTTTTTCGGCTAGCCTATACCAGCCTGTAAAACGGTAGAGGCCATTTAAAGCCAAAGGCACTAAAACATATGTGAAGAATACAGATTTCAAGAGAGCAAGGCTTCTAGTTGTGGAATGAATAAGTCTTGGCAAGAAAAGGCACAACAGAGGGAACCCAGTCAGTGCTATTGTAATGCGTTTGTATGGTGACAGGTGGCAGCCACACTTAGTGAGCGAAACATGACATATACAGACATTGAATCACTATGTTGTATACCTGAAACTAGTGTCACGTTGTGTACCAGCTACACTCAAATAATTTTTTTCTGAAAAGCAAGGCAGGAATGAAAAAGAGACTATTACCCAAATGGATTAAACCGGGAACTGGCTAAGGTGACATAGATGGGACTCTAATTCCAATTCCATGCTCACTTTCACGTATCAGAAGGCAACATATGTATACCTTGTGTCAAAAATCCTAATAATTTCTTTTTACATAGTTCACTCTTTTGGTGACAGACAAGAGTCAATACTCAAGGTCCTCTAGGTTTCTCGCTAATTTTAATACATCTCCGAAATGTATAGGTACCCTTTTCACAATATCATCAACGGGAAGGAAGCACAAGTCTGGGCAAGCAGTTTGGAACCTGTTCTTCTGCATCCATCAGATGAGCCTCTCAGCAGGAGGGTGCAGCCTCAGCAGCTCCATCTGGCTCCGCAGGTTCTAAATGCTTCCTCTGGTTCTCCAAGCCTCATGACACGGGCTAAACAACAGCAAGGACTACTAATTCACATATGTCAAGATTGCCCAAGAAATTCTTTGTTTGCTTTGTTGGGACCCTTTCAAAGTCTTTATTAATTTACACATTTGAAAAGTATTCTTTGAAGTATTTTGTAACAAATAATTTAATCCATTTGTCATTGATTTGTACTTTGCTCATTCCAAAAGGAATTTTAAGTGGCAAAGAGCTTATCACTTTTTATTTCAATGACATATCTAATTTTATGCCCTTTTCCTATGAGCTGGACATTTTTTCCCCCTAATGCTTTTTATTCCTTCTTAGGGAAAAGATCACACACATTTCTATGTGGCTCACAGCAAAGCAACACATCACATTCTTGGGAGTACCCTTTACGTTACACATACAGATCAGCTTTTCTCAAAGATCTTTGATTTTATTCTTTGTGAAGCTATATATAATTCTTTTTACACTCCAGCCCTGTGAAGCAGAGCATTTCTAAATCTGGGCGGCTTAATTAGAAAGAAGCAGGCACACATATGGCTGACAGGCTTGGAAATCAGAAGCTTTGGATTGGAACGATTCTCCCGTGAATTCCACTCCGTGATCTGAAGCACTTGATAAAGATTCTTGGATTCCCTTCTCTATAACTTATAGTAATACACTTGTGTTTTAATATGAGTGTTCATTATCATTTATGGAATAAACACTTTTTATAGAGCTAGCTATGTGCAAGGTATTATTGTTAGTGTTTTATAAAGTGCTTGAATCCTCAATAAATTCTATTAAGCAGGCACTAGTATTATCTTTACTTTACAAGGGAGGAAATTGAGGTCCAGAGAAGGGAACTAACTTATCCAAGGCCATGCGGCTTGTCAGTGCCAAAGCCAGAATTCTGACCCTGGCAGTCTAGGGGCACAGTCGGTGGTCCCGACACGTTTCTAACTGAAGGTCTCATGCACAACATGATTTTAATAGTTTTCAGTCAGATTACGTAACACTATTATTATTGTGTATGTAACAGGAAAAGCTTACTCTGTGAATAGGAAGAGAGATAACGACTCTACAAATATCCAGATCATATGCTGCAGCTCTCTTCACTTTCCCGATTAAGAAGTCTCATTCCAACAATCTCCCAGATGTGTTTCATGGGTTATACAGAACAAATTGGACAAACTCCTGTACCCCTCACTTCCCTGACTCTCTTTCTAATGGCCACTGTCTCACACTCTTTGAACCACAAATACCACAACATAACAAGAGAGTATTGTAGCATAAATTAAAAGCACCTCTTCAAATTTCATCTCAGGGAAAACTGACCAAATCTAATAATCATGGCATTAAAGCTTATTTGTCATTCAATTTTTTGGTATTAAAACCAAAAAGTCACCTTTCCACCATCAATGTATTTTCCTTAAAAAGGCAATCACATACCATTTGCTTTTTTAAATTAACAAGAACATGTCAATAACCCTTACGAAACACTCATCACATGGCCATTGCCATGCTAGGAACTAGAAATACTGGGATGAATAAGGCAATAATTAGCCTGTGAAATCTATATACAGAAAACAGAAAAATGAATACGTGGTGGAAATGCTATAAACAAGGTAAAACAAGGTTTGTTTTTTGTCAAGAGTTTATTTGTATTAAAAAGCATCAGATGCAGAGCTTAATTGAAGATATTTATAAAATAATACAATTATCATAAGATTTTATTTTAAAGAAGGGTGTATACACAGAGACTGTCTTTTAAGTCTTGTATAAAAGAAGATAAAACGGGCTTGTAGATTTACGTTGCTTGCCAAGGTCAGGTTAAAGACAATTTGAAAAACAACTTCAGTAACCAAGTTAACACATTTCAACAATTAATTCAAATAAAAATTCTATGGGAAACCATCCAGTTTTCGGCCTAGAAAATATATTGGAAGCAATGCATTTGGGGCTGTTTCTGATAGATTTATGTTGTGATTTTGTGCCTATTTAAACTCTCAGATGATTCTTCAGTGTAACAACATCTCTAAAACAGGAATAATGTAGTGATGTCATGGTAAGAACTAGAAAGGCTTTCAAAACAGAGATAACAAACATGTTATTCTGTCTAACCATACATTCACAGTTACCGAATCAAATCTAATGGAGGAAAATCTTTATTAACCCTGTGACCTCAGTCTACCATGCTCACAGCTGGTTATTACTTATTCTTCAGATCCAGCCTTAAAATCTCTTTGGAAAGGCCTTCTTGATCGCTCAATCTAAAGTAGGCCCTTTATATTCCCTCAAATAAATCTATACTTTCCTTGTATGATACTGTTACTCTTTCTCTTCTTATAAGGGCACCAGTTCTATCAGTCACCCATATGACCTTATTTAATCAACTCCTTAGAGGCCCCATCTCCAAGATAGTCGTGGAGGGGGTGGGGGTTAGGGCTTCAACATATGAATTTTGAGGGGGGAGGCATGATTCAGTCCATAGCAAGCACTTACCACAATTTTTCATCACTTAATAGCTCATTCACTTATTTGATGATTTCCTCCCCAAATTGCAAACTGTATAAACTCAGTTAAAAACTATAGGGATCAGAGATGTGTTTGCTTTGGGCACCACTGAGTGTCCAGTGCTCAGCATAGTACCTGGCATAACACATTCTAGTTGAATCTTGAAGGAACAAATCAATGTGGTCAGGATCTGAATCTTCACACAAAAATTTTTGAAATCCATCTGTTGATGCAAAGTCTTCTCTTCAATAGCTTCAGGACACATTTCTATGCATACATTAATCTTCCCCCATTTAAACCTTGTAAAATAATATAATGCAAATTACTGTCAATTGATAATTCAAGCAATGCCTTTGGGGGATTATTTTATAACGCCATCCTTATTAATGTCCAACTTAAATCTCTTTCATGTGAAAGATGTTCTGGTTAAAAAGAAGTACAGACAAAGAAAAAATAGCTGATAAAATGCATCTTCAATTAAAGGACAGAAACTCATGTTTTAAAAATCTCAAAATAATTTTGATAAAGAGGAACATGGAAAATTAACGGCAATGATTAAATTAATAACTCAATCAAAATAAACCCTCTAATTTTCTCAGATTGTTTAGCCTCAGAATGGGGAAATAATCTAAGCAGTATCCGAAGAGAGGGATTTGTGGCATTGATTACATCTAGTACTGGCTTAATGAGACACTGTAGTGGACACTTTCCCCCCATTCCACTCTAAAATTTCAATCTAATGTGTTTTGAAGTTCAGTAGTGAATTTTTATTCCGTTCCACCAATAAATGCAAAGCCCCTTTTTTCACATATAGCTCAGACTGCATGCATTACTCATGCTGAAAGGAAAATCTATTTCCAAGATTGTGAGACATTCAGATATAATGACAATGGTACTAAGTTAAATTGACATGAATTTTATCTTTAGTATTACCATATCTTATGAACTAAATCTGTTATTTTAGTGTTACTCTTTTTTCTCAAGCTTTTATTAAATTCTAGTTAGTTAACCTACAGTGTATTATTAGTTTCAAGTGTAGCATTTAGTGATTCATCACTTATATATGTCATCCAGTGCTCATCACGACAATTTCTCTCCTTAATCCCCAACACATCACCCCACCCACTTCCCCTCCAGTAAACCCCAGTTTATTCTCTATAGTTAAGAGTCTTACTGTTAATCCTTTTATGCATCTAAAAAATGAAAATAGTAATACATTGTTAGAATTAAATGAAGAAATTAACATAAAGAGCTTGTTAACTGCAAAAAATTTTTGTGAAATTAGATGATTATTGTGATCATCTTTACCAAAACTCCACAAATTAAAGCATCAGCTAAAAGAATTTGTGCTCATAAATTTGTATGATGCATTAGTGGTGAAAGTATGATATTCCACTTTTAATGTTTCTTTCCATTATGACACTCCTGGCCTTTTGTCACCTGTCCTTCTCTCTGCTTCAGGTGAATTGGGGCCACTAATCAGATTGTTGAGTTTGAAGAAAGAAACTTGGCCCGCATAGTTTAGCCCCTCCTTCCTCTCTTTTTTGGTAGCGCTACAGAAAGTCCTGCATTTCCTCTACTGTGTTCTCCCAGGTGTAGGTTCAGCGACTGATGGAGGAGACCTGCCCCAATTCAAGACTACTAGCGACAGGACACTTGATAGTCAGCATCCAACAAGGCCGCCAACAAAGTTTCCTCGTATTCTTGCCATTGTGTAGTCCCCTCCCACATTGAATCTGGCTGACATAAAAAAACAATAATATAATGCAGAAATGACAGTGTATAACTTCTGAGGTAAAGCTGTAAAAGAAATTGTGATTTCTCACTTGCTGTTTTTTGGGTTACTCCCTCTGGGGGGAAGCCAGCTGCCAATGTCATGAAGATATCCAAAGAGTCCAGTGGCAAGAAACTGAGACCTCCTGCCAACAGCTAGTATCAACTTGTCAGTGATACGATGGAGCTCTCTTGGAAGCAGATCCTCTAACCCCAGTCAAGCTTCCAACCATAGCCCAAGCTAATATCTTGACTACAACCTCATAGCCAGGACCATCCAGCCAAGCCCCTTCTGGATTCCTCATCTGTAGAAACTGTGATATAATAAGAGTTTATTGTTGTTTAAGCTGCTAAATCTTGAGATAATTCTTACACAACAATAGATGATTACTATGAGAGATTAACTGCTTTTACACCTTACATCTGTTAACACATAAAAAATACATTCTCCAATATCAGCTTGAAATATCAGAGGTGAAATTTTCCTTCCAAACACTAAATCTTTTGTCTTTTGTTGTCATTACTTCAGCACTTGAGCAGGGAAGTTTGATTCCAGTTACTGAGTCCTCTCAAACATCCTATTGTGCCTTGCATTTTATAATGTATCCATCTATTCAACAAGCATTCTATTGAACATCTACTAAATTCTAAGCACTGTGCAAAAGTTTTGAATACCAAAAGAATTAGAACTTGAATAAGAACTTTCACTGAACTTGAAATTTCCATAGTCTCATTAAAAAAAGGCAGAACTACTACAAACTACTACATAATATCATAGAATGTCAAACTTCAATGAACTTGTTAATGAAGTATGAGGGCAGGAAGGGAAGATTTCAGCAAGCGTAAACTGATTTGCTATATTTAATTGGAATTACGGTGTACATGGAGACAGCATATGTGAGTAAGCCCATCCTCATGCATTACCTCATTGATGATAATGAGTAGAAAGAAGAAGAAAGCATACTGGTTAACAGCATAGACTCCAGAGCCAGACTGTCTCAGGTTCTGTCTTGACTCTGTCTCCCTGGACTTGTGTGATCTTGGGATACTTAACATAAACTTTCTGTGCCTGTTTCCTCATTTCCTTTTTTTTTTTTTCTTCAAGTGTGCAGTACAGTGACTTTTTAGTCTGTGCGCAGGTGCGTGCAACCATCCGCATAGTCAAGTTTAGAACTGGCCATCCTTCCAAAGAAACCGTCCCCCCTTCGCCGCCGGCACCCCCACCCCAGCCCCTGGCAAGCACTGTCCCGCCCTCTGTCTCTGTGGGTTTGCCCATCCTGGACCTTCAGATACAGGGAGTCCTAGAATCTGTGTCCTCTCGTCAAATGGGGTTATTTGAGGATTAAATTAGTTAATAGATGTCAAGGATTTAGAATAGTGCCTAGCACTACATTATTGTTTGATATTATTATCAAGATTCACAAAATCATTCAATTAAGCTGACAATGGTTAGTCTCAACTTCCTCAGACTCTGATTCACTCTGAGTCAAATTATTCATACATGTTATTTTTCTCTGTTGGCCAAAAAATATGTTAGAGATGTTATCTAACATTCCAGGAGTATCAAGAGATAAGTTTGCTCTTTCCACAACAGATTAACTCAGACGTTGGAATTTCTTGCCCCATTTTTTGAAAAACCAACCAGAATTACCTTCTTAAAGTCATCTTATGAGGAAGAATTAATTATTTTTCACCTGTTTAAACTGTTTACAAATCTGGACAAAAATGCAAAAAAAAAATTAAATTGATTGTCTTTTTAAAGTAATGAATAATCATAAAGTAATGAATAAATCAAACAATGCCTTATTCATGTTCTAATTCAAATTGTTCAATAGTTCCTTCTTTTTTAAATTGTTTTAAATTATTACATATTCTTTACTAAAATAAAGCACTAGATTTTTTATGGAATCAAACATCTGAATTATTGAACTATATATCTGATAGGCAAAAGAGGTTAGTTTTCCCATTCTGTATTAGCTACAATATGGTATCTTTTGCTCATTATAGTTCAAAATAATAGAAGTTTTTTAAAAAAGTTTTTACTGTTTCATGAGCGTTTGAGATTTTGCACTGATGCATTGTCTATTCTTTTGACTTTGTGTAACCTAAAAGCTAGTTCATCTATCCCTTAATAATTAAGAGATGTAGAGTGATATCAGCAAGATGATAGAATAATAGGAGTTTTCTACCCTCTTGCCCCAAGAATATCAGTTTTGAAATCACCCATGGGCAGGAATTCCTTTTAGGAGTGCAGGAGTCCAGCTAAGAAGTTCTACCACACCACTGGAGCAAAAAACTCTGAGACTGGATGCTTGGAGTGGGTAGAAGAGAGTTTTACTTTTCTGTGTCATCCGCGCCACAAGGCAGCACAACTCAGTGCCAAGAGATTCCCTAAGCCCACAGTTTTTTCCATAGGGGAGAGCGAGACTGTGGGAACATCCGGTTTCTCCAGCTGTGTGGGATACTGACAAAGGAGCCCACTTCTTTCTCATCCCATCCAGAATACTGAAGTGATCTTGCATGATAGAGGGGCAGGGAGAATCTGGGAATACAGCCTCAACATGCCCAATCATTGAGAAAATGCAAATCAAAGCTACAATGAGTCATCACCTCACATCTCTTAGGATGGCTATGATCAAAAACACAAGCAATAACAAGTGCTGGCCAAGATGTGAAGAAAGAGAATCCCACCCTGTTGGTGGGATTGTAAATCAGTATAGCCACTATGAAAAATGGCATGGAGGTTCCTCAAAAAATTAAAAATGGAAATACCATATGACCCAACAGTCCCACTTCTGGGTGTGCATCCAAAGGAAATGACATTACTATCTCTAAGAGATATCTGCATTCCCCTGTTCATCGCAGCATTATCCACAGTAGCTATGACACAGAAACAACCTAAGTATGCTATAGTATGTGTATGTATGTATATATATATATATATATATATATATATATAATGGAATATCAATCAGCTTTAAGAAAGAAGAAATCCTGCCATTTGCAAAAACATGGATGAATGTGGAAGATATTATGCTAAGTGAAATAAATCAGAGGAAGACAAATACTGTATGATCTCTTCTATATTTGGAATTACACAAACAGAGAGTAAAAAGGTGGCTAGCAGGGGCTCAGGAGTAGGGCAACTGAGGAGATGCTGGTCAAAGGAAGCCTTCAGTTATAAGATGAGTATGTTCTGGGGATCTAATGTATAGCATGGAGACTACAGTTAATAATAATACAATATTATGTACTTGAAATTTGCTAAGAAAGTAAATATTAACCGTTCTTAACACACATACACAAGGTAACCTTGTGAGGTGATGGATGTGTTAGTTAACCTGATTGTGATAATCATTTCACAAAGAATATGTGTATCAAATCATCACATCATACATTTTATCTATATATATAGAGAGAGATAATTTATTTGTCAGTTATACTTCAATAAAGCTGGAAAAAATATGAAAGAATAGATTGATAGTAACTGCAAAAAAAAGTATTGTGATATAGGCATGAATAGGCATGGATAAAGTCTTAAATACATGAAAGAGTAGAGAGGGCCACTGAAAATGTAATCTCTTGTCTAGAACTTAAGTATTTGAGAGCTAGTTGTCAGAAAGGACAGAAAGGGAGAAGAAGGAGGGTAGTTTAGAAAATTGAAGAACAGCTTGAACAAAACAAGAAATGAGTTAATGAGCATGTCCTGGGAGAAGTGGGCTACAGCCAGATGTGCAAGTGTTATTCCCAGCATGATAGGCACATTCATCTTTATCTTACAATCTAGGGTTGGTAAACTTTTGTTCATGGAGCACATCTGACCTGCCTCCTGCTTTTGTGAGTAAGGTTTCACTGGAACATAGACACAACTCTTCATCTTAAGTATTGCCCATGTCAGCTTCATGCTCTGCAATGGGGTGAGTCATGACAGAGATCATGTGAGCAGGAAATCTTAAAACATTACCTACCTGGCTCTTCACAGAAAATGTTTGCTGACCCCTGTTACAGATGACAGCACCAAAATGAAAAAATTTGAGGAGGGGAATAAAAACAGAAAGTGTTTAATGAGGCTCCCCACCCTTCCCCAAATAGTTTTTGGAAAGAGAACTCTGATAAAAAGAAAATCTTATGTAGTGGTTTTATCTGTATTATCTCATTTTAAAACTATGCACATTAAGTATTAATTTATGAATCCATTACCTTCTCTATTACATTGCAAGTGCCTCCATAAATACATGTGTTATCTAGGTGGAGTAGGGAGCAACCTTATCCATATGTGTACATAGATGTATAAGAGCTAGAAAATAGGAATTACTCTTAGAGAAGAGCACATTCCAGTTCAGTTCAGAAAGGAGCCAACAGTAGCTAGACAGGCAGAGAAATAAACTGAGAAAGAAGTTGCCAGTAAAAAATGGCTAAGAGTCATGAGAAAGAGGTAGAGTATTGAAGAAGACAAACCACTCAAATCACACTTTTTTCTTAGAGTTTACTCTGAGTTTACTGGATACATTGAAGCTTGAAAGAGCTGCATGTAATTGCTGCAAATTGTTAAAATTAATTAAAATTTTAAGAGCTGATCGCTGTTTTTAGTTATTATAGGGAAAGCTCTAGTTAGCTCCATTGTCTTGAGGAAAAGGAAGCTGATGATCTTACGAAATCTTGGGCAGGAAACTTGAAAAGCATATTAGTACAACTCAACAAACCATGATCACGATCAGCTTTTGCAGAAACACCACCATGAATACTGAAATGAATAAGATCTTGATTTTTTAATATATTTGAATCATATTTTTATTCTGATAATAATAAAAGCTTATCAATAAAAAAATAGATGGATATGAGCAAGAAAGAATCTCAACTCCCAGAAAAACCACTGTTAACATTTTGGTGTATTCCTTTTCAAATATTTTTCTATTCATTTTTTGTTCACAGAGATGGAATCACACCATACAGTCAATTTTGTATCTCACTTTATCCGCTTATCATTTTGCAAAATAAGCAGTCTGTTTTTGTTTCAAACTCTTTAATGATGTTTGTTAACACAATTTTTCATCATCTCAATAAACTATGATTTAGTCATTCCTCTGTTCTGGACATTTAGATTGCTTCCAGTTTTTTGCAATTATAAATTATACAACTTGATGATGAACATCTTTATGTCTGAATCCTTAATGAAATTTAGAATTACTTTCTTAAGATAGATTTCTGGAAGTAGGATTATAAGATAAAAGGTTATGAATATTTTTAAGCATTGTGATCCTTCCTGCCAAAATATTTTCCAAAACTGCTCGGTCATCTTGCATGATCTCCTCCCAGCAGTGCAGGGGAATGGATAGGCAGCACTTTGGTGTGAGTGAAACCAAGTTCAGAGAAGGAAATACAGAAATCACATTCACTGACAAATTTTTGTCTAAAGGGAAAAGTCAGAAAGGAAGAAAGTGAAGTGCCACCTTTTGCAGAAAGAACAGCTTCTACAAAAGGGTTATAAAATGAAAGCCTATTGAGACCCTTCCCAGATCAGATGGGGAAGTCATCTGGTTTTCCTGTTTTTACCCACAAATCTGGGCAACCCCTTCCATCCACTTCTAAGACAGAGGGCTGAGCAGTGGCACCAGCTTGCTCCCCTGGGGACAGATGGATCTGCTCACCACAGTCACCATCCAAAAGGCAGAAACATGATAGTTGGAAGAGACCATAAAGATGATTTGATCCTACACCTCACTTTATCAGATCAAAGCCTAGAAAAATGAACTGACTGTCAAGGAGTGACTCACAGCCACTTTGTGGCAAATTTTGGACTAATACCCATATCTCCCTCTACCTCTGATGACAAATAAAAATTGCTGTACTTAATTTGAAGGCACAAACCTTGTATACATGATTCCGTGTATACGTTTCCCTCATTAAGTTTTGAAGTTGTGGCAGATGTTGAACAATTTACTCTAGTGCTTAGAAGGTGTTTTTAAAAATCTGATAAAAAGTTTCAGAATTTCCTAACTGATTGGTATACATCACAAGGGTGAATAGTTGCTCATTTCTTTGCTAATTTTCTGGATGCTCTTAAAGGAAGTTAATTAACCTGAAGTCTCCAACTTGATTCGTTTTTTTTTTTAAAGATTTTATTTATTTATTTGAGAGAGAGAGACTGAGAGAGAGAGAGCATGAAAGGGGGGAGGGTCGGAGGGAGAAGCAGACTCCCTGCCGAGCAGGGAGCCCGATGCGGGACTTGATCCAGGGACTCCAGGATCACGACCCGAGCCGAAGGCAGTCGCTCAACCAACTGAGCCACCCAGGCGCCCCCAACTTGATTCATTTTTAAAAGGATTTTTTAAAAAAAATTATAGTGTATAGACAATGGAATATTACTCAGCCATCAAAAAGAATGAAATCTTGCCATTTACAATGACATGGATGGAGCTAGAGAGTATTATACCAAGTGAAATAAGTCAGGCAGGGAAAGACAAATACCATATGATTTCACTCATATGTGGAATTAAAGAAACAAAAAAAATGAGCAAAAGGAGAAAAGAAAAGAGAGACAAACCAAGAAACAGACTCTTAACTACAGAGAATAAACTAATGGTTACCAAAGGGGAGGGGGGTTGGGGCATGGGTGAAAGAGGTGATGGGGATTAAGGAGTGCACTTGTAATGAGCACCGGGTGATGTATGGAAGTGTTGAATTACTATATTGTACACCCAAAACTACTATAACATTGTATGTTAACTAACTGAAATGTAAATAAAAACTTTAAAAAAATTGTAGTGTATAGAAATAAAAAAGCTTAAAAATAGTTAATAGTATAGTGGTTGCATGTTTGGTTACAGCTAAGGTCAAGTGTCATTTCAGGCTTAGGAATAGTTTCTCGTATTGTTGGTCCCTGAGTCATTGGTCTCTTGTTGGTTCCCTCAAACCTTCCCACACCTTTGTAACAGTACCTTTACTAATACCTCTTAACTTGAAAAACAAATAGTAACACTAATATAATATTTGAAAGATATAATAGTATGTGATTCTAAATGCAAACATTTGCCATTTATCCTTTCACAAAGGCTTTCATAAGCACCATAACTTTAATAAACATGTGTTTTGATTTCTGAAGTCTTAAATCAGTATTGCAAATATAAAGCAACTACTCTTTTTTTTTAAGATTTTATTTATTTGTCAGAAACAGAGAGAGAGTGTGCACAAGCAGAGTGGCAGGCAAAGGGAGAGGAAGAAGGCTCCCCACTGAGCAGAGAGCCCGACGTGGGCCTTGATCCCAGGACCCTGGGACCATGACCTGAGCTGAAGGCAGACGCTCAACTGACTGAGGCACCCAGGCTTCCCTAAAGCAACACTCTTTAAAAAAATATATAATCTTTGTTATTTCATACTGTCATCTGAATTTTAAACCTGCTTACATTGTATTTTTATGTTTAAATTGGCAATAACCATAATATTTACTGTGGATATATGTGTGTGTATATATATATATATATATATATATTTGCAAGTGTAGCATTTGTTTTCCTTTGTACATTTTGCCTACAGTTATAATAAAGCACCATTAGGTAGGGTCTTTCTAACAGATTTGTGGTTATAGGCATGAAAATATATGAAACAGCAGCATTTTCTATTTCAAAATAATGGAACTGTGTATTAAAACAGCAAAATATTTATACCGAAGATCTGTATGTAATGCTGAATATAAAATAAGAAATAAGTTAAATAATCACCTTTTCCTTTAATAGAATCTAGCAAAGTAGTTTCAAAAAGTAAATACATAGTAAATATTTTTAAGACATATTTTTTTTATAAATATTTTATTTATTTATTTGAGAGAGAGAATGAGAGAGAGAGAGCACATGAGAGGGGGGAGGGTCAGAGGGAGAAGCAGACCCCCTGCCGAGCAGGGAGCCCGATGCGGGACTCGATCCCGGGACTCCAGGATCATGACCTGAGCCGAAGGCAGTCGCTTAACCAACTGAGCCACCCAGGCGCCCAAGACATATTTTTAAAAAACCGTAGTACAACCTGAAAGCTTACATTATCATTTTTTGACTATTTTAACCTAATCACAGTGTATTTTTCATATTGTGATTTGTAGCTTTAAGAAAATAAGAGTATTTTCCTCATCTATTTTACTAAATAAAGATGATGAACACAGTTCTGAGTTTTTGTATTCCTATTGTTTTCATTACAGTTGAACCAAGAAAAAATCTGAATGGCTTTATATCTAATCTTAAAAATGAATTCATAACTTGAAACTCTCCCATAATGAAAACTCCAAAACCATTGAGTCAATCTTACACAAATTGTATCAGAAAACAGAGAAGGAAACATTTTGCAAATAATTTTATAAAACCTGGATTATCCTATACCAAAACCAGACAAACATTACAAGACAAAAAAATCACAAATATTCTTCAAGAACAATATATTCTTGACAAAATATTAGCCAACAGAAATCAAACATGTTTATAGATATATATCACATCATTAATAGATAGGGTTTATCCCAGAAATGTAAGGTTGGTTTAACTTTCAGAAGTTAATCAATATATTTCACCACATTATGAGAATAAATATTTAAAGTGATTTGATTCTTCCAATAAATTCAGAAAAAAGGTGGGAAAAAAATTGAACACTTAGGACAAAAAAATTTCAGTGACATTGGAGCAGAATGATATATCTACAACCAAACGAAGGTCATCTATGAAAAAAACTACTGTGGACATTATACTTAGTGGTTAAAGACTTTTTATGTTTTTCCTCTTAGATTGAGAATAAGTCATGGATATCTGAACTCATCACTTCTATTCAAGATTGTTCTAGATTATATAGATAGAATGGGATCACAATAAAAATCCCAGAAAGTTGTTTTCTGAATATGAACAAAATGATTCTAAAGTTTATATGGAGAAGGAAAAGACCCAGATAGTCAACACAATGTGGACAATATAAAGCCCCAGAAATCAAGACTGTTCAGTATTAGCAAACAAAAACAAAAACAAAAACAAAAAACAGGGAAATAAGTAGAACAGAATAGAGAACCCAGAAATAGACCTAGATAAGCATAGTCAACTGATCTTTGACAAATGATCAAAGGGGGAAAAGATAGTTTTTTCAACAAAGGGTTCTGGAACAACTGGACAACAAATGTAAAAAAAAAAAAGAATCTAGACACAAAATTAACTCACAATGGGTCACAGACCTAAATGTAAAATACAAAACAATAGAACTCCGAGAAGATAATATAGGAGAAAGCCTTGATAACTTTGGGTATGGCAATCACTTCTAAGATTCAACACCGAAGGCATGGCCCTCAAATGATAAGCTTTAGTTCATTAAAATTAATTCACTAAAAACTTCTCTGCAAAAGAAAATGTCAAGAGAATGAAAAGACAAATCACAGACTGGGAGAAAATATTTGCACAAGACACATCCGATAAAGGACTGTTAAGCAAAATATACAAAGAACTCTTAAAATTAAACAATAATAAAAACTAACAGCTCGATTTGAAAATGGGCTAAAGACCTTGACAGAAACCGCATCAAAGAAGATAAACAGCAAATAAACATGTGAAAAGATGCTCTGCATCAAATGCCATCAGGGAAATGTAAATTGAAACAATGCAGTATTGCTACATACCTATTAGAATGGCCAAAATCTGAAACATTGACAACATCAAATGCTGACAAGAATGTGGAGCAACAGGAATAATTATTCACTGCCTCTGGGAATGCAAATAATACAGCCATTTTGGAAGACAGTTTGGAGGTTTCTTATAAAGCCAAGCATATTCTTACCATACAATCCAACAATCATGCTCCTAGATTTTTACTTAAATTAGTTGCAAACTTATGACGACATAAAAACCTGCACACGGATGTTTGTAGCAGTTTTATTCATAATTGCCAAAAGTTAGAAGAAACCAAGATGTCCTTCATCAGGTGAATGGATAAATAAACTGTGGTACATCCAGATAATAGAATATTATTTAATGCTAAAAAGGGAATGAGCTTTCAAGCAATGAAAAGACCCAAGGAAACTTAAATGCATATTACTAAGTGAAAGAAGCCAATATAAAAGGCTACATGGTTCTTTAAAAAGCAGAACTGTGGAAATAGCAAAAAAAATTAGTGATCGCCATGGGGTGGGGTGGGGAAGATGGATAGGCAGGTTACAGTGGCATTTTAGGAGAGTGAAACTCTTCTGTATGTTACTATAATGATGGACACATCTCATTATATATCTTTCTAAATCCATAGAATGTACCACACACCAAGAGTGAACTCTAGTGTAAACTATGACTTTAGGTGATTATGATGTGTCAAGGTAGGTTCTATCAATTGTGACAAACGTGTCACTGTGGTGGGGATGTTGATAATGAGGAATAATATGCATATGCAGGAGGAAGGGTTATGTGTGAAATCTCTACCTCTCTGTCAAATTTAGTTTCACAACTAAACCTCCTCTAAAAAATAGACTTGTAAAAAATAAATTGAAATAATAAAATGATAAATTGATTGCCTGAGGCAGGGCTATTATGTTGAGGGGCATGACAGAAGTTTCCAAGTGATGGAAATGTTCTATGTTTTAATTGTGCTGAGGGTTACATGGGTATATAATCAGTCAGTGTAGTACAATTCAGATTTGTGCATTTTATAATATGCAAATTATACTTTTCCTCTTAGATTGTTGATTTTTAAGCTAAAAAAATGTAATTTCCAAATCAAGAAAAACTATAATAGCCTCTGTGAGATAAGAGAGGTGGATGCTCTTTGAATGAATGGTGTAAAATAGGCAGAAAATGAAAAAGGATAGGGACTGGTGTAAAAGTAGGACATTTTCTCCTGGTACCAGCCATGTTTTCAATATTTTTTTTTGACCATGTTTTCAGTATCATAGCTCTCTTCCCAGAAATAGGCAATATTACTCAAAAATAAATAGGAATTGAATTTTAGAGGAGGAATGTGCAATGGAGGACCCTGAAGCTTACGATTATCAGCTCCATGTTAAATCCACCTGGTATTTATATTTCTTGTGAGTTGAAATAAGAATT
Source organism: Leptonychotes weddellii (assembly GCF_054177405.1). Taxonomy (NCBI): domain Eukaryota; kingdom Metazoa; phylum Chordata; class Mammalia; order Carnivora; family Phocidae; genus Leptonychotes; species Leptonychotes weddellii. The sequence goes on from NC_138370.1 coordinate 84,944,587, forward strand.
GCATAAAGTTCTATTCTGTGAAATCTAATATAATGGAATCCACCTTGTTCAGGTTTTTATTTAAAATGTGCTTATGGCCGTATTTGTGGTATGATGAGAATGATTTCAAATAATGATTTTAAGTTTAGTTTTATTTGCAAATAAAAAAAAGAGTTAAAGAGGGAGAAAGGAGAAGTTTACTCAAGCCAATTTTCAGTGTTGTAGTCTAGGAATTAAAAAGAGAAATCAATGGGAACTGGTTTGTGATTTTTTTTTTCCTTTTCCAAACAATTGCATCATTTATTTAACCCCATTGCTAATCCTGTTTAAAGTTTTTCCTTGATGTGATGCACAAAGGACTTCAGGCTTCTCTTTTCTAATCTAGAGAATAAAAGTTCTCTAACACGACATAAATGAAATATTTTCAATGAAATTCTAAAATATGGTGAGATAAATGGAGCACTATTTTACACAACAGAATCATCCTTATATTAAGGCATTTCTCTGATAGCATAGAAATTTGTGCAGCAAAATGGGAGCTAGAGAAAAATAAGAGAGCACAAACCACTATTTTAGCTACTACTATGAGTTCAAGTCAACTAAAAAAGGGAGTAAAAAGAGATCTCAATGACATATTGCTTATAAAGAAGTTTTGGAAACCAGGAATTGAGCATTGGTAAGTTTGAGATGTGAACTAATGTTTTCTAACACAGACCTTGAAAATAAAATGCTGAACTATATTGAATAATATATATATATATATATATATATATATATACAACTTGTGAAAAACAATCATTGATTGTAATTACTACTAAACTTTAAAGCAGTTACTGCTAAACTTGAAAAATAAACCAAATTGGAAAAACCACTCTTGGAAGAGTGGATGGTAATCCACATTATAATCTGTGATAGTTCCCACCTACCTCGAAGTGTTTTCTCCGTTCTCCTTCCTGGATTCCCCAAACAACTTAAATGTCTGAGATGTCTGAGATGTCTGAAAAGTCCTTGTATTGGGTTGCCAACTTTGATGTATTTGAGTGGAAGTTGGCCCAGAACCTCAAAGTAACTGTTTCATTTCATCTTTCATTTGCAAAAAACCCCAAACGAATGGACACATTCTACTAGGGTAGAGAGAAATAGAATATGGGAACCCTGGAGTAAGGTATGGCCCTTGATGTTCAGCACATTGGCAGCAACATATTTAGCAGTTTAAATGTTATTCTTACTGTTGACACCCAGACCTTAAAGAAATTAATTATAAAGCAAACAGTTTACAACACTAGGATAAAAGTATGTCTGGTCTAGTCTGGCCTAGAATAAGAAGATAAGATTGTAGACATCAGAGCACCCTAGGAAGTTGCTTGGGCCAAGAGGAAGGAGAGTCATGAAGACCAAATGGATCCACGTCATGTTTTTATCTCTGAGTGACTGTGCTAAGCGTTTATGGATGACATCACTTTAAATGTGTTTTTGAATTTTTAGTTGTGTTTACAGTGTGTGGACCATATTTAACTTGATATTTTTTCTTTAGAAAACAAAGAATGCTTATTGACTACATAGAAAAGAGAGTTCAAATGAAAGAAAAAAAATGATTTTTTTTATTATCTTATTAAGAAAACAAAAGTCAGAGACCTTCCAAAGGAGTGAAAAAAAGGTAGTGGATTAAGCCACAGTACGTTTAAAATGTGATTGTAACTGAAAACAAACTGGGCCTTGCATACATTTTCTTATCCAGAGCCTTTCCTGTGAAGAGCAGCTTTCATTGTTTTATTTTCTGATCCGCTGATTTAATTAAATGCATCTGCCAAGCTAAAGGGAACTTTAAAATTATAAATACACAGAATGCTGAGAAATTCACTTGCTCATCAAGCATATTTTGCCATCTCCCCCCACATGGTAGGCTTATGAAAAGAAACTACATCTGGGTGATTCATCTTCTAAAGTCTTACTGAGAAATTATCTTTTTTTCTCTTTATACAATACAAACACACATTTCATAAGAAAATATGTAATAGCATATTCTTTTGGCATGTACTCGTTTGAAACTGGGACAACAAAGCTTAGCACCAATATGAAACAGGTCACTGAAACAGTTCTTACAAGATGTCCTTGCTCTCCAGTTCAGTAGAATTACTAGATTTTAATTTTTCCTGAGTCAACACAGTTCACTGACTCCAGCATTTTTATTAGCTAAATGGGATTTTTTGAGAAGATTGATAGTCCTTTAAAAGAATCTTTACTTGTAGCAATTAGCATAGCAATGTGCCCAAGAATTCTCTGCTCTGAACAGGCCAGTCCTGACCCATGCTGTGCCACTCTTTCCTGCAGGGGATAGTCTAGCAAGATGGATACTTTATGCTGTGAAAAATACGAACTAGTCATCAGAGATCCAATAGGAAGTGTCACCAAAGAAAACAAAAACATTGCCTCATTGTACATATCAAAACTATTTTTACTCAAATAATACTATTGTGAAACATGAAGGACCAAATTCCATAAGCCATGTCCTTGTAAAATAAATGAATCATTTCTCTTTACAATATACAAGAACACTGATAGATTCTTTAAAATAGGTACTTTAACATGATTTCTTTCAAAACTGGCTTATTCAACATGTTTTTTAAACACCATAAAAGATCTCATTAGTCAGACTCACCCTATAAAATTATAGTTATAAATGATTTTCATTGCAGGCATCTCTTCCCTCAGTGAGAATTTTTAAGGTATTTTGGGTTATTATTGAAAACCTCTTCCTCCTTGGCAGAGAGGAGCTGGCTCACATACAAGTAAAGTAACAGCATGTTTTTGCATAGAAATAGGGAAGGGTTGTTGCTACAACTCTGCCTTATAAGTTATAATTCTACACTAAAATACTTCACCAGAAGGACATGCCCATCATATCTTTTCTAGGGCAGTGGATCCCAGACTTGATTTGATTGGTTTCTGTAGTTAATCTCAAGTAAAAACCAAGAATAGTGCCTTCTGCATAGAAGAGGCTTGACATAAATGTGTTCAGTATATCGGTATACCAAAATTCCCCTGTCCTATACCCTCCCCATGCCTTGTATCTACAAGGATTCCTAAGAAATCTTGGATGGGTCTTAAACACCTCTTGCTTTGATAGATTTGAGAAACTGTAAATGTACTAATGAGAGAAATGTTGAAGTTACATGGGTAAAAGTTGGGAGACGATGTAGTGAAGTTCCTGAAAAGATGGTGGAAGAACTAGCTTTACAAAGAGGAATACCTATTTCCATTCTGTAGTGGATGGAAGTAAATCTTGACACATTGACAGGTGAATTGGGGTGGGGGGCGGGTGGTACAGAAAAGGAAAAAAAGAGTTGATGTGGCATCTATCTGACAGCTTTTATTTTTTCTGTGAAATATGAAGTTAGCTTATACTTGTAAATTTTTTTCAGCTCTATCAAGGTATAATTGACAAAATTATATATATTTGAAGTGTACAAAGTGATGTTTTGACGTATGTATACATTGGAAAATGATTACCACAGTCAAGCTAATTAACATATCCATCATCTTACATAGTGACCATTTGTGTGTGTGTGTGGTGAGAATACTTAAGATCTACTCTCTTAGTAACTTCAAGTACACAATACATTATTACCTAGAGTCACCATGCTGTACATAAAGTTTTCAGAACTTTATTCAACTTATAACTGAAAGTTTGTATTCTTTGACCAACATCTCTCCCCATTCCCCACCACCCATCTCCTGGTAATTACCCTTCTATTATCTTTTTCTATGACTTTGACATGTTTTAGATTCCATAGATAAGTGATAGCATGTAATATTTATCTTTCTCTGTCTGGGTTACTTCAGTTAGCATAATGTTCTCCAGGTTCATTCATGTTGAAACAAATAAACAAATGTCAGGCTTTTCTTCTTTTTTAAGGCTGAATGATATTCCTGTGTGTGCATTTTTTACCCATTCATCCGTCAATGGACACTTAAGTTATTTCCATATCTTGGCTATTATGAATAATGCGGCAATGACATGGAGTGCAGATATCTCTTTGGGATAGTGACTTCATTTCCTTTTAATATATACCCAGAAGTGGGATTGCTGGATCATATGGTAGCTCTACTTTTAATTTTCTGAGGAAACTCCCTACTGTTTTCCATACTGACTGTGCCAATTTATATTCCCACCAATAGTGTAAAAGGATTCTTTTTTCTTCACATTCTTGCTAACTAAAAATGAAGGAGGATGAAGTAATAAAATGACTTAAGAAGAATGGAAAAGATTTTAAACAGACTAAAAATAGGTTGGGACATGATTTCAAAGTGTCATAAATAACAGTATAAAGACGGAATTTCTATAACAAAGAGTGAGTCATTTCATTTGAGATCTGAATATTAACTGTGGGATTTGCAATTAAAAAGTCATTGATGATCTTGACAACCATTTCACTAAGGGTGGAAGGCAAGTTGTAATAGATTTAGGAGTAACAGAGTGGAAAAATGGGAGTACAGAGGTAGATTCAGAAAGTGAGGCCCCAAAAACTATGCAAACTGTTTGATTCATAATTTCTACTTCTGGAAATATATTCTGAAATCAAATTCAATCTGCCCTGAAGTTTAGACCCATGCAGTATCATTAACCAAATGGAAAAAGAAAACTAATTTTACCAATCTGTGCAAGCATAATATGATCAGCAGTGTAGGACTGTTTGGTAAAAGCTCAACAGGAGAAAATGACTTCACCTCAGGCTGAAGTGAAGCCTCCTATCCTTATAAGTGAATGTGTTTTAGGACTTGCAGTCCTTTAGCAGTGCATGGGTGGGGGGTGTAGGGCGAGTTAGTAAGGGTAAGAGAGCATGATAAAGTGAGAACCTTGCAGCAAGACGCAAAGAGACAAAGAGAGAAAGAGAGAGAGGGAGAAAGAGGGCACCTGGATCTCCTGTCTCGTTACAAGACAGGCTGACACGGAAAACTTAAAGAATGGTCAACCTGGCCACTAGAATGCAGGGAATCATGGAAGTACAATTGTACCCACTGAGCCTATAAGGATTATAAGCTCCAGGAAGACAAGGATTACTCACGGTTTTCTTCACCATTGTAACCCTAGCACAAAGCCTGACACAATGAATACTCACTGAATTAATTGATTAAAGAAAGAAACAATGTCAGAAAAAAAACCCAAAAAACCTGCTTCAAAATGTCCTGCCTTGACTAAGAAGATAGGAAACATAGGCAGGGCTGAGAAAGAACAATGATGCACAAGTACACTTAATGCAATTATTTTCAATTGCCCTTCATTATGAGTATGACAGTATTTATTCTAATCAGCCAATGACCATAGTTTAGCGGTCGGTAAATATTTTTAATTTTTCCCCTGGGTAAGGGTTTAAGTGAGAAGTTAAGCTTAGAGAGGGAAAAATGTCACCTTGTCATCAGCAATATCTCATTTTTTAAGTAACATTAATTATCAAATTTGTTATACAATGATTTTTATAGTAATATCTCATGCTTTTAACACTATTATCACCTGCTCTTTCCCAATTTTCTGAAAACAGTATTGTTTATAACTTTGAAATAAACATTTTAAATAATGGTGAGTATTGGATATAAATAATTTTGAGGGATATTTTTATGAATTCCTTTACATTTAGAAATATTCCCAATACATGGTATTCAAGATGCATGTTGTTCAAGATGTATGTTATTCTAGCCAATTTATCCCTTTTACCTACCTTTTGTGTTAGATTATTCTTCAAAGAATACTTTGATATGGTCTCCATAACTTGTAGAGGAGGGGACCTAAATTCATGTAAAATCTTCATGTATTCAACATATTTATTGAGCACTTACTATGTCCTGCACTGCTAGGTATAGAGGATAAAACAGTGGCAAATTCCAACACGTTCTCATGAGTCTAATATGGAGGAATGATGTTAATCAGATAATTACATTACTGATTCTATATAAAAATATTGAAGGAAAGGAACCTGTCCTAAACTTCTGCCTCAAGGAAGGCTGACAGTGGAAAATAACAAGTAAACTGGTATATAACGGGAGAACAAGAGACCAGGCGATAACGCTCTATGCAGAGGGAAAATCTTTGCAAAGGCCTTTTAACAGAATGAATTATGGTGCTTACCTTAATTGGTGCTCACAACTCTTTTGTAGCCTCTATGACTGGTGCCCTTGGAGTTACTCACTGGCCGCCTTTCGGGGCTGATGATGATGGCCCTGGAGGCAGGACTGGAAAGAATGACCACAGTACAGGGAGAAGTCGGAGTGGTAGACAGGCGTTAACCTATGTTGAGTTTATAAGTCATTTTAAGTATTATTGTTTATTTCAGCACTTTAAACTGTGAAGTCACACAGATTTAGAAAGGTCGTTCTAACTGTAGTGTGGAGAACAGAGTGGAGGTGGTACAGAGTGAAATCAGGGACAGCGGGTAAGCAGTTAGGGCAATTGTGCGGTTGAGAGACTGTGGTGGCAACGGAGGTAAAAGTAGCCTCATGAAATCACAAGGAGAGAATGGCTCGTAAACTTTTTTCAGTTGCCCTTCCAATCTAACCTTTAATCTCCTCCGTAAATCACTACCAGGTTGCTATATACTTCTCCTCTTGAGCACCTTCCAGTGTTGATCTAAAACAAAGGTATATGTAGGCTATTACAATGGAGCAATAAAGTACCCAGACTGGATTCAGACTATTCAGTTTCAAATCCTCTGGCACCTTGCGTAATTATGGGGAAGTTCCTTAACCCATCCATGCCTCCGTTTTCTCGTTGGTAAAATAGTGAAAATAGTACTTACTTCAGAGAATTGTTGTGATGATAACTAAAATAACGTACTTTTAGGATCTAGTACAATTCCTAAGTAAAAGCTCGAGAATTAGGTTTTATATTAATAAAGGATGAAGTTTGATTTATAAAAAACTAAGGCAAACATCTGAATCATTTCAGCATCGTATTATTTCATAATTATTTTAGGACAAAGTGAATATTTTACTGTGTACTCTATGGGATCCTTTATTTTAAGAGACTAAAACCAAGGTACTTTCTTCCATTAAAAATCATATCATTGGGGCGCCTGGGTGGCTCAGTCGGTTAAGCGACTGCCTTCGGCTCAGGTCATGATCCTGGAGTCCCGGGATCGAGTCCCGCGTCGGGCTCCCTGCTCGGCAGGGAGTCTGCTTCTCCCTCTGACCCTCCTCCCTCTCATGCTCTCTGTCTCTCATTCTCTCTCTCTCAAATAAATAAATAAAATCTTTAAAAAAAAAATCATATCATTTATATATATATATATTTTTTTTTCATATTGCTTATATTTTTATTCTAACGTCCCTGACAAAAAGTTTTGACACCAGGATATAATATATTTGGATACCAAAGAACCTGCCTTAACTGTAGATAATTAATACCTTGATATATCCTTCAAAGTTAATTGTATTAATTGTATTTAAAATTCTGACTTATATCTCCAAAATAAATGTGACATGAATGTAAACTTAGCTATCATGGAGAAATAAAGCTTATGACTTGATAATAGTAAGATTTATAGAGTTCATTAATGGTGTAAAATTACTTAAGAGTATTTCTGGTCGGGCGCCTGGGTGGCTCAGTCGTTAAGCGTCTGCCTTCGGCTCAGGTCATGATCCCAGGGTCCTGGGATCGAGCCCCGCGTCTGGCTCCCTGCTCCGTGGGAAGCCTGCTTCTCCCTCTCCCACTCCCGCTGCTTGTGTTCCTGCTCTTGCTATCTCTGTCTCTGTCAAATAAATAAATAAAATCTTTAAAAAAAAAAAAAAGAGTATTTCTGGTCTATAAGATGGGAGACACAGATACAATGTTGTCTAATTCAACTATTGTGGCATAAAATATATTCACTTTTTATTGAAGTATAATACTTCTTACTACTATGAAATAATTTTTGTTAAGTGCATTAAAATTTACTTAATCATTCTAGGGCACTCTTTCATCTTTCTCTTTAGTAGATATAAATTTTAAGGATATTGGGATAACAAAAATGATGATAATCATTATTAAAAAAGCCAACTCAATTATCGTCATCATTGAAAATGGATATAAACATTTTTTAAAGTGTCACATTTAGAAAGTACAGAATGTGTGGGTGCATGTTTTTATTTTCATGAAACAATAAATTTAGGCATAATCTAGCATTCTGTGTTTAGTGTTGGTTACTAATTTTACTTTTTCTCACTAAGGAAATAAAAAGTCTGGCTATATTATTATTAATTCATGTTAAAATTTTTATTCGTGATTATTCATTTGTATTGAACAAAGACAATGTTTAATGCCGCTTTTACACTTCAGGGGGTGATTTAACAATTACCAACAATGGAATATATGACTTAAAATTTAAGAAATACAAGGGTGCCTGGGTGGCTCAGTCATTAAGCATCTGCCTTTGGCTCAGGTCATGATCCCAAGGTCCTGAGATTGAGCCCCACATCGGGGTCCCTGCTCAGCGGGAAGCCTTCTTCTCCCTCTTCAACTCCACCCTGCTTGTGTTCCCTCTCTCACTGTTTCTCTGTCAAATAAATTAAAAAATCTTTTTAAAAAATTTAAGAAATACAGAGGTTTCCTTTCCTATAATGCATATTAATTTATTCCTTAATCCTTTTTCACAAGAATTTATCATGTACCTATTGAATGACTTTGTGAAATATATTCCACTAGGTTCTAAAAGTTACATGTTAAAAAAATCTCTATCCCCAAAGAATCTAATGGCAAAGTAGACAAACACAATGCACTGCTTTCATGGAATAGGCATAACACATATAATGTGGAGGGAGAAGAATGAATAGCGAAGATAGCTGGAGGAAATTAAGAAAGATTCCACAAAGAAACTTAAAGCTAAAGGTTATGTAGTTTTTCTGGTCAACAGAAATTGTGAAAAGGAAGTATTCTAAATAGAATGCTTCCAAAAGTACGGAAGTATAAAGAGCTCAAGCAATTCAGTATGTACAAAGTATATATGGGGAAAAAAGTCAAGAGGTAATTTAGATTGCTAGTTAAGTGCCATATCATGAAGGGCTACACAAAGCCTACCTCCTACATAGATAGGTTCAGAGCAGCCAAGGGAGGAAAAAAATTAACAAAGGAGCATGATGATCAGGTTTTTTTGTATTCAAAATACCACTTTTGCAATAGTATAGAAGATAGAATTACAGAAGGTTGAGACTGGAAGTAGGAGGACCAGAAGAGAGAGGTGAGAATCTGAACTAAATAGTAATGCTGAAAAGGAGAAAGCAGGTATAAAAAATATTTAGGAAAAAAAATAGAATTTAATATGAAGAGTAAAGAAAAGGAAAAAGTGTGAGGTGATTCCTAGGTTTTTGACTTGGGGCAACCAAGTGGATAATGTAGCTAAACAGTAAGAAGGAATCCAGGAGGAGGAACAGATTTGTGTGGGATGGAAAGATATGTTCATTTGAATTAAAATGAAAATATCATGTTGTGGGTATATTAAGTGAAGTTGCTTTTTATAAAAGTGGCTCTGTGGTTCTCTGTATTAGTCATAGTACATTTATTTATTCAACATTCTTGTTGAGGAACAACAATGCCAAGGTAGGGTAATGGGTGAGGGTGGGTAGTAATGACTAGTAATGGATGTGCATGGTCCCTGCCTTTCAGCAACTTATAACTGAGCAGCAAAGTGGCAGTAAATTGCACAAATAGTTAGTTTGTATCATAAAATATTACTTTGAGAATTCAGATAAGAGAGCAATTATATACAGTGGCAAGTCTCAGTAAATATACTTCTTTTAAAAAATGGAATTTAAATTATATCTGAAAGAAAGAAAAGATTTTGATGGAAAATGTGGGGAGGGCATTCCAAGAGTAGAGAAGAGAGTGGGCAGAGAAGGCAAACCATACGGAAACACCATGTGGTGTTAGTTTGACTGATATGGCAATTGTATTTAAAATAGTAATGAGCAGTAATATTGGAAAACTATCATCTGACCTCAAAAGAAGCCAGGGAATTATGATTCAACTTAGTAGTAATGGGAATCTACTGAGAGTTTCTGAGAAGGGAAATGAATGACCTACCAGAGCTATTCTTACTAAGATTAATTTTCAAGCTGGTTCAGTGGGGAAACCATTTAAGGTTATCAGGGCTTACCTAGAAAAAGATCAGCTGGTGTGGGGGGAAAAAAGACAATGGGAAGACCAATCCATGGCATTTGTCCAATTGTTGGAATTGACAGAACTGAAATAAATGACGGCACTGAAATTTTAAACCAATATTATTGGATGTATTTTAGTGACATTAAAATTGGGAAGACAAAAAGATGCTTATTTTAGGAGAAAATAATGAAAGGCTATAGATGAATGATGTTGCCTAGCAGTCTTCTGCAAATAAAAAACTAAAAGTCAAGAAAGAGGTTAGGCCCGGATTTATAGATTTGCAGGCTGATAAAAATCAGTGATATAGGATCTTCATTGCAAAAATGAAGATTCAGTCTTCCTGATGTATTCTGAGTCATCTATTTATGTTTGTCCTACTTCTGGTGACTGAACTCTGTAGGGGCAGAGGTATCTCTGCATCCCAAGCACCTAGAACATAATATGGGCTCAATGTTGAATGTTTGTTCAGGCTCTTTTGGTTGCAAGGAGCAGTCACTTAAACAAGCTCCGGTAAAGGAGGTTTAATATAAGATTCAGTAAGAGACATGAGGCTTACACAGAAATATATGAGAAAGATCCAGAATAGAATCAGTACATATGGGGATTGGAACTAGATTCAAGGCAGGAATAGGGACTTCAGAAGTGAGAATTTACGGTCCTTCCCTTTAGAGACAAGCAAGGCATGTAATCCCACTACCTTCTTTCCCATTCCTCCTTTTTGAGTCTTTTCTTTTTTGTTTCAACTACAATCTAATTTTATATTTCTTTTTTTCTCTACATCATGATTATTGATAGTTTCTATGTTCTTATACTTCTGCTTTAACATGACCCATCATGATTCTTATTGGAATTCAAGGTCTCTCTACATTCTTTCATTTATAGTTCCTGCTGTACCTGCCTGAATTTCTCTGTAGATCTGAAGACTGTTCCAGAGTATTCAGCAATGTTGGCCCAACTCATCTCAGTTTTTGCAGAGCTTTTCAGTCTTGTTCACCTTTAGGCTTTCTGGCCAATCTATCAATTTCCTTACCTGGGTTAGCTGCTCATTCCTGGTCCAGTCAGTGAAGTCTTATGGGTGGATGGTGGGGGGTTCGTGATAGAAAAAACAGCCACCTAGTGCTATGTTTTTATTATAAGCTATGCATGACATTGACGTGTTTCGTATAAACACAATTTTTCCCATTAAGTGTGAATTGTTAATAGTATACATGTTTAACTCAAAATGATTTATCATATAAATATTATTTCACTGAAAGCAACATAGAAACAGGACTATAATTCTATTAAATGTTCTGAAAAATAAATGTATTTGTTAAAGTACAAAAGTTCTTCACTGTGTACATTTGAAATATTTCAGAAACTCATCAAATGTTTACTCTTAATAAACTGCTATGATCATATTAAATTTATAAAGTTAAGTTGGATGTAATTGGTGGCAAAGCATTTTTTAAAAAAGATTTTATTTATTTGAGAGAGAAAGAGTGAGTGAGAGAGAGAGAACACAGAAGTGGGGAAGGGCAGAGGGACAGGGAGAAGCGGACTCCTCAATGCGGGGCTCGATTCTAAGACCCTGGGATCATGACTTGAGCTGAAGGCAGACGCTTAACCAACTGAGCCACCCAGGGAACCCCTGGTGGAAAGGCATTTTGTTTGATTTCAACCTGCAAGTCATAGAATAGAGTCTTTTTTATGGAGGGGCTTTATTTCATGACATAATCTACCAATATTCTTTTATTATTTTATCAGTATGTGCTTTCTTTTTTGTTATAGGATAAGCTGCTTTAAATCAAGCAGTAAGTTTTCAATTAACATTTTATTCTCCCACAAAGTTTAATAGAATTGAGAGTAGAAAATTAAAGGAATGTTGTTGGATAGTTGATTGATTTCAGTTTCTATAAATTTATACCTCTCAAAGTTTAAAAAGTTTGAAATCTAAACTTTAAGAGATTTGTTATTTTTGTGTATATGTATATGGGCATTCACATGCGTGCCTGCCCACCTACACCCATGTGCGTGCACACACCCACACACATTATTAAATGCCTGTACATTATAACTAATGTCTTTTACCCCTTAGTCCACATAAAAGATAAGAGAATTGCTGTAGGGAAATTTCATAATTAAGTGCATATATGTAATCGCTCTTTCCTATCTCATACTATTTGACATTTATTTTTTTTATACTTAAAAATGTTAAGTTATATAAATAATAGAGTAAGAGTAAGATCCTTTAGACTTTTCTGTTGACTCATTCATAATAGCATGAAAGGATCTAATTACATTTGTAATTATCTTTTTTCTTTTTAATTTATGTGGCGTCAATTTATGTTTCTGTTAATTAACTCTCAAGGGCTAATAGCACACTCATAAAGATAGCCAGAGTTTCACTGTCTACTTTCAATATGTATATGTGGATATTGAAGATTAGAATCCAATTTTTGTATTTATTAAGACATAATTGCTTTTTCCTATTCTTTCACTTTCACTTTCTTCATGGTAGCAGTACAATCAAAAGGGAAGAGAGAAATGAATAAATAAAGGAAATAAACATATTTTTAAACCATTTTAGTTGCCACTCTGAAACTATTATTTATGAAAGAATCAATGACCTTGTGATATTTCCACACCCCTTGAAGATCCATTGTGGGCAGGCATTGAGCAGGCTCTGGTAATACTGAAATGAATAAAAACAATTTCCTGTCTTTCAAACGTTTACAATCTAGGTGGGGAAGACAGATTTGCAAACAATTAAATGAAATAAAGTGTTACAAATCCCATATTAGAAATTCAGCATATAAAAACACTTAGCCTTCAAACGCAGTGTGCATGAAATGTGATTTTACTTTTTCTGTAATTCCACCTATTTCTATTGTGCCTCCCATTCTGCTTGATAATAGAACTTTAATCTCAGAATCAGTCAATTTAGAATAGCCTCAGGAAAATTTTTGAATTCCCTTGGTCTATTCATAGTTCACACTCCCCCTGATCCTTAGAATTATCTCAATGTTCTAAGGGATCTCTCAGCACCCAGATAGAATGGAGGAAGAAGCAGAGGGGAATAGAAAGGGGACAGTTTATTAATGGTTGTTATCCTCCAAATTGCACTGGTCCCTGCTAAAATGTTCATATTCCCATTGGTTCTCTAGTTATTAGTCCATTCAAGCCTCTGTTTTTTCCTTTTTAATCATACTTAAAACCTAATCTGGAACACCAGCTCTCTAAGGTACTTATGAGCCCTTCAGAGGCATATAACAAACAACTGATTTTCACTCACACCACACTGGGTACAAGAAAACTCTGGAGTCTGTCCCAGGCACCTTTGCTCAGATACTATTTGTTCATCAAGTCTCTGGTGCTCTAATTGCACAGTTCCACTCTGCTCTCATGTTCCATCTTCTGCAAGGGATC